>NC_041388.1:64975111-65105808 GCF_002162155.2 Triticum dicoccoides
AGTCCTCTAGATACGCCGCGCCGTCGATCTTACCCCCATCGTAGCTGACCTCTCTGTGTTTGCGCGCAGTTACACCAGTACCAGGTGGTGGGTCGCGCGCTGCGGACCCCCAGCGATGAGCAGCCCAAGATCTACCGCATGAAGCTCTGGGCCACCAACGAGGTCGGCGCCAAGTCCAAGTTCTGGTCAGTCTCCTCCCCCGATCTCGATCTTCCTTGCGCGCTGGTTACGTCGGTGGTTATGTGTTTGATTGTTTGGTTGTTTGCGCGCAGGTACTTCCTGAGGAAGCTCAAGAAGGTGAAGAAGGCCAACGGCCAGATGTCGCCATCAATGAGGTATATCACTTCTCTCTAGTTGCCATGATCCGTGGATGCAACTTTAACTGTGCTGGCTGGTACTAACTGCTGTGGTTGTGCAATAGATCATTTTTGGTACCGTGTTGGTCTTGTGTATGGCGAAGACACTTGATTTTAGTTGCTGCATAGGGAGATGTATGCAGCGTCACAGTGTTCTAGCTTTAACCAAGCGGTAGAATAATATTGTTTCTGTGGATCATGTCGAGGTTTTGGTGGTTTCTACTAAAGGTCCTTGGTTCCTTACTAGGTCATGTATATTGGTTGTGACCTCACTTGTATGTTAGGTTTAGTTCGTGTGTTCTGTGATGTTGCTGAAATAGGGTATTTGGTAGATTTATACCAGATCATGTAAGTTGGTCCTGGCCTCATTCGGTGTGAATTTAAATTGAACGAGCCGCTCTCTTAAACAACACTGCGACACTAAGTTCACTTTGCTCTTGTCTTGTTATGTAATAAGTGTTCTCAGTTGGTATCAAATGCGGTACCCTGTTCACCCTACTTCTGTTATGTTACAAGTGTTTTGAATTAAGTCCATAAATGATTGTTGTCCAGTGCACACAGTAGCACTGCAAAATGCAAGTATGCTGATTATTTTTGAAAACTCTACATCTTATTTCTAGCATCTTATACATGTAAAAAGAGAGTTAGAAAATGTGAATTAAGTGTAACCATGAGCTTTGTTTGTTCTTGTACTCCTTGTATGTTCCTGGTCGCCACCACCGACTGCGAGCGGGGGTCCTGGTCCTCTCCCTCGTCGTCCTCGGCGGCGGCATCACGGCTTGGCGCCATCGCCATGCCCTGCGTCAACGTCACAATCAGCTTCACGGATCGCCATCTTCATGGTACGCACGCACACATTTATGAAATCCACAGTCAACAGTTTGGTGTACGCGCTGACTACTGAATCATGAGACATGCGTGTGGTTGTGCTTGTGCAGAGGTTGGTCAAAGAGGGCTGGAGTTCATGCCGTTCCTGCTGTCCCTATTCGTGTTCCTCTTCGGCACCTCCTGGTTCATCTTCGACCTCATCCTGGTGAGATTTCCATCCAACCCTCCCCGTCCCTATGGTGCTCTTTCTAGTTAGTACTCGTCCGAGAGAGTTGCTTGGAGTAAATATACTCAACATGCAGTCGCAGTAGGATTAGTTGCTTGGAGTATTTAACAAGACCGAACAAGATTTAACTTGTCAAGATTTAACAATATTTCTTAGTAAAGCTGAGTAGAGTATATATTTTGAACATGCAAGCATAAATATTCTCAGCATAAGTACATGATTAGGAGTATCATGCTTCTGAATATCTCCAAGCTGGATATTTCCATTAAACATGTTTCTGAATACCTCCCATATATATTTCCGTTAGTCTGCTTAGTGCATCATTAAGATTATAAGCATCATTTTCATTGAATCCTGGTTACATATTTGTGTGTACTCAAGTTGAAAATGGGACTTGGAATAATATGCAAGTTTCATCTTTTCTATTGCAACGAGTGGGTCGGTTATGAACTGGCAGCATCCTTGCTACTAGCGGTGGGCGCGATGGTCCGGGCCAAGCAGAGAAAGATAGGTGAGATATGCTCAGAGGTGATCATCGACAAGTCCTCGGACAAGATGACAATGGAGAGTATAGTGGAGGCACAGCACATCATGAAGAAGGTGCACGAGTACGTCAAGACGACGAAGGTCGTGGTCCTCAGGCTATGGTCCATTATTCTAGCCCGGTCACCAAAGGTATATATCATTGCACACTAGTCTTGATCATTGACCATCCTTTGTGTAATGTTGGGGTACCGTCCGTCACATATGGTTCTGGACTATAATGTTTTGTGTACTGTTCATTGTCCTGATCATTGTTTCAGTTAAATTCAGTCCAAATTCAGTCCAGGAGTACTCCAAATTTAGTCCAAACACAGTCCAGATATTGTTTTGGTTTCCTTGTACTCCAAATTCATTCCAAACATAGTCCAGGAGTATAAACAAGTTTACAAATTCAGTCCAATTTCACTTGTGTAGGAAATTCACCTGTGCGGCGGCGGCGGGGAAGGAGCAGCACCAGCAGCCCTGACAGAGGAAGCCATGTTGCCGTTTTGTTTATTCCCAGCCTTGACTATGTTGTCCAGCGAGTCCGGCATGTCATCATTTTCTTGTAAAGCAGTATTGTATCACACTTGTAGAGCTCGTTACACATGTAGATCTTGTAAGGTAATGTATTACACATGGTCATATGTATTGGCAACATGATCTGGTTGCTCTTATTTGAAGTATCATGTGTGCTTTTGTCTGCCAAGTTAAATACTAGTTGAAATATGAAGAATATGAGCCTGATAGATGGGACTCACTTACCAGACTCAAACCTGACAACTGGGACCCATCTGACTGGTGGACCCATTTAATAAAAAAAAGGAAATTATAATTATTTAGACAAAAAGGCCAAGGCCCAATAATAAATAAGGCTGCAATGTTGGGCCAGGCCCATGAAGTCGACCAAAAATTGACAGAAAAAAATATAGAAAGGCTGAATTAATGGGCTAGGCCCATGTACAAAACTGAATTGGACCGGGCTGAATCTTGTGCCACATCAGCTTGTCATGCTGGATGCCTACGTGGCCTGAGGAGGTTGCTAGTGACCAAAACGCCATAGTGGACATATTTTGGTCGTAAACGTCTTCGACCATTCCAGAAGAAAGGTCGCTATAGTAAGTTTATGACCGCCAGCTTTTGACCTTCTGTTTTTGGTCACAAAAAGGTCGCAAATGGAAATTTGTGACCTTTCAGTGACCAATAGTGGTGGTCACAAGTTGACATATTTCTTGTAGTGTTACTGGAATAAGACTCGATCTATGGCCGACTTAGGAGGCTTAAGTATTTCCTGCATGGTTAGCTCAAGAATTATATTTCACGGCCATCAGACACAACCACCACTTATCATACCTCCCCCTGCTCTACCGGTCATAACTGTCTCGACGAGGGACAAGCTCGTATCTACACAAGACAGAGACTTTCCCGGGTCCTTCCCGGTAGACATGAGAGGCATATGAGGGTGATTGCTATCACAAGCTTATCCATTTCCAACAGCAAGAATTTTCATTTATGCACTCAAGGTGTATGATCATATCGTCATATAAAAATAACCAACGCTTCATGTCGAGGTGGTGTTATAACCGTATCGAACAACCCACAAAACATTATGCCAGGGTTCAGAATGCTTGCCTTCCAGGTGTGGAGGGGTGAGGTGCTTTCCAAAACTTTTGAAAGTTTCCTCTCTCTCCAAAAATCCTATTTAAGAAAATTTGAAATCAACACATACTTTAAAAACAGTACAAAAATTTGTCCTAATTATTTTTGAAATAAATCTTGAAATAAACTAGATGAAATTTGAGAGTGGTAGGAAAAAGAATCAATTCATTTGGACTTATATTTAAAAAGTTATAGCCAGTCAAAGTTTTGGTCAAATTCTGTTTTTAAATTAAAACAGAAAAAGAAGACGTTTCAGATAGAAATACGCTTCTGGGGCTGAGGAGACGTACTTATGGGGTTTACACCTTCACTTAAAACACGTGGAGGCAGGGCTGGATCACTGACAGTGGGTCCACGGGGCCCACTGGTCAGGTTTGACCAGTCGCCCCCTCCCTCCTTTTCCTCTGCCCGAGCAGGGGCAGGATTCCGGTGATCGTCGTCGGTGAACGGAGGCTCCTTGAGGGCATCTGAGGCCAGGGATGGATCCACCACTCCTAGGCGGTCCTCCCGGTGGTTGACTGGGCTGCGGGGACGGAGGGAATCGCCGGCGGCAAGCTCCGCGGCAGAGGGAGCTTCGGGCATGATTGGGGGCTTTGTCTCCGGTGGATCCCGATCAAAATCGAGCTTGGGGGTGGACTCACGAGACGAAGGGAGGGCCCCTGGTGAAGAGAGTGGAAGGGGGGAGGCCCTGGTGGCGCCGGAGTGAACAAGACAGTGGCGGCGGCCTTGGTTGCCGGAGATTAGGAAGACGACCTCTCTGGTCTTTCTACTGCTACGGGCGGATCGGTGAGGGAGTGTGGGAGGTTGCTTGAGGGTTTGGTGAGCTCGGGGGGTCCTTATATAGCGATCGGGGGCAGTTCCGATGATGGCCGAGGATAAGAACACCAGCGACCGCCGTACTGTGCTGCAGGGCGACGTGGCGGCGACGAGGGCTTGCGGACGAGGCTGCGGATGAGCTTGAGCTGTTCAAGGGGGCAGCTGGCGCGCGTGGGTGGCTCGGGCGGCACCGCCCACAGTAGGGCTGCTGTAGCCGGCCGCTTGCGGCCGAGGCCGACCTGACGGCGGCTCTGTGTAGTGCCAGGGGTGGCTCTGCGGCGAGGGGAAGGGGCGGGGTGTTGGCTGCGAGCGGGGAAGGGCCAGAACGAGTGCGAGGCGACGGCAGTGCGACGCGGCGGCTCGGTGCACGCGCGTGCAAAACGTGCGCTCTGGGTGTGCCCAGAGCATGTATGCGACGTGTTCGACCAAATGCCAGGGCATGCTAGGGGGCTCCAATCCACAAGAGAGTTAGCAGGGTGGGGCTATAGGCTTGGGAAAATCCATGTGACATGCCGGTCTAGTCAAGGGATCAAGTTCATAACACAAACCAGAAACTAAGCCAAAACTGGTCATGCACTCAGGGTGTTTGACAAAATGCCAATGGCATCTAGGCAACTCTTGGGGTGACCAAATTCTCCAGATCAATGTCTCTTTAGATGATACAGAGGGTGGTGAGGTTAGTTTGCCAAAAGCTCAAAATTGTTAGTGTAAGTTTTGCCAAACTTCAGTTCTGGGCAGAAGGAAAAATGCATTGTTTCAGGAGCCAAAAATCTTCCAATGGGTCCACTCTCCTGGACTTAAGGGTTTGGTATGGTGTACTACAAGCAGGAGAAAGCTCATGGCCACTAGAGCAAAATTTATTAGGGATGCAGTAGAAATCACCAGGTTGGACCAGAATGAAAAAGAGGTTGATTCACTCAAATTTTTCAAAGAACATCAATGGGTTTTTGCATGAAGTTGAATAATATACTCCTATTAACATCCCATAATTTTGGTGGAAGCTAGAAAGAAATATTTAAAGGGGTTGTAGTGCAAAATTGCTCTCTGGACCAGATTTGGAAACTTGGTGTAGAGCTCAAAATATTAAATGAATGAACTATATTTTTGCATAAAAGTGATTTAAAAACATCTCATGACATCTCCAAATTTTGGTGAAAATTTTAAATAAATTTATCAAGTGGTTGTAGTTCAAAAAGAGCTCCAAAATTAATGAAAAATCTTTTTATGGAATAAAGCTTAGAGAAAAACAATTATGCAAATAAACTCCACTGATAATAGAAATGTTTTTCTTGAAAGGGCAAACAAGTCCAATAATATATTTGGAAACTTTCACTTGGGATAAAACTCCATAAAAAAACCAAGAAAAGGGTGGTACTGAAATCAAAGAAAACCCAGAAAAATGTAAAGTTTAATTTTCCTGGCAAAATTTTAATTAGTAAAACAAGGTTAAAATTTTGGGGTGTCACAACACTACCCCCCTTAAGAAAAATCTCGTCCTCGAGATTTGCTAAAAGTTGCTTTAAGAAAATATAAGCAATAAAATGTGGCTACAGTGGGAGGGCAATAAGTGGTGTAAAATCACAGTGTGGAACACTGGCGCTGCGTGGGAAAATCTACGGTTAGGGGCAAAATGAGAGATTTCTATATTGGATACAGTAAATTTAGAATAAATCCTAAATTTAAAATACGCTGGTCGTACCCGAGAGCATGGTGCTCTCTCCGGCTGATAGGTGAACCCAGGGCCCACTGTCAGCCTCTTCTTCTTCCTCTGGCTCTCTCTTCTTCCTCTCTCCCACGCGCTTTCCCGCGCTTTCTCCACCGGCGACGTCTAGCGCGTAGGGCATCTAGGCCGTACCTACGGTAGTGCGTGGCGTGCTAGCTGCCGGTGCAGCGTGCACTCACCTCGCGGGCCAGCGTGCTGTTGGCACTGCTCGCGGATTCGCCTCCGAACACCGGTGATCGGGTGACGAGTGGCGCTGGTGGACTTCGCCCACCATACACCGAGCTCGAGCTATAAAACGGACGAGGTGCTTCTCTCTTCTTCCTCACACCTGGCCTCGCTTCTCCTTCTTCCTCCTCCATTTCCGTTTACAGAAGCTAGAGACGAGGTTTTAATGGCGGAGGCGATGCCGGATTGGTACGTGATCCTGATGTGCGGAGGGCTGGTGGCATTGCTGGGGCTCTCCGTGCTCCTGTGTGCGATGATCCTCGATGATCGTCGTGATGCTGCCGCTCGAGTGTTGGCTCTCTGCGGTGGCGGTGATCACGAGGAGTAGGTGTCGTCTCGGGTGCTAATTGTTGTTGGTGTGCGGGAGGTAACTCATATCCGGATGATTATCCACTAATCTATCCTTCAAAGACTGTGGTGCGTTAGGGAGATGATTAGCCAGATGCAACACGGTTACGTGGTGTTGCAAGTAGTGTATGTGTTCAAGTGGTTGCGGTTGTGAGTCTGCTGCTGGGGTGCTGCGTGAATAAAATTCCATGTCGTGAGGAGACATATGTTGTAGCAACTCAGGAAAAAGAAATCTCACTCCAGGATTTCTCGCGAGGAAAAAAATTAGTTAATCAAAATTTACAGCAGCAAAAATTACTCATTACAATTGAAACCAAATGTTCATCTCATCGCACAAGGTTTAGAATAACACGCATGAGTTACAACACTTAACTAAATGTGAGAATACAAGAACATAGCAGTGACGTCTAGAATGAAAATGGCAACTGGACAGGGTCCCGAGAAAACGTCTCTGGTACTGGGGCGCACTCTTCTTCTATCGGGGGAAGCAGATTGATCAGTCGATGAACGCGTCTCTCCTGGTCGGGCCTCAGTGGTCTGCCGATGGCGATCTGAGGATTTAAATCACCGAGGCTCTAGAGATAACCCATTACTCGCTGGGTCAAATGCTCTTGAGCGATGACATACTGGACAAGGTTGGCCAGTACTGGGTCTCTCTCAATTCGTCCACCGGGAAAAGATGTCACTTCCCCGGGTGCTGCACGGCTCGGAAAGTAATAATACCCTCGTTCGCTGGCATAGGGTACCGCGAATCGAAGGCAAACAATTGCTTCGTGTGCAGCCGCTTCTATGGCCATCTGCGGAGTCGGCATAGATTTCCCTAGGAAGGAGACTTCCGTTGGGTCCTGATTTGAGTTTACGGGAGGGATGTGCACTACTGCCCAATATTTTGAGGTGGAAGAGGTGATCCTCGATTTGAGCAGCTCGTACTGGGGTGGCTGGGTAGAACCCATGGTACTGCAGGTAAAGTCCCACAATATTTTAACAAAACTACCCGGGGTTGCATCCGGGGTTCTCAGATAAATGCTAGGGCTCGGCATGGCAAGAAATGGTTGTGAGGGTTGCGCACAAGATGAGGGGTACTCGGCAAGGTCACGAGGTGTCCCTTTTATAAAGCAACTGGGCTGGGTTATTTACCGCGGTGAAGGGCAACTAGTTTGTCGGTTCTGCCCTATGGGGTCGGGGTCAAAGCCACAGTTACACACATCTCGCCAAAGTGACGCATTACTGTGGGTGTCGACGGGGGTTGGTTTTGGTAGCTACGCTCGGAATTAAAATTCAGCCGTACATTAACACAGCTACTATAAAAATAGGGGCGCACGAGCATGCATCGTTGTGGTAATACGAGGTCACATAATTACTGGGTGTGGACAAGCCGAGACTGGGTACTACTCGAGTGACTTAGTCCACCTCATTCATATCTAAGCGGGCGTGTCTTGCGGATGCCGAGGCTTCTCCATAGGCTCCACCGTCGGGGTTAGCCGGTGGGGGTTGAGGAACTGCATGGTCGGGGTAGCGATGGTGACCATCACAGGGATTGTTGGCCACAATCCCATTGGAGTGGGTTCCCAAAAGGCGACGAAGCACTTCTGGGTCATTAAGGCACCTTGGTTGATAGCTGGGGCTGACCTCAGGGTCTCGATCGGTTGTCCGAAGAGCACGACTGGGTTGTCGGTGTCGGGCTCAACCTCTCTTCTTGCTGGGGGTCGGCGGATCAGTTCTCCACGAGTTGCGATCAGATCTAGGGTGATTTGATCGAACAGTCCCTCTAGTGCACTTACATAGCGCACCAGATGCAATAATGCAGGATCCGTCTCGTGATCTCCGTTGGCAACTTGTGGTGGTCTACCATACCCATCACGGCTGGGGTAGTAGTAGAAGGAGCGACAGTTAACTCTGGGCGACAAGTGCCAGAGTTGAACTATAGCTTCTCGGGCAGCTAGTTGGATGGCTTGTGGCTCAAAGGAAGTTGTCTTTCCGGTGAACCTGTAGGGGCGTTTTGGCGATAGACCCCTACCATAGACGTGCACAGTGGCCAAAAACTGATGGCTCTCACCGCTCATGGACCCTTGGTACACAACATACTCCGGGGGCTCTTCTAATGCAAAGGCACGGCGGGTGAGGTTTTCTAGCATGGTCACAAAACCTCCAAGGTTGGTTGCTGTGGTCTCATTGTGAACAATGGGGCCAGGCATTATGGCTTGGAGTGGGGTAGAGGCTGTGCTGTGTTGGGTTGAGGCTAGCGTGCCCTTATATAGAAAAAGGGAACGGAGTCTTCCTTCACACGCTTGCGAGAAAGACTATTTAGGGGCTGGTCACTGGCGTGTGACTGACAGGTTAGGCTGATAGGTTGGGCACCGACTTCCAAAAGGTGTCGGGTCACTGTGAGGCTATCTTACACGAGAAGCTTGGTTGGGGCTTGGTTAAGATCTGGTGGGCTGGTTTACCTAGGTTTTTCGACCTGGCTAAGATAGGATTAGCCAATGGTCAGCCTGGCTCTGATACCAAGTTTGTCAGGACCGGTTTTTCAGAATATTAATTTCCCAAAAGTGGCCCTTGTGCTCACCAGCCCCAGGATTACAGTTAGCTGATGAGACGCCAACTTGTTATAGAAACTCCAAGCAAACTACAAATATGTAGTACAAGACCATTCTGGCCTATGGGTACAACAATTGGTTTCTAGTGGTTGATGGCGGAAGCGGTTTGCGGATCATCAGCGTCTATGGGACTCCATTTCCCACAGGAACAGCTGACCAGGATAACTCGTATCTTCACGAGGCTGCTATCTCCATTGCGTAGGTTCCGGGGCTGTCATCGCAACGTTCCTTTCCACGCAAGAAATCTGGCCAAGACAATAGCCAGGGACAAGCCAGTGAGTACTTTGAATGTACTCACAAACATTAAGAACACAGGTATAATATAGTCACTGATAATCATGCTTTAAAATATTCTATGATCACTTCGTCAGTTGTGAAATAAGGTTCATGATGCACGCAAGTAGATCATTTAAATAAATCACGAGTAAACAATCACGGTGTAAAAATATAAAGCACCGATCGGGTGTCTGAAGCGACGCCTCGAAAGGATAATAATATGAAGCATGCCTCAGTCGGGCGTCTGAGCGACACCACAGAAAGGGCTTATATATAAAAGGAATAACAAGCATGCCACAATCAGGCGTCGGTGCGACACCACATAAAGGGCTTATAAGTAAATGAAATAATGGACATGCCACAGTCGGGGGTCTGTATGACACCACATAAAGGGCTTATAAGTAAATGAAATAACACGCATGCCACAGTCGGGCGTCTGGGCGACACCACATAAAGGGCTTATATAAGAATAATCACATTGAATATCCAGGAGGTAGAACCGTCCCAGGGATACTCAATAATTCAAATAACATAAATGATTAGTCCATAAAAATAATAATCATAATCATCATACGTCACAAGTTATGATCCATATTCTGGTTTAGTAGTTTCTCCTCTGAAGACCGACACTAAGACCGACGCTTGACCCATCCCAGACTGTAGTCCTTAACCATGGACACGGCTATTCGAATAGGTTCAATATCTCTGCAGAGGATGTACTCTTTACCCACGAGTAACGGATTTCTTTAGTCCATCGGAACTAAGTCCGTCTATAGTCTTTTAGTCGAAAACACGCCTGACTTGCACACACCAGCTTAACCTTACATGTGTTTGGAATCACCCAGACACCTGTTAAGCAAAACTCTAAGTGGGGAGGCTACAACCTCGCGTAGCATGGGATCAAATTTTTATCGCGCGCTCTAAGGGGTGGCCTCCCCTCTCGGTCCCAACCGGAAACACCCATGCCCCCGGACCATGTGGCATGCCTACCAACTACAACCGGTATCTTCCACCATGGCCTCTCTGTACGGTGTGTGCTAGGACAGGGGTTGACAACTTACTGAACCATACCCTACCTACGGCAGGGGCAAGTGGCAGCACGAAACAATTATGGGGGTTACTGGAACAAGACTCGATCTACGGCCGACTCAGGAGGCTTAAGTATTTCCTGCATGGTTAGCTCAAGAATTATATTTCACAGCCATCAGACACAACCACCACTTATCATACCTCCCCCTGCTCTACCGGTCATAACCGTCTCGACGAGGGACAAGCTCGTGTCTACACAAGACAGAGACTTTCCCGGGTCCTTCCCGGTAGACATGAGAGGCATATGAGGGTGATTGCTATGACAAGCTTATCCATTTCCAACAGCAAGAATTTTCATTTATGCACTCAAGGTGTATGATCATATCATCATATAAAAATAACCAACGCTTCATGTCGAGGTGGTGTTATAACCGTATCGAACAACCCACAAAACATTATGCCAGGGTTCACAATGCTTGCCTTCCAGGTGTGGAGGGGTGAGTTGCTTTCCAAAACTTTTGAAAGTTTCCTCTCTCTCCAAAAATCCTATTTAAGAAAATTTGAAATCAACACATACTTTAAAAACAGTACAAAAAGTTGTCCTAATTATTTTTGAAATAAATCTTAAAATAAACTAGATGAAATTTGAGAGTGGTAGGAAAAAGAATCAATTCATTTGGACTTATATTTAAAAAGTTATAGCCAGTCAAAGTTTTGGTCAAATTCTGTTTTTAAATTAAAACACAAAAAGAAGACGTTTCAGATAGAAATACGCTTCTGGGGTAGAGGAGACGTACTTATGGGGTTTACGCCTTCACTTAAAACACGTGGAGGCGGGGCTGGGTCACTGACAGTGGGTCCACGGGGCCCACTGGTCAGGTTTGACCAGTCGCCCCCTCCCTCCTTTTCCTCTGCCCGAGCGGGGGCGGGATTCCGGTGATCGTCGCCGGCGAACGGAGGCTCCTCGAGGGCATCCGAGGCCAGGGATGGATCCGCCACTCCTTGGCGGTCCTCCCGGTGGTCGATTGGCCGGCGGGGACGGAGGGAATCGCCGGCGGCGAGCTCCGCGACAAAGGGAGCTTCGGGCATGATTGGGGGCTTTGTCTCCGGTGGCTCCCGATCAAAATCGAGCTTGGGGGTGGACTCACAAGACGAAGGGAGGGCCCCTGGTGAAGAGAGTGGAAGGGGGGAGGCCCTGGTGGCGCCGGAGTGAACGAGACAGTGGCGGCGGCCGTGGTTGCCGGAGATGAGGAAGACGACCTCTCTGGTCTTTCTACTGCTACGGGCGGATCGGTGAGGGAGTGTGGGAGGTTGCTTGAGGGTTTGGTGAGCTCGGGGGGTCCTTATATAGAGATTGGGGGCGGTTCCGACAATGGCCGAGGATAAGAATGCCGGCGACCGCCTACTGTGCTGCAGGGCGACGTGGCAGCGACGAGGGCTTGCGGACAAGGCTGCGGATGAGCTTGAGCTGTTCAAGGGGGCAGCTGGCGCGCGTGGGTGGCTCGGGCGGCGCCACCCACGATAGGGCTGCTGTAGCCGGCCGCTTGCGGCCACGGCCGACCTGACGGCGGCTTTGTGTAGTGCCAGGGGTGGCTCTGCGGCGAGGGGAAGGGGCAGGGTGTTGGCTGCGAGCGGGGAAGGGCCAGAACGAGTGCGAGGCGACGGCAGTGCGACGCGGCGGCTCGGTGCACGCGCGTGCAAAACGTGCACTCTGGGCATGCCCAGAGCACGTACACGACGTGTTCGACCAAATGCCAGGGCATGCTAGGGGGGCTCCAATCCACAAGAGAGTTAGCAGGGTGGGGCTATAGGCTTGGGAAAATCCATGTGACATGCTGGTCTAGTCAGGGGATCAAGTTCATAACACAAACCAGAAACTAAGCCAAAACTGGTCATGCACTTAGGGTGTTTGACAAAATGCCAATGGCATCTAGGCAACTCTTGGGTTGACCAAATTCTCCAGATCAATGTCTCTTTAAATGATACAGAGGGTGGTGAGGTTAGTTTGCCAAAAGCTCAAAATTGTTAGTGTAAGTTTTGCCAAACTTCAGTTCTAGGCAGAAGGAAAAATGCATTGTTTCAGGAGCCAAAAATCTTCCAATGGGTCCACTCTCCTGGACTTAAGGGTTTGGTATGGTGTACTACAAGCAGGAGAAAGCTCATGGCCACTAGAGCAAAATTTATTAGGGATGCAGTAGAAATCACCAGGTTGGACCAGAATGAAAAAGAGGTTGATTCACTCAAATTTTTCAAAGAACATCAATGGGTTTTTGCATGAAGTTGAATAATATACTCCTATTAACATCCCATAATTTTGGTGGAAGCTAGAAAGAAATATTTAAAGGGGTTGTAGTGCAAAATTGCTCTCTGGACCAGATTTGGAAACTTGGTGTAGAGCTCAAAATATTAAATGAATGAACTATATTTTTGCATAAAAGTGATTTAAAAACATCTCATGACATCTCCAAATTTTGGTGAAAATTTTAAATAAATTTATCAAGTGGTTGTAGTTCAAAAAGAGCTCAAAAATTAATGAAAAATCTTTTTATGGAATAAAGCTCAGAGAAAAAAATTATGCAAATAAACTCCACTGATAATAGAAATGTTTTTCTTGAAAGGGCAAACAAGTCCAATAATATATTTGGAAACTTTCACTTGGGATAAAACTCCATAAAAAACCAAGAAAAGGGTGGTACTGAAATCAAAGAAAACCCAGAAAAATGAAAAGTTTAATTTTCCTGGCAAAATTTTAATTAGTAAAACAAGGTTAAAATTTTGGGGTGTCACAACAGGCCGGACGTCCAAGGACCCCTTAGTCTAGGACTCCCCCAGGCGTCCAGGGCACTGCTCTATTGTGATGGATGGTTTCATCGTTGGAGCAGCTCCTGCGAGCCGTCAGACGTTGAGGCTGAAGCGGTACAAGACAAACATCGTTAATCTCAAGTGGGATTCTAATAGCATCTCCAATAGATGATGTAAAATACATTACCAAAAAGTGATAGATGTAAATTTACATCACCAAAAAACACCTGACTACTGTCGGATTTCGAGTTCCGACAGACCCTTGTGGTTCGAACACTGGGGTGCGCGCGGAGATTTCTCCTTCTACCTACCTGCACCCGTCCGCCTTGCTAAGATCTAAGCTATGGAAAGAACAGCACAAGAGACACAGGGTTTATACTGGTTTGGGCCACCGTTGTGGTGTAACACCCTACTCCAGTGTGTGGTGTGGTGGATTGCCCCTTGGGCTGATGATGATGAGCAATACAAGGAATAACAGCCTCGCGAGGGTCTGTTCTTTGTTGGGAGGATGAACTGCTAGGGGGAGTTCTGTCACCCTTCCCTCTCTCTCTTCTCGATTGCGACCCTAGCTAGTTTCTGGGTTGGCCGATTCTGGATCCTCCCTACCCTGGGGGTGGCTAGTCCTATTTATAGGCAAAGGCCCTGGGCCTCTTCCCAAATATTGAGTGGGCAGGGCACCAACAATTGGCCATTTTGAAGGGGAACATCTGGTACACTTATCCTAACTAAAGTTGGTCCTCGCCTGCCAAAGGCTCTGGTGGTGACGCTGGCTTGGGCTCCACAATGACTTCCTCCCTGCCGTTGGACTGGTATTGGTCTCGTTGCACCGAAACGGGTGCCTTTTTGCTTGATGCTCTTCGCCTGCGCCTGCTCCCTTTGCACCAAAGAGGAAAGGAGGACACTGCGTGGGCTGGCGCCCACCTGGCGCCCACCTGGCGCCCTTGGTCGTCATGGCTTGCGTCATGGGCACCTCATGAGGTACCCCGCCTTGATCTCTCCACCTCCTCGCGAGCCAGCCTGATGTGGCCGTGCCTGGGGAAGCTCCATGTCGTCCGCCCCGCGAGGCTTGGACCCTCGCGAGGGTCTTGGGTTTGCGTCGATGAAGACGGGCCGTGCTAGGCCCCCTTTGAGCCACGCCGCAGGCCGCAGGTAGGCAAGTCTGGGGACCCCCGTTCCCAGAACACCGACAGTAGCCCCCGGGCCCAAGGCGCGCCCGGACTTGGCCTTGCAGGGAGGCAAAAGGGCAAGGGCGAAGCGTCGCGGGCCATAACAGGCTGCGGCCTTGGGCGCCGCGTGGCGGTTGATTGGGCGTGGGCGTCTCCACTTCCCCATGGCGCCTCGGCAACTGCACGGATCGGACAAGTCCCTGCATGGAAAGCGGGTCATGATTACCTGCGATCGTGGAGGTCGGCGGTTGGCCTTCGCCGGCCATAAGTACGGAATGGCGCGCGCCCTTCCAGTCCATCCCTTCTTGCTTCTCCTTCTTCCCGGTCCTTGCTCCGTCTTGCTGCGATGGCTTCGATCCGCCGGTTCTTGTCGGCAGAGAAGGGAAAGGCTCCCCGAGAGGAACCAGACCCGCTCCCGCCGAAGAAACGGCTCACCCTCTGCAGCCCAGACGAGGGGGCCCATCAGGTGGTGTCGAGGCCCTGGTGCAAACGGGCACCGCCGGGGTTCCCGCTTCCCTTGTACGCCCACATCGAGGGCCCTGAAGGAGTTGATGTTGATTGCCACGGGCGGCGCCGACAGGTCACAGAGGTGTGGGTCGTCCCCCTTGGGGTCCACACCGAGGGCTCCTCCCGAGAGTTCGTGCTCCGCGCCGCCATGCCTCCTCAGTCTTGGATTCGCCTTCCTCCCTTCTTCGCCTCCATCGTCCCGCAGGGAGAACTCCTGGAGCTTTGGCTGTAGCACGCCGGCTGCAGCACCCTCGCGACCGAAGCAGAGGCCGCGGTCATTGCTCCGGGCGAGGTCTTCATGACTCGAGGCTGGAGCGAGATCGCCCGGGTTTGCAGGACAAGAGGCGCCTTCGCGATCCACTTGGAGTACGACGGTGCTTCAGTGATGTTCTTCAAGGTCTTCAATGCGAACAGGCGCCGGCTGGAGTGCTACCCCGGGAGAGGTGGTCGGGACCCTGCTACGGCGAGGACTGGGCCCGCCGACCGCTCCCTTGGCGGCTCCTCAGGCAGTGGAGGCGTCAGAAGTTCCAGTGACTCCGGTGAGCTCTTCGTGACTCCGGAGACGAGCGACGACAGCTACGAGCCCCCGAGCCAGTGCCGCTCCTGGAGCAGGGCGGGCTCGTCAGGCCGTCGCCGACTCTGATCTGGATGGGGTTGGCGCCGGTTCTTGACGGCCCACTGTTGATGATGGTGTCTTTTGCAGGGGCGCGTGTAGTTAGTGTCCCTTTAGGATCGGTTCCCTGCGAGGAATCAAAGACGCGTCCCGTGGGGGCTTGTAAGGTGCCTGTGATCCTGTTTTGTTAATATAACCCTTGTCGTAGAACTGTGCGAGTTGCTCATTCCGTTTTAGCTCAGTTCTCCCTTTCGAACCTCACGAAGGCTTGGTGCTCTACGACGACAGGTCCCAGTCCCAAGGCGGCTTCAGCCGTCGCTGGTATGCCAGGTCGCGATGTCGTGGTCAAGGTCAGGAGGTGAGTGACCCGGGGTCCGGTAAGAGCCCCTGAGTCGCGATGCTCAGGAGGTCCTCTTTGGCGCTCAAGCAGCCGTTGTTCGGTGAGAAAGGGGAGCGGCGTCGCTAACACGGGATTGCATTAGGTGCGGGGATGGTGCCACGGTAGCTGGTGCTTCCGGGTGGTGACTTATCTCGAGAATCAGGGGCCGTTCTCTGGTGTGTCGTCGAGTCTGTGCATCGGCAGGCGTGAGGTTGCTCGGCGAGGTCCTCGCGTGCCCCTCCCCTATCGCCTTTGCTCCCCTTTCTGCTCTACGTCCTTGGGTCCCGGCCCTCGAGCGAGTCTCAGCCATCGCTGGTATGCCAGGTCGCGATGTCGTGGACAAGGCCAGAGGGTGAGGGCTGGAGAGCCAGTAGGAGCCCTGAGTCGCGATGCTCAGGCACCCCCCCTTTAACGTGCAAGCGGTTCGCGCGGATGAGAGTGAAGGAGACACCGCAAGGGCCTCGCCTGACGCAGCTCCTTTAGGAGATCCTGTAGACCTATCATAGAAAGAACGAGGGGTTGCCATGACAATTGACAGTCAGCCGTTGGTTGCTTCCGAGGGGCGATGAGGCACTGAAGGCTTGACGAGGTGGCGCCATGCGGGGCTGCCGCGGCCAGAGCTCAGCCATTTAGGTTTGTCAGTGTTGCAGAGACGGACCCATGCGCAAGCGTCGTGCCGTTTGGGAGCAGCTCCGTCAGTTGGCGTCAGTTGAGCGGGCAACTAGGTCAAACTCATTAGCCGCGAAGGAGTGGATTCATTCAAATAGATGCTGGGAAGGTGGACATCACTGGGTCAGGCCCGAGCGACTTGGGGATGATGCAGCCCGAGGGGCGCCCCCAACAAAGTAAGCTAACAGCACGAAATAAAAGGGATACATGCCGCAGGGACGGACCCACGCGGCCTGGGAATAATGCAGCCCTGGGGGGTGCTCCCAGCTGGAAGTGAAACTTGAAAGATGTCACCTGATGATGTTGAGGACGAAGGAGTGTTGGTATAGCAGACTCGATGGGCCGCGGAAGCCGATCCTCACGAGCCCCCAGGCCCAGGGGCCTCGGGAGGCTCCGGAGGCACTGGTGGTTCCTTGCGGACCATCTCCATCTCCGCCAGGGCTGTGGAACGCCTGGCCTCTTGAGCCTCCATGATGCCCCTCGTGAGGCGCTGGTACGTGGCAGCCGCGTTCGGCAAGCCATAAGGCATGCGAACATAGCTGTGGGGTGGACCTTCGCAGCGCCCCGCTCGTGAGGGCCAGAGGCGCTCTAGAGAGGTGACTCGATTGAGCCCTGGTATGTCGATGCAGACGCGCAGCCCACCATCCTCGCCTGGATGGGGAGCCACAGCTGGTAGGCGGCGGCCGCCTCTCACGACTCTTGACTCCTGTAGCTCCTGAATGGCCTTGCTGACGAACTCCTGAGGGTCTGGCTCTCCTTCCTTTACTCCTTCCTGAGGGAAACGTGCTTCGAAACACGCCTCCATGTGGTGCCCAAGCGCCTCCCTCGTGACCTTAGCCAGGTTGGTGGCCCTCCAGGGGAGAGCCCCCGAGCCCTGCCTGAGGAGGGTGCCGGGCACGCTTTCCTATGCGATGGAAGGAGGTTCCCCCTGGGCAGGCGCGGGCCCTGAGGGGCCTGCCTCCTGAGGGGCCGGGCCGGACGATGTCTTCTTCATCTTGGGGGCGGTCTCGGGAAGCCTCCTGCTTCCGCGATCCGGGTCTTCCAGTGACGCGGCCTGAAAGGCTCGTTCCAGGGAACACACCACATCCTTCTCTTCACAGGGCACCGTGATGACTCCGCCACTTCCTGGCATCTTGAGGACATTGTAGCCGTGGTGAGTTACGGCCATGAACATGGCCAGCGCTGGGTACCCAAGGATGGCGTTGTACGGCAGGCGAATGTGAGCGACGTCAAAGTCGATGAGCTCGGTGCGGTAGTTGTCGCGTGCCCCGAAGGTGACTGGGAGGCGGACCTGCCCAATCGGGACCGTGGAGCCGTCGGTGACTCCGGAGAAAGGCTTGGTCGGCTGAAGCTGGTTGTAGGGCACTTGGAGATTGTTGAATGTTTCCACTGACAGGACGTTGAGCCCTGCCCCGCCGTCGATGAGGGTCCTGGTGACCAGCACGTTGCTGATGATTGGGGAACAAAGCATCGGGAGGACTCCGGCTGTAGCTGCACACTTGAGCTGATCTGCTAAGCTGAGCGTGATGGCGCACGCCGACCACCTGAGAGGGCGCGTGGCTTCCATCTTGGGGAGGACTGCATTCACTTCGCGGGCGAACTGCTTGAAGATGCATTGAGAGGTTGGGGCTTGAGCCCTGCCCAGGATGCAGGCAACTGCGCGCGGCTCCTGGAAGCCCCCAGCCCCCTCGTCCTAATGGCGGTCCTCGTTTCTCCTTGGCTGCGGCTGCAGCGGAGGGAGGCCTGCGTTGCCTTGCGGGCGATCCTCGCGAGGCTGATCCCTCCAGTCTCCCTCGCGAGGCGGGTCATGCCAGCGATCCTCGCAAGGTTGATCGCGCCACCCTTGGCGCGGGCCGCGGTCTTCCCAGCGCCGTGCGTTCCTTCCTCCTCCTCCACCGTAGCCCCAGTCACCGCGGTTGGGGCGACAACCGATCCTTCCTTCTCGCACGGCTCGGAGCTCTTGACATTCGTTGGTGTTGTGGGTGTGGAGGTCGTGGTACACACAGCACCGACTGCCCTTGGGAGGTTCGGGCAGATCTCTGCCCCGCTTGGTGTCTGGTTCTGCCGCGAGCACGGCAGCCCCCTTGCGCTTCACATCCTTGGCCTTGGGCTTCTTCTCTTCTAGGTCTGCAGCGGGCAGCTCGAGGAGGGAGAGACGCCCTTCCTTAGCCCTGGCGCACTTGGTTGCCAAGTTGAACAACTCCAAGGAAGTGCACAGGTCTTCATGCATCGCCAGCTCCTCCTTCATCTTGACATCGCGCACGCCGTCGGAGAAGGCTGAGATGATGGCCTCCTCGGTCACCTTGGGAATCTTGAGGCGTGCATTGTTGAAGCGCTAGATGTACTTCTACAGGGTCTCTCCGGGTTGTTGCTTGATGCGGCGCATGTCGCTCACGGCGGGTGGCCGGTCGCGAGTACCTTGGAAGTTGGCGATGAAGCGGGTGTGCATCTCGTCCCAGGAGGAGATCGTGCCTGGGGCTAGGTTTAGGAGCCAGGTGCGGGCCCCGTCCTTGAGCGCCATGGGAAACCAGTTCGCCATGACCTTCTCGTCTCCGTTGGCAGCTTCGATGCCCAGCTCATAGCGCTGGAGGAACTCCGCAGGGTCGGCCGTGCCGTCGTAACGAGGAGGCAGGTCTGGCTTGAACTTGTCGGGCCACGCGACGCTGCGTAGCTCGGCGGTGAATGCACGGCAGCCTGCTGTGGCCACGGGAGGCCTTGGGTGACGAAGATCTTGGTCTTGCATGCCCCCACGCGCTGCAGCTGGGAGCAGCACGGGGTCTTGACACGCGGGAGCAGGAGCATGGTCGCGACGTGCTGGAGCAGGGAGCACTCGGGCAACTTATGGCGGGCGAGGGACTTCTTGGCAGCTCTGCTCTTGCCGCGCTGGCACCTGATGGAGCGGGTTCCGCCCAGGGGCCACGCGCCTTCGAGCCATGGCACCTTCTTGAGGAGGAGGTGGCGGGGGCGCCGCCAGAGCTTCGTCGCCCGCGTGGGGCGGGGTGCGGTGCAGCAGAACGGACGGTGCAGGAGAGCCCCCTGCAGCGCGGACGAGCTCGGTGACGCGGTCGAGCCATTCTTCGTAGACGTCGTCGACGGGACGGTAGCACAGGAGCTCATTTGCTGCGATGAGCGCAGCTCGAGCCTCCATGGGTGCGCGGAGCGCGCGGGACGAAGAACCAGCTGGGGCGAGCGAGGCAGTAGCGGTGCGGCCGTCTTGTCGCATGGACGGATGCTGAGACGACGCTTGCTGCTCGTCCCCCGCTGGGCCGGTGCTGGCATTGACGGTAGGTGATGGGGAACGACGAGGGCGCCTGCCGACAGGAGCCGTCTGGGTGACGCGGGAAGCGAGAGCGGCCCGGCGCTAGGCGCAGGCCCGACGAGCGTCAGACATGGACACGATGGTCGGAGGAGAACGGGGTGGTGGAAGACGAATTCCGGCGCACCCCTACCTGGCGTGCCAAATGTCGGATTTCGGGTTCCGGCAGACCCTTGAGGTTCGAACACTGGGGTGCGCGCGGAGATTTCGCCTTCTACCTACCTGCACCCCTCCGCCTTGCTAAGATCTAAGCTATGGAAAGAACAGCACAAGAGACACAGGGTTTATACTGGTTCGGGCCACCGTTGTGGTGTAACACCCTACTCCAGTGTGTGGTGTGGTGGATTGCCCATTGGGCTGATGATGACGAGCAATACAAGGAAGAACAACCTCGCGAGGGTCTGTTCTTGGTTGGGAGGATGAACTGCTAGGGGGAGTTCAGTCACCCTTCCCTCTCTCTCTTCTCGATTGCGACCCTAGCTAGTTTCTGGGTTGGCCGATTCTGGATCCTCCCTACCCTGGAGGTGGCTAGTCCTATTTATAGGCAAAGTCCCTGGGCCTCTTCCCAAATATTGAGCGGGAAGGGCGCCAACAATTGGCCATTTTGAAGGGGAACATCTGGTACACTTATCCTGACTAAAGTTGGTCCTCGCCTGCCAAAGGCTCTGGTGGTGACGCTGGCTTGGGCTCCACAATGACTTCCTCCCTGCCATTGGACTGGTCTTGGTCTCGTTGCACCGAAACGGGTGCCTTTGCTTGATGCTCTTCATCTGCGCTTGCTCCCTTTGCACCAAAGAGGAAAGGAGGACACTGCGCAGGCTGGCGCCCGCCTGGCGCCCTTGGTCGTCATGGCTTGCGTCACGGGCACCTCGTGAGGTACCCTGCCTTGATCTCTCCGCCTCCTCGCGAGCCAGCCTGATGTGGCCGTGCCTGAGGAAGCTCCATGTCGTCTGCCCCGCGAGGCTTGGCCCCTCGCGAGGGTCTTGGGTTTGCGTCGATGAAGACGGGCCGTGCTGGGCCCCCTTTGAGCCACGCCGCAGGCCGCAGGCAGGCAAGTCTGGGGACCCCCGTTCCCAGAACGCCGACAACTACAACAGATGAGGTAAAAACTATTGACTCTGAACTTAACTGTCAAAACTAAAATTTACCGTGGAATCTGAATGTTACTGTCGAAACTGAACGCAATGGTAGCAGAGAGGCACTTCACATGTAGCTTAGGGAGGGGCTGCAGTTCATCTTCAACCTGCACCCCCTGAGCCGCCATCCACCACCGGCCGAACCGACTGCCCCCGCGGCCTACGGCCGGCGGCGCTCCCCCGCCGCCTCGCCGCCCCGAAACAACTCCCCACCGTCGGTCCGCCGCCGCCCCGGCTGATAGCCCACAAGTATAGGGGATCACAATACTTTTCGAGGGTAAAGTATTCAACCCAAGGGGAGCCAAATAATACTCTCAACTATTAGCAGCTGAGTTGTCAATTCAACCACACCAGGAAACTTAGTATCCGCAGCAAAGTATTTAGTAGCAAAGTAATATGATAGTAGTGGTAACGGTAACAAAATATAACAATAGTAAAAGTAATGTTTTTGGTATTTTGTAGTGACGATAGAAATAACAACAGGAAAGTAAATAAGCGAAGAACAATATATTAAAAGCTCGTAGGCAATGGATCAGTGATGGAGAATTATGCCAGATGCGGTTCATCATGTAACAGTCATAACCTAGGGTGACACAGAACTAGCTCCAGTTGATTGATATAATGTAGGCATGTATTCCGAATATAGGCATACGTGCTTATGGAAAGAACTTGCATGAGATATTTTGTCCTACCCTCCCGTGGCAGCGGGGTCCTTACGGAAGCTAAGGGATATTAAGGCCTCCTTTTAATAGAGTACTGGAACAAAGCATTAACACATAGTGAATACATGAACTCCTCAAACTACGGCCATCACTGGTAAGTATCCCGATTATTGTCACTTCGGGGTTAACGGATCATAACACATAACAGGTGACTATAGATTTGCAAGATAGGATCAAGAACTCTCATATATTGATGAAAACATAATAGGTTCAGATCTGAAATCATGGCACTCGGGCCCTAGTGACAAGCATTAAGCATAGCAAAGTCATAGCAACATCAATCTCAGAACATAGTGGATACTAGGGATCAAACCCTAACAAAACTAACTCGATTTCATGATAGATCCCATCCAACCCATCACCGTCCAGCAAGCCTACAATGGAATTACTCACGCACGGCGGTGAGCATCATGAAATTGGTGATGGAGGATGGTTGATGATGACGATGGCGACAGATTCCCCTCTCCAGAGCCCCGAACGGACTCTAGATCAGCCCTCCCGAGAGGTTTTAGGGCTTGGCGTCGGCTCCGTATCGTAAAATGCGATGAATTCTTCTCTCTGATTTTTTTTGTCCCCGAAGCACAATATATAGAGTTGGAGTTGGAGTCAGAGAGGCACCAGGGGGCCCACGAGGTAGGGAGCGCGCCCTAGGGGGGCAAGCGCGCCCCCCACCCTCGTGGACAGGTGGTGGGCCCCCTGGCCTTCATCTTTTGCAGGTATTTTTTATATTTTCCAATAAGTTGTTCTGTGAAGTTTCAGGTCATTCCGAGAACGTTTGTTTCTGCACATAAATAACACCATGGTAATTCTGTTGAAAATAGCGTCAGTCCAGGTTAGTTCCATTCAAATCATGCAAGTTAGAGTCCAAAACAAGGGCAAAAGTGTTTGGAAAAGTAGATACGACGGAGACATATCAACTCCCCCAAGCTTAAACCTTTGCTTGTCCTCAAGCAATTCAGTTGACAAACTGAAAGTGATAAAGAAAAACTTTTACAAACTCGGTTTGCTCTTGTTGTTGTAAATATGTAAAGCCAGCATTCAAGTTTTCCGCAAAGATCATAACTAACCACATTCACAATAATGCTTAGGTCTCAAGTTTACTCATTTCAATAGCATAATCAACTAGCGAGCAATAATAATAAATCTCGGATGACAACACTTTCTCAAAACAATCATAATATGATATAACAAGGTGGTATCTCGCTAGCCCTTTCTGAGACCGCAAAACATAAATGCAGAGCACCTTTAAAGACCAAGGACTGACTAGACATTGTAATTCATGGTAAAAGAGATCCAGTCAAGTCATACTCAATGTAAACTAACAGTAATGAATGCAAATGACAGCGGTGCTCTCCAACTGGTGCTTTTTAATAAGAGGATGATGACTCAGCATAAAAGTAAATAGATAAGCCCTTCGCAGAGGGAAGCAGGGACTTGTAGAGGTGCCAGAGCTCGGTTTTGAAATAGAGGTGAATAATATTTTGAGCGGTATACTTTCATTGTCAACATAACAACCAAGAGATGGTGATATCTTCCATGCTACACACATTATGGGTGGTTCCCAAACAGAATGGTAAAATTTATACTCCCCCTTCCACCAACAAGCATCAATCCATGGCTTGCTCAAAACAATGAGTGCGTCCAACTAACAAGAGTCCCAGGGGGAGTTTTGTTTGCAATTATTTTGATTTAGTTTGCATAAAGCATGGGACTGGGCATCCCGGTGACTAGCCATTTATCTCATGAGTGAGGAGCGGAGTCCACTCCTCTTGAGAATAACCTGCCTAACATGGAAGATACAGACAGCCCTAGTTGACACATGAGCTATTCGAGCATACAAAACATGATATTTATTTGAAGGTTTACAGTTTGGCACATACAAATTTACTTGGAACGGCAGGTAGATATCGTATATAGGTAGGTATAGTGGACTCATGTGGAATAACTTTGGGGTTTAAGGGATTGGGTGCACAAGCGGTATTCCCGCTTAGTATAGGTGAAGGCTAGCAAAAGACTGGGAAGCGACCAACTAGAGAGCGACAACAGTCATGAACATGCATTAAAATTAATCAACACCGAATGCAAGCATGAGTAGTATATAATCCACCATGAACATAAATATCGTGAAGGCTATGTTGATTTTGTTTCAACTACATGCGTGAACATGCGCCAAGTCAAGTCACTTAAATCATTCAGAGGAGGATACCACCCTATCATAACACATCATAACCATTTCAATAGCATGTTGGCACGCAAGGTAAACCATTATAACTCATAGCTAATCAAGCATGGCACAAGAACTATGATCTCTAGTTGTCATTGCAAACATGTTTATTCATAATAGGCTGAATCAGGAACGATGAGCTAATCATATTTACAAAAAACAAAAGAGGTCGAGTTCATACCAGCTTTTCTCATCTTAGTCAGTCCATCATATATCGTCATAATTTCCTTTCACTTGCACGATTGAACGATGTGAATAATAATAATAGTAGTGCATGTGCATTGGACTAAGCTGGAATCTGCAAGCATTCAATAAACAAGAGAAGACAAGGCAATATGGGCTCTTTTGCCAGATCAACAATAATGTATTTAAGAGCCACTTCAACAATTTAATTATGGTCTTCTCCTATCGACCCCCAAAGGAAATAAAAGAAATAAAACTATTTACACGGGATAGCTCCCAACAAGTAAAAGAAGAACATGAAATCTTTTGGGTTTTCTTTTTAATTACAACTACAAGCATGGAAAGTAAACTAATTAAAAGCTACAACTAAATTTTTTGGTTTTTCTTAAGGTTTATTAAACACACAAGAAGAAAGCATAAAAAGGAAAGTAAACTAGCATGGATGATACAATGAAAAAGTATGAGCACCAACATCTAGGAATGAGTGTGTAAACATAAATGTAATGTCGGTGGGAAATACGTACTCCCCCAAGCTTAGGCTTTTGGCCTAAGTTGGTCTATGGCCACGGCTGGCCTGGCGAATATCCATAATAGTAGTTGGGGTCATATTGAGAAGAAGAAGACTCCGATTGCCACTGGTTGGCGATCATCTCCGAATCCCACTAGTAATTAGACTGTCGTGAAGGATCAACTTGTGGTTCCGGCTCTGGCTCCATAACTGGTGCAGGGTTCTGGTAGGCGTGAATAGCCTTCAACAGAACAAGGTACCGGTCTCCAGATAAATCAAACAAAGAAGGAGCAGGCAGGGTAATAGTCTCAGGATGATGTTTATCAAAGAACAATTTATATTTAAGCTCTCCTTCCCTATTCTTAACAATAAAATCATGTGCCACCATACTTTTATAATCTAAGTAAACACGAGGCAGCACTTTTTCTTCCTTCTCATAATGCCTAATAGGTATGTTAAAATGTGCAGCTAGGCGTGAAGCATAGATGCCTCCAAAGATGGGGCCCTTGGTATGGTTTAGACTTATCCGTTTAGCAATAATGCCGCCCATACTAACAGAGTTATCACTGTATAAACCGTGGAGCAAAATAATAATGTCAGGGATACTAAGTTTTCCACAGTTTCCGCGACCAATTAAACAACGACTAGCAAATAATGCAAAATAGCGTAAAACAGGAAAATGTATGCTAGTGATTCGTGCATCGGAAACCTTCCTTGTTTCCCCTACAGTGATAGTATCAATAAACCCGTCCACATCATCGCGATGTGGTTCCTCTGTCTTGCCCTCAAAAGGGACTAAACAAACCTGACAAAAATCATAAAGTGACATATCCTTATGCTCATCATATAAATAAAACTCCACCGTAGGTGTGAGCTCCTAGAATGGAAATGAAAATTTTGCACAAATATATTTGTGAGTAAGAGATACTGATCGCATTGGTCGTGGAGGAAAGCGGTGAGGCCTGCATTCTTAGCCAATTCATGAAAATCTTCATAAATCCCGGCTGCTCTCAAGAAATCATCGGAAGGCCATTCACACGCCCGAACCTCCGCGGTGCGAGGAAGATTATACTTAGGCTTCGGTGCCTTTTCCTTCGAGCTTTGGCTCGATGAGCCCCTCAAAAGTCTCTTCATCATTTTCTGAAAAATTCTGAAATTTTTTAGTAACATCAAAATAAAAGTAAACCAAACTCAATAATATTGATAGCAACTACTCCTACAAGTGCCTAGGGCCTATATCATGCATTAAAACTACTTTTGACCATATAAATTTGACATGCAAGCTCAAGAACAGGGTCACCTAAGGAGCAAAAATTTGCAATGAATAAAGCACTAGAACAAAAACTAATTGGACCAATGGAGGAGTCACATACCAAGGAACAATCTCCGCAAGCAGTTTTGTGAGATGTGCTTTGAGCAAGGAGATCAAAATGGCAGCAAAACGAGCTTGGACTCGGGTTTGAGCTGGTTATTCGTGTTTGGGGGAGGAAGAAGGAGTGTGTGGGTGAAAGAATAAGTGGAGGAGGGCCACCGTGGGCCCACAAGACAGGGGGCGCGCCCAGGGGTGTAGGGCGTGCCCTCCACCCTCGTGGGCAGGTGGTTGACCCCCCTGCTGTGTTCTAAGTGCCAAATATTCTCAAATATTCTAGAAAAAATCATATTTAAATTTCAGGGCATTTAGAGAACTTTTATTTTCGGGGTATTTTTTATATTGCACGGATAATCACATAATAGACAGAAAAATATTTGTTTTTATTTTATTTAATATAAATAACATAAAGTAAAAAGAAGGGTACAAAAGGTTGTGCCTTCTAGTTTCATCCATCTCATGATCATCAAAAGGAATCCACTAACAAGGTTGATCAAGTCTTGTTAACGAACTCATTCCGAATAACATGGAACCAGAGAAATTTCGAATAACACTATGTTACCTCAACGGGGATATGCACATCCCCAATAATAAGAATATCATATTTCTTCTTGACAGTAGGAAGAGGAAATTCAAAACCTCCAAATATAATCGATGGAATTTTTCCAATAGAATTGATACTGTGGACTTGAGGTTGTTTCCTCGGAAAGTGTACCGTATGCTCATTACCATTAACATGAAAAGTGACATTTCCTTTAGTGCAATCAATAACAGCCCCTGTAGTATTCAAAAAGGGTCTTCCAAGAATAATAGACATACTATATATCGTCCTCGGGAATATCAAGAATAACAAAGTCCGTTAAAATAGTAACGTTTGCAACTACAACAGGCACATCCTCACAAATACCAACAGGTATAGCAGTTGATTTATCAGCCATTTGCAAAGATATTTCAGTAGGTGTCAACTTATTCAAATCAAGTCTACGATATAAAGAGAGAGGCATAACACTAACACCGGCTCCAAGATCACATAAAGCAGTTTTAACATAGTTTCTTTTAATAGAGCATGGTATAGTGGGTACTCATGGATCTCCAAGTTTCTTTGGTATTCCACCCTTAAAAGTATAATTAGCAAGCATGGTGGAAATTTCAGCTTCTGGTATCTTTCTTTTATTTGTAACAATTTCTTTCATATACTTAGCATAAGGATTCATTTTGAGCATATCAGTTAATCGCATACGCAAAAAGATAGGTCTAATCATTTCAGCAAAGCGCTCAAAATCCTCATCATCCTTTTTCTTGGATGGTTTGGGAGGAAAAGGCATGGGTTTCTGAACCCATGGTTCTCTTTCTTTACCATGTTTCCTAGCAACAAAGTCTTTCTTATCATAACATTGATTCTTTGATTGTGGGTTATCAAGATCAACATCAGGTTCAATTTCTATATCATTATCATTGCTAGATTGAGCATCATCATGAGCATTATCATTAACATTATTACTAGTTTAAGGTTCATTACCATATTGAGTTTCAGCATCAGAAAGAGAAATATCATTTGGATTCTCAGGTGTTTCAGTAATAGGCTCACTAGAAGCATGCAAAGTCCTACCATTTTTCTTTTTCTTCCTTTTAGAAGGACTAGGTGCATCTATATTATTTCTCTGAGAATCTTGCTCAATTCTCTTAGGGTGGCCTTCAGGATACAAAGGTTCCTGAGTCATTTTACCACCTCTAGTCATAACTCTAACAACATTATCATTATCCTTACTATTCAATTCATTGAGAAAATCATTTTGAGCTTTAATTACTTGTTCTACTTGAGTGGTAACCATAGAAGCATGTTTACTAATAAGTTTAAGTTCACCTTTGACATTAGCCATATAATCACCCAAGTGTTCTAGCATATTTGAATTGTATTTCAATTGTCTACCAAAATAAGCATTAAAGTCTTCTTGCTTAGCCATAAATTTATCAAACTCATCTAAGCATGGGCTAGCAAACTTAGTAAATGGAATTTCAGCTTTATCATATCTATAGAGAGAATTTACCTTTACTACCTGTGTCGGGTTATCAAGACCATGAGTTTCTTAAATAGGTAAAGGATTAAGATCATATGTTTCTTCAATAGGCGGTAAATTAAGACCATGTATTTCTTTAATAGGAGGTAAATTCTTAACATCTTCGGCTTTAATACCTTTTTCTTTCATAGATTTCTTTGCCTCTTGCATATCTTCAGGACTAAGAAATAGAATACCCCTCTTCTTCGGAGTTGGTTTAGGAATAGGCTCAGGAATTGGCTCCGAAGGTGTCCAATTATTTTCATTTGTCAACATATTATTCAATAGAATTTCAGTTTCATCCGGTGTTCTTTCCCTGAAAACAGAACCAGCACAACTATCCAGGTAATCTCTGGAAGCATCGGTTAGTCCATTATAAAAGATATCAAGTATTTCATTTTTCTTAAGAGGATGATCAGGCAAAGCATTAAGTAATTGGAGAAGCCTCCCCCAAGCTTGTGGGAGACTCTCTTCTTCAATTTCCACAAAATTATATATATCCCTTAAAGCAGCTTGTTTCTTATGAGTAGGGAAATATTTAGCAGAAAAGTAATAAATCATATCCTCAGGACTACGCACACAACCAGGATCAAGAGAATTAAACCATATCTTAGCATCACCCTTTAATGAGAACGAAAATATTTTAAGGATATAAAAGTAGTGAGTTCTCTCGTCATTAGTGAACAGGGTAGCTATATCATTTAATTTAGTAAGATGTGCCACCATAGTTTCAGATTCATAGCCATGAAAAGGATCAGATTCAACCAACGTAATTATATCAGGATCAATAGAGAGTTCATAATCCTTATCGGTAACACAAATAGGTGAAGTAGCAAAAGCAGGGCCAGGTTTCATTCTAGCATTTAGAGATTGCTTGTTCCATTTAACTAATAACCTCTTAAGTTTGCTTCTATATTTGCAAGATAAAATAGCTAAAGAAGCTTCTTGATAAAAACATAAACCCTCAGGAATAACAAGTGATTCTTCATCATCACTTTCATCTGTATTATCAGATTCAATATTTTCAATCTCTCTAGCCCTAGCAAGTTGTTCATCAAGAAATTCACCAAGTGGCACAATAGTATCAAGCACAGAAGTAGTTTCATCATAAGTATCATGTATAGCAGAAGTAGCATCATCAATAACATGCGACATATCAGAACGAATAACAGAAGCAGTTTTAGGTGTCGCAAGCTTACTCAAAACAAAAGGTGAATCAAGTGCAGAGCTAGATGGCAGTTCCTTACCCCCCCCCCTCGTAGTTAAGGGATAGATCTTGGTTTTTGGATCTCTCAAGTTCTTCATAATGATAAGCAGATATATATCCCCAAGTGACTCAAAGAATAGAGCTATGCTCCCCGGCAACGGCGCCAGAAAATAGTCTTGATAACCCACAAGTATAGGGGATCGCAACAGTTTTTGAGGGTAAAGTATTCAACCCAAATTTATTGATTCGACACAAGGGGAGCCAAAGAATACTCTCAAGTATTAGTAGCCAAATTGTCAATTCAACCACACCTGGAAACTTAGTATCTGCAGCAAAGTATTTAGTAGCAAAGTAATATGATAGTAGTGGTAATAGTAACAAAAGATAACAATAGTAAAAGTAATGTTTTTGGTATTTTGCAGTGATGATAGCAATAACAACGGGAAAGTAAATAAGCGAAGAACAATATATGAAAAGCTCGTAGGCAATGGATCAGTGATGGAGAATTATGCCGGATGCGGTTCATCATGTAACAGTCATAACCTAGGGTGACACAGAACTAGTTCCAGTTCATTGATATAATGTAGGCATGTATTCCAAATATAGTCATACGTGCTTATGGAAAGAACTTGCATGACATCTTTTGTCCTACCCTCCCGTGGCAGCGGGGTCCTTACGGAAACTAAGGGATATTAAGGCCTCCTTTTAATAGAGTACCGGAACAAAGCATTAACACATAGTGAATACATGAACTCCTCAAACCACGGTCATCACCGGTAAGTATCCCGATTATTGTCACTTCGGGGTTAACCGATCATAACACATAATAGGTGACTATAGACTTGCAAGATAGGATCAAGAACTCTCATATATTGATGAAAAAATAATAGTTTCAGATCTGAAATCATGGCACTCGGGCCCTAGTGACAAGCATTAAGCATAGCAAAGTCATAGCAACATCAATCTCAGAACATGGTGGATACTAGGGATCAAACCTAACAAAACTAACTCGATTACATGATAGATCCCATCCAACCCATCACCGTCCAGCAAGCATATGATGGAATTACTCACGCACGGTGGTGAGCATCATGAAATTGGTGATGGAGGATGGTTGATGATGACGACGGCGACGGATTCCCCTCTCCGGAGCCCCGAACGGACTCCAGATCAGCCCTCCTGAGAGGTTTTACGGCTTGGCGGCGGCTCCGTATTGTAAAATGCGATGAATTCTTCTCTCTGATTTTTTTCTCCCCGAAACACAATATATAGAGTTGGAGTTGGAGTCGGAGAGGCACTAGGGGGCCCACGAGGTAGGGGGCGCGCCCTAGGGGGGCAGGCGCGCCCCCACCCTCGTGGACATGTGGTAAACTTTTCGAGTAGATGATTTTTCATATAGAAAACTTTTTAATTCGAGTAGATGATTTTTCATAGAGAAAACTTTTTAATCTGAGTTCGTATGCAAAAGTTATGCCCATTTTACAAATTCCAGAGAGATTTTGCAAATAAGTCGAAATTCATATTTGTAAATTTTCCCAACAACTAGACCACATATCACATGGGAAACTTATTTTCTTTTATTTTTTTGACATTTTCATCATTTTCTTTTATTTTTTTAAACTGAAAAGGCGGTCCACGAGGGGGGGTGCATGCGAGGGAATTTTTGGGCCAAGTTAGTAATGATTTTTCAAATTTTTTTATATTTTTGGAAAACTAGTAATGGCGCACCGTGGGTGTGGTGCGCCATTACTAGTTTAACTAGTAATGGCGCACCACTCCCACGATGCGCCATTACTAGTTTTGAAAAAAAAATAAAAAAAATTTAATTTTTTTTTTGAAAAAACTTTACTAATGGCGCACCGTGGATGTGGTGCGCCATTACTAGTTTTGAAAAAAAATAAAAAAAAATTGAATTTTTTTTTGAAAAAACTTTACTAGTGGCGCACCGTGGATGTGGTGCGCCATTACTAGTTTAACTAGTAATGGCGCACCACTCCCACGGTGCGCCATTACTAGTTTTGAAAAAAATAAAAGAATCTTGTTACTAATGGCGCACCGTGGATGTGGTGCGCCATTAGTATTTGGACACTAATGGCGCACCAACACATGGTGCGCCATTAGTATATAGTAGTGGCGCACCACATGTGTGGTGCGCCATTAGTGTCAATTCCATCTATAGCCCTTTTCCTAGTAGTGCTAGTATTCTTCTCTGTAAGAACCTGCACAATAAATATGATCCTTAAATCAGTTCTGCTAACTGTTTCAAGTCTCAGGGGCTACTGATACATATAAATCATCAGATTCACTCACCCGCACATCCTTTACATACTGATCCGTGGCTCTGGCTAGACCATCTTGAGCGGCACGGAGGTACGCCTCTCCAGAATTGAAGGCATCAAATGCCTCTGGTGAGAAACAAGCGTCACGGAGTACGGCCCGACGGCGCCTATGATTCATGGCGCTTTCCAATTCTGAGTTTGTAGCGGATAATCTATCCGCATCCTCTGTAGGGGGATTATCCGGCGCCTGCCCCGTATCGGCTTCTGCCTCCATGTCCGGTCCTGGCGCCCGGCTGGTGGAAGCGTGATCGGCAACATCACCGGACATATTCCGGCGAGCGTTTTTTCTGTTAAAGAAACACGGGCGTCATTACATTTCGAGAAAGACAACAACCACGGAGCGGGGTTTGTTATACCTTTGCGCCGGCGTCTTCGTCCTGACTGCCTTCCTTTTTGGCCTACCCAGCCTCGGTGCCTCCTGTTGGCGCGTTGCTGTGGGTTCGGCAGGGCATCCCGAATGCCTTCCCTGTAAAGATGCCATGTGTGTATGGTTGGTGAAGTGCCTAAAAGGGGATCCTAGTTTTGGAGTTGGGATTTTTGGTTTTCCTTACTTGCGATGCAGGGAGCAGTCCGGGATAGTCGGCCGTAATGGCCACCATGGCATCGTCGTAGCTTAACTGATGGAACTGCCGGTCTATCAGCTCCACCGAGATAATCGGATCTTCTTTGAGTCCGGAGTCGAGGGCCCGGTCAGGGTCCTCCGGTTGTGGAGAGAGGCTGCTGACCTCCTTTATGGCTTTTCGCAGTTCCTGCCGCAAACTGGCAAGGTGAATACTTACGAGAAAGAATGCGGGAAAATGGAAGTAAGGGGATATAGCTTACCAAGCTTGGAGGATTGTACATGGAGAATCCATCCCGTGGCTTGATGCGGGTGTACTCCTCCTCCTCTCCCTTGAACAATTCGGACGGAATTTTGGCTAAAGCGGCAGCATCGCCTGGACCCTTACGCCCGTAGCGGGTGGCGTCATCCGCCCCGTTGAAACACCACAAGGGGTGCCCACAGTATTGAAGGGGTTGCACCCCCTGCATTATGCAAATCGACATAACTTCGATTATTGTCAATCTTGATTGAGCCAGTGCTTTGATCCGGTTCATCAGATAGAGGACTTCTCTGTTGTCTTCCACCTGTGGGCTCCGTGGGCGCCAACTTCGGCGCTTCTTTAGAGGATCATTGTTGAACTCAGGAAGACCCCGCTGAACAGGATCCGGAAGGGGAACGTCCTCCATATAAAACCATTCTGAAGGCCAGTCTTCGGATGGCTTCTTCGGGGTACCGAAGAGGTATCCGGTATCGGCGATGCGCCATATTTCGGCTCCGCCCACTTGATAAAGTGATTCCCTCTGTGTGCGAGGGACGAGGCAAAATAGCCTTTTCCACAACTCAAAGTGAGCCTCACAGCCTAGGAACAACTCGCAGAGAGCAACATAGCCGGCGATGTGTAGAATGGAGGCAGGGGTGAGATTGTGTAATTAGAGGCCGTAGAACTCCATGAGCCCGCGGAGGAACGGATGAATTGGAAATCCGAGTCCCCTTAGTAGATAAGGAACAAGGCAGACCCATTCCCCCATGGAGGGACAGGGAAAGCTCTCCGCTTGCTCCCCGCCATTGTAGGTGGCAAGCCCGGCTCGAACGGGCACCATATACGCCGGAGGGAGAAATCCCTTAGTCTACAGTTCAGCTAATCGACTGTGCGGGACTGAACACCTCTCCCAATCACCGGGCTTAGGGCTACGGGGGCGGGAGGAGGAGCTGGGAAGGTCGGCCATGCTGGAATGGATCTTTCGGAAACGCGCTCTGATGGATTCTCGCTGGAGGGAGGATGGTATGGATCGGATATAAGAATCCCCATCCCTTCAATAGACAATTTATTTATCTGGCTAGGGGGCGAATGTAGAAACGCCCTGGCGCCTCGTATTCATTTGACGCGTGGGAGATAGCCCTTATTGGGCACAGAAGCCAAGAGGTTCGACATTTATGGAGCCGGACACTGCTTACGAACACTTGAAGATTGGAGAAGAACCCGCCTTGCAATGCCGAATACAACACTGCGCGCCGGACTCATCGTCATTGAAGCCTGGTTTGGGGGCTACTGAGGGAGTCCTGGATTAGGGGGTCTCCGGACAGCCGGATTATATCCTTTAGCCAGACTGTTGGACTATGAAGATACAAGATTGAAGACTTCGTCTCGTGTCCGAATGGGACTCTACTTGGCGTGGAAGGCAAGCTTAGGCAATACGGATATGTATATCTCCTCCTTTGTAACCGACCTTGTGTAACCCGAGCCCCCTCTGGTGTCTATATAAACCAGAGGGTTTTAGTCCGTAGGACAACATACAATCATACCATAGGCTAGCTTCTAGGGTTTAGCCTCTCTGATCTCGTGGTAGATCTACTCTTGTACTACCCATATCATCAATATTAATCAAGCAGGACGTAGGGTTTTACCTCTATCAAGAGGGCCCGAACCTGGGTAAAACATCGTGTCCCCTGCCTCCTGTTACCATCCGCCTTAGACGCACAGTTCGGGACCCCCTACCCGAGATCCGCCGGTTTTGACACCGACATTGGCCTACTCTCTTCAAGGATGCTCGTATGTTTGTCTCATATTGTGATGAATGTCAAAGAATAGGTAATATCGGTAAGCGTCAAGAAATGCCTATGAATTATTCACTTGCTATTGAACCATTTGATGTTTGGGGGTTTGATTACATGGGACCTTTTCCTTCCTCTAATGGGTATACACATATTTTGGTGGCTGTTGATTATGTTACTAAATGGGTAGAAGCTATTCCAACTAGTAACGCTGATCACAACACCTCTATTAAAATGCTTAAGGAAGTTATTTTCCCAAGGTTTGGAGTCCCTAGATATTTAATGACTGATGGTGGTTCACACTTTATTCATGGTGATTTCCGTAAAATGCTTGCTAAATATGATTTTAGCCATAGAATTGCATCACCCTATCATCCTCAGTCTAGTGGTCAAGTTGAACTCAACAATAGAGAAATAAAATTAATTTTGCAAAAGACTGTCAATAGGCCCAGGAAGAATTGGTCTAAGAAATTAGATGATGCACTTTGGGCTTATAGGACAGCATATAAAAATCCTATGAGTATGTCTCCTTATAAAATGGTTTATGGAAAGGCTTGTCATTTGCCTCTTGAGTTAGAACATAAAGCATATTGGGCAGTTAAAGAACTCAATTATGATTTCAAACATGCCGGTGAAAAGAGGTTATTTGATATAAGCTCATTAGATGAGTGGAGAACCCAAGGTTATGAAAATGGAAAGCTATTCAAATAAAAAGTTAAAAGATGGCATGACAAAAGAATTCAAAAACATGAGTTTAAAATCAGAGAATCTGTTCTTTTGTACACTCTCGTTTTAGATTCTTTGCAGGGAAGCTCCTCTCGAAATGGGAAGGCCCATATGTCATCGAGGAGGTTTACCGGTCTGGTGCAATCAAAATAAAAAAATTTGAAGGTACTAACCCGAAGGTTGTCAATGGACAACGAATAAAGCATTATATCTTAGGTATGCCTATTAATGTTGAAAGCAATATTATACAAACTTTGACACCGGAAGAACACATAAAAGAGTCCTTCCGGAACACTCCAGAATCATCAAAATAAGGAGGTACGTGATACAGTAAGTAAACGGACTCCGAAAAATCTGCAAAATATATTTTACCAGTTTTGGAATATTTTAAAATTTTGGAAATAAAGAAACACCCAGGAAACGTCCCCTAGTGGACACAATACACCAGGGCGCGCCAGGATTGCCTGGGACGCCTAGGTGGGTTGTGCCCACCTGGAACACCTCCCGTACTCCGTTTTCTTCCATAAGCTTGTCCTATAAGATAAAAAAATCTATATATACTTCCCGAACCCATTAACCACTATATCGCGGAGAAAATCCTCCATTCTCTTTTCTTGCTGTTCCTGGTCAGATTTGTCAAGCTAGGCATCATGTCTTCCTGTTCCTCCAACCATATGGAAGAAGATGCTTGGCTGATGAAGATCGAGACGAAGAGGGAGGAGCCCACGAACGTTATCAAAAGAGACAAGGGCAAGGAAACTACCATGGATCCATCCCCGGTGGCAACACAAGCACTATTGGCCGAGGAGGAGGAGGAAGATATCCTTAAACCATATCTTACTCACCTTACTCATGCTAAGATTAAAGCTTTTCGTGCTTTTGAAATGGTTCGCATACAAAATAAGTGTCTCACTCGTGAAAATATTCTGCATCAAGAGCATATCGTCTATCTTCGGAGCGTCATCCGTCGGTTGCAGGATCTCTTGGCCCTTAAAGACAAGATCGCTTCATAACCACCATCACCTTCTTCACCACCAAAGGAGAACTGAGTATCGGGTATGGGCAGTCCCCTTGGCTTCCTCCAAGCTTGGGGGAGGTGCCCTAGTACCGTATCACCCCACTACCCTTTTTCTTTTATTTATCTTAGTTCAATCTTTTGCTTTTATATGAAATAAAGTTTAGTTCAATCCTTTCTTATTTGAAAGTTTGCTTAGTGATCTATCCTTGTAATATTGTGCAAGTCATATAATAAAGTTAGTTTTAGTTTTTGCTTTCTTTACGTTCATGTTGCAAATAAAAAAAAGAAATAATAAAGAAAATAAATAAGAAGGAAAGAAAAAGAGAAAGGAAATAAATAAAAGAGGGGAAATAAGTCATTAAGATTATATACCAATCCTATGGTAGGTGATAGCACCACATAAGGAAAAGTATAGGTAAGAAAATTTTATTAGAGATTGACAAACATAGCATTAGTCAATGATGCAACTCATGAAAGAATTAATAAGGGAAGATAATATTCACATATAGATATACTATCCTAAAGATCTTTTGTGATTGTGAGCCCTCATCAAAATATTATATGCCAAAATTGTTGACGTTGGACAAGGAAGACAACTTAATGGTTTATGTTTGTTTATATTCACATAGAAGTCATATTGTCATAGATCCTTTAAAATGTGATGCTTCCCCCCTATCTTTTCTAGCCAAAAATTCTGTACTAAGTAGAGATACTACTTGTGCATCCAAAAACCGTTAATCCCAAATCTTTTTCAAGTGTCCACCATACCTACCTAGGGATTGAACAAGATCCCTCAAGTAAGTTGTCATCGGTGCCAAAAGGCAATAAAAATTGCTTCTAAATATATGAGATCTTTTAGTGTAAAAGAAAATTGAGCGTTGCACGAACTTGGATGACAACGAATAAAAGCGACATACTGCATAATAAAGGTTGTCATCTTAAGGGGCAATGTAACGTGATGTTCTTTTGCACTAAGGGGTTGAGCATGCAAACAAATAAGCGCATGGCAACCTCTGCTTCCCTCTGCAAAGGGCCTATCCTTTACTTTTATGCAAAGAGTCAAATTTTTCCTTCTATTCCTTTTTATTCTCTCTTTTGGCAAGCATCATGTGGTGATGAAAGATCTAGGCACATATGTACAATTGAATATAGACAGCATGAGTTATTATTGTTGACATCACCCTTGAGGTGAGCATGTTTGGAGGCGAAATTATAAGCCCCTATCTTTCTATGTCCCCGATTGAAACGTTTTGTTCATGGGTACAAGGTGAGTGTTAGCAATCATAGAAGACCATATGATGGTTGAGTATGTGGACTTGCTTTAAAGGCTCCGACATGTGACTCTTCCTGAAAAGATGATGAATTGTAGTTTCAAAGTTGACTAAGAACATAGTTTGTTGGTTTCTAATAAAGTTTTTGCTTTATACTTTGATTGTGTGATGAACTATTACTTATTCATGAGAAGTATATGATGCAAGTCCTATGATAAAAGTCCTATGTTTAATTTTGTTGTTGTTATAATAATCAACATGATGCTTCTATGTTCGTATTTTGTTTTTATTGACACCTCTCTCTCAAAGCATGTGGGCATGTTTTTCGATTTCGGTTTTCGCTTGAGGACAAGCGAGGTCTAAGCTTGGGGGAGCTGATACATCCATGTGGCATCATGTTTTCTTACTGTTATTTACAATATTTTTATCCATAATAATGCTTTTTGGAATAATTCTAATGCCCTTTCTCTCATAATATGCAAGGAACACACCAAGAGGGAGAATTCCAACAGCTGGAAATCTGGACCTGGAAAATCTACGTCAGGCCACCTATTCTGCACAACTCCAAATGGGCTGAAACTTCACGGAGATTTTTTATGGAATATATAAGAAATATTGGGGCCAATAAGTACCAGAGGGAGCCACCAGGTGGGCACAACCCACCTAGGCGCGCCAGCCCCCTGGCGCGCCCAGGTGTATGGTGCCCTCCTCGGCCCACCTCAGGTGCCCATCTTCTGGTATATAAGTGGTTTTTGTTGGGTGACGTAGTAATTTCAAAAAAAAATCCTACGCACACGCAAGATCATGGTGATGCATAGCAACGAGAGGGGAGAGTATGTCTACGTACCCTCGTAGACCGAAAGAGGAAGCGTTTATCAACGCGGTTGATGTAGTCGTACACCTTCACGATCCGTCCCGATCAAGTACCAAACGTACGGAACCTTCGCGTTCAGCACATGTTCAGGTCGATGACATCCTCGCCTTCTTGATCTAGCAAGAGGGGCGAAGTAGTAGATGACTTCCGGCAGCACGACGGCGTGATGACGGTGTTGGTGAAGAACAATCTCCGCAGGGCTTCACCTAAGCACTACGAAAACTATTACGGAGGATAAACTAGAGGGGACGGGGTTGCCGACACATGGCTTGGTGTTTCTTGATGTGTCTTGGGTGCTAGCCCTACCCCTCTATTTATATGTTGAGCCTTGGGGTCGAAACTTGGAGTAAAAGCCTCCACAAAGTCGGTTTCACCCGAAAGGCAAGAGTCCTTCTTGGACTCCAGGGCGAGACGCCAGGGACCCTGGCGTCTGGCCCCTGGACTCCGCAAAACTTCCTTTTGCGCTTTCCAAAAACCTTGTGGGCTTTCCCCTTTGGCCCAAATAAAGTGTTCTCATACCCAAACATTTCAGGAAACATCCAGAACCCCTTCCGGTGAATTCCGGAACCCTTCCAGAGACCAAACACTATTATCCCATATATCAAACTTTATCTTCGGACCATACCGGAGTTCCTCGTCATGTCCGTGATCTTATCCAGAACTTCAAACAACATTCGGTTACCAACATACATAACTCATAAATACTATATCGTCAACGAACATTAAGCATGCGGACCCTACGGGTTCGAGAACTATGTAGACATGACCGAGACACTTCTCTAGTCAATAACCAATAGCGGAACCTGGATGCCCATATTGGCTCCTACATATTCTACGAAGATCTTTAGTGGTCGAACCGCATAACAATATACGTTGTTCCCTTTGTCATCGGTATGTTACATGCCCAAGACTCGATCGTCGGTATCTCAATACCTAGTTCAATCTCGTTACCAGCAAGTCTCCTTACTCGTTCAGTAATGCTTCATCCCGTAACTAACTCATTAGTCACATTGCTTGCAAGGCTTGTAGTGATGTGCATTACCGAGAGGGCCCAGAGATACCTCTCCGACAATCGGAGTGACAAATCCAAATCTCTATCTATGCCAACTCAACAAGTACCATCGGAGACACCTGTAGAGCACCTTTATAATCACCCAGTTACGTTGTGATGTTTGGTAGCACACAAAGTGTTCCTCCGGTAATCGGGAGTTGCATAATCTCATAGTCATAGGAACATGTATAAGTCATGAGGAAAGCAATATCAGTAAACTAAAATGATCAAGTGCTAAGCTAACGGAATGGGTCTAGTCAATCACATCATTCCCCTAATGATGTGATCCAGTTTATCAAATGACAACTCATGTTTATGGTTAGGAAACATAACAATCTTTGATTAACGAGCTAGTCAAGTAGAGGCATAGTAGTGACACTATGTTTGTCTATGTATTCACACATGTATTATGTTTCCGGTTAATACAATTCTAGCATGAATAATAAACATTTATCATGATATGAGGAAATAAATAATAACTTTATTATTGCCTCTAGGGCATATTTCCTTCAGTCTCCCACTTGCACTAGAGTCAATAATCTAGATTACACAGTAACGATTCTAACACCCATGGAGTGTTGGTGCAGATCATGTTTTGCTCGTGGAATAGGCTTAGTTAACGGGCCTGCAACATTCAGATCCGTATGTATCTTGCAAATCTCTATGTCTCCCACCTAGACTTGATCCCGGATGGAATTGAAGCGTCACTTGATGTGCTTGGTTCTCTTGTGAAATCTGGATTCCTTTGCCAAGGCAATTGTACCAGTATTGTCACAAAAGATTTTCATTGGACCCGATGCACTAGGTATGCCACCTAGATTGGATATGAACTCCTTCATCTAGACTCCTTCATTTGCTTCTTCTGAAGCAACTATGTACTCCGCTTCACACGTATATCCCACCATGACACTTTGCTTAGAACTGCTGCAACTAATAGCTCCACCGTTCAATATAAACACATATCTGGTTTGCGACTTAGAATCGTCCAGATCAGTGTCAAAGCTTGCATCGACGTAACCATTTATGACGAGCTCTTTGTCGCCTCCATAAACACGAAACATATCCTTAGTCATTTTCAGGTATTTCAGGATGTTCTTGACCGCTGTCCAGTGATCCACTCCTGGATCACTTTGGTACCTCCCTGCTAAACTAATAGCAAGGCACACATCAGGTCTGGTACACAGCATTGCATACATGATAGATCCTATGGCTGAAGCATAGGGAACACTTTTCATTTTCTCTCTATCTTCTACAGTGGTCAGGCATTGAGTCTTACTCAACTTCACACCTTGTAACATAGGCAAGAACCCTTTCTTTGCTTGATCCATTTTGAACTTCTTCAAAACTTTATCAAGGTATGTGCTTTGTGAAAGTCCAATTAAGCATTTTGATCTATCTCTATGTTGGAAATATGCCCTAGAGGCAATAATAAATTAGTTATTATTATATTTCCTTGTTCATGATAATCGTTTATTATCCATGCTAGAATTGTATTGATAGGAAACTCAGATACATGTGTGGATACATAGACAACACCATGTCCCTAGTAAGCCTCTAGTTGACTAGCTCGTTGATCAATAGATGGTTACGGTTTCCTGACCATGGACATTGGATGTCATTGATAACGGGATCACATCATTAGGAGAATGATGTGATGGACAAAGACCCAATCCTAAGCCTAGCAAAAGATCATGTAGTTCGTATGCTAAAGCTTTTCTAATGTCAAGTATCATTTCCTTAGACCATGAGATTGTGCAACTCCCGGATACCGTAGGAGTGCTTTGGGTGTGCCAAACATCACAACGTAACTGGGTGGCTATAAAGGTACACTACAGGTATCTCCGAAAGTGTCTGTTGGGTTGGCATGAATCGAGACTGGGATTTGTCACTAAGTGTGATGGAGAGGTATCTCTGGGCCCACTCGGTAGGACATCATCATAATGTGCACAATGTGATCAAGGAGTTGATCACGGGATGATGTGTTACGGAACGAGTAAAGAGACTTGTCGGTAACGAGATTGAACAAGGTATCGGGATACTGACGATCGAATCTCGGGCAAGTAACATACCGATAGACAAAGGGAATTGTATACGGGATTGATTAAGTCCTTGACATCGTGGTTCATCCAATGAGATCATCGTGGAACATGTGGGAGCCAACATGGGTATCCAGATCCCGTTGTTGGTTATTGACCGGAGAGTCATCTCGGTCATGTCTGCATGTCTCCCGAACCCATAGGGTCTACACACTTAAGGTTCGGTGACGCTGGGGTTATAGAGATATTAGTATGCGGTAACCCGAAAGTTGTTCGGAGTCCCGGATGAGATCCCGGACATCACGAGGAGTTCCGGAATGGTCCAGAGGTAAAGAATTATATATAGGAAGTGCTATTTCGGCTATCGGGACAAGTTTCGGGGTCACCGGTATTGTACCGGGACCACCGGAAGGGTCCCGGGGGTCCACCGGGTGGGGCCACCTGCCCCGGGGGCCACATGGGCTATAGGGGGTGCACCTTGGCCTGTATGGGCCAAGGGCACTAGCCCCAAGAGGCCCATGCGCCAAGAGATAAGGGAGAGAAAGAGTCCTAAAGGGGGAAGGCACCTCCGAGGTGCCTTGGGGAGGAGGGACTCCTCCCTGGCCGCACCCTTCCTTGGAGGAAGGGCCAAGGCTGCGCCCCCCCCCTCTCCCTTGGCCCTATATATAGTGGGGGGAAGGGAGGGCAGCAACACCTAAGCCCTGGCACCTCCCTCTCCCTCCCATGACACATCTCCCTCCTCCCGCAGCGCTTGGGGAAGCCCTGTTGGAATCCCGCTACTTCCAGCACCGCGCCGTCGTGCTGCTGGATCTCCATCAACCTCTCCTCCCCCCTTGCTGAATCAAGAAGGAGGAGACGTCGCTGCTCCGTACGTGTGTTGAACGCGGAGGTGCCGTCCGTTCGGCGCTAGGATCATCGGTAATTTGGATCACGACGAGTACGACTCCATCAACCCCGTTCTCTTGAACGCTTCCGCGCGCGATCTACAAGGGTATGTATATCCACTCCTCCCTCGTTGCTAGATGACTCCATAGATTGATCTTGGTGACTCGTAGGAAAATTTTGAATTATTGCTACGTTCCCCAACACTCTATAGATCTTGATGCCCAATATATAAGCAACTTCTCCGAGGTCTTTCATTGAAAAACTCTTATTCAAGTATCCTTTTATGCTATCCAAAAATTCTATATCATTTCCAATCAACAATATGTCATCCACATATAATATTAGAAATGCTACAGACCTCCCACTCACTTTCTTGTAAATACATGCTTCTCTAAAAAGTCTGTATAAAACCATATGCTTTGATCACACTATCAAAAGGTTTATTCCAACTCCGAGAGGCTTGCACCAGTCCATAAATGGATCGCTGGAGCTTGCACACTTTGTTAGCACCCTTTGGATCGACAAAACGTTCTGGTTGCATCATATACAACTCTTCTTCCAGAAATCCATTCAGGAATGCAGTTTTGACATCCATTTGACAAATTTCATAATCATAAAATGCGGCAATTGCTAACATGATTCGGACAGACTTAAGCATCGCTACGGGTGAGAAAGTCTCATCATAGTCAACCCCTTGAACTTGTCGAAAACCTTTCGCAACAAGTCGAGCTTTGTAGACAGTGTTCACACACAAACACGTCAACATGCACCCTCGACGCCGGGGGTGATGCACCGCAGCTCACATCGAAGGAGACCCACCGGAAGTGCGGTATGCAAGCAATCCGACGGGCGCTTTTGTAGACCCGAAACCCCACGCGCCCGGGAGGGACCCCGTCTGGACGCGCGGCGACTATGGGCTACCCTAGGTCGGCCTGACAAATTTTGAATTATTGCTACGTTCGCCAACAGTGGTATCAGAGCTAGGTCTATGCGTAGTTTCTATGCACGAGTAGAACACAAAGTAGTTGTGGGCGTTGATTTTGTTCAATATGCTTACCGTTACTAGTCCAATCTTGATTCGGCGGCATCGTGGGATGAAGCGGCTCGGGCCAACCTTACACGTATGCTTACGTGAGACCGGTTCCACCGACTAACATGCACTAGTTGCATAAGGTGGCTGGCGGGTGTCTGTCTCTCCCACTTTAGTCGGATCGGATTCGATGAAAAGGGTCCTTATGAAGGGTAAATAGCAATTGGCATATCACGTTGTGGTTTTTGCGTAGGTAAGAAACGTTCTTGCTAGAAACCCATAGCAGCCACGTAAAACATGCAAACAACAATTAGAGGACGTCTAACTTGTTTTTGCAGGGTATGCTATGTGATGTGATATGGCCAAGAAGAATGTGATGAATGATATGTGATGTATGAGATTGATCATGTTCTTGTAATAGGAATCACGACTTGCATGTCGATGAGTATGACAACCGGCAGGAGCCATAGGAGTTGTCTTAATTTATTTATGACCTGCGTATCAACATAAACGTCATGTAATTACTTTACTTTATTGCTAACCGTTAGCTGTAGAAGTAGAAGTAATAGTTGGCGAGACAACTTCATGAAGACACGATGATGGAGATCATGATGATGGAGATCATGGTGTCATGCCGGTGACGATGATGATCATGGAGCCCCGAAGATGGAGATCAAAAGGAGCAATATGATATTGGCCATATCATGTCACTATTTGATTGCATGTGATGTTTATCATGTTTATACATCTTATTTGCTTAGAACGACGGTAGTAAATATGATGATCCCTCACTAAAATTTCAAGAAGGTGTTCCCCCTAACTGTGCACCGTTGCGAAAGTTCGTTGTTTCGAAGCACCACGTGATGATCGGGTGTGATAGATTCTTACGTTCGAATACAACGGGTGTTGACGAGCCTGGCATGTACAGACATGGCCTCGGAACACATGCAAAACACTTAGGTTGACTTGACGAGCCTAGCATGTACAGACATGGCCTCAGAACACAAGAGACCGAAAGGTCGAGCATGAGTCGTATAGAAGATACGATCAACATGAAGATGTTCACCGATGTTGACTAGTCCGTCTCACGTGATGATCGGACACGGCCTAGTTGACTCGGATCATGTAATCACTTAGATGACTAGAGGGATGTCTATCTGAGTGGGAGTTCATAAGATGAACTTAATTATCCTGAACATAGTCAAAAGGTCTTCGCAAATTTTGTCGTAGCTCGCGCTTCAGTTCTACTGTTTAGATATGTTCCTAGAGAAAATTTAGTTGAAAGTTGATAGTAGCAATTATGCGGACTAGGTCCGTAAACTGAGGATTGTCCTCATTGCTTCATAGAAGGCTTATGTCCTTAATGCACCGCTCAGTGTGCTGAACCTCGAACATCGTCTGTGGATGTTGCGAACATCTGACATACACATTTTGATAACTACGTGATAGTTCAGTTAAACGGTTTAGAGTTGAGGCACCGAAGACGTTTTAAAACGTCGCGAAACATATGAGATGTTTCAGGGCTGAAATTGGGATTTCAGGCTCGTGCCCACGTCAAGACGTATAAGACCTCTGACGATTTTCTTAGCCTGCAAACTAAGGGAGAAAAGCTCAATTGTTGAGCTTGTGCTCAGATTGTCTGAGTACAACAATCGCTTGAATCAAGTGGGAGTTGATCTTCCAGATGAGATAGTGATGTTTCTCCGAAGTCATTACCACCAAGCTTCTAGAGCTTCGTGATGAACTATAATATATCAGGGACATATATGATGATCCTTGAGATATTCGCGACGTTTGACACCACAAAAGTAGAAATCGAGAAGGAGCATCAATTGTTGATGGTTGGTGAAACCACTAGTTTCAAGAAGGGCAAGGGCAAGAAAGGGATACTTCATGAAACGACAAGTCAGTTGCTGCTCAAGTGAAGAAACCCAAAGTTGAACCCAAGCCCGAGACTAAGTGCTTCTGTAATAAAGGGGAACAGCCACTGGAGCAGAATTACCCTAGATACTTGGTAGATGAGAAGACTGTCGATAGAAGTATATTGGATATACATTATGTTAATGTGTACGTTACTAGTACTCCTAGTAGCACCAGGGTATTAGATACTGGTTCGGTTGCTAAGTGTTAGTAACTCGAAATAAAAGCTACGGAATAAACGGAGACTAGCTAAAGGTGAGCTGACGATATGTGTTGGAAGTGTTTCCAAGGTTGATATGATCAAGCATCGCACGCTCCCTCTACCATCGAGATTGGTATTAAAACCTAAATAATTGTTATTTGGTGTTTGCGTTGAGCATTGACATGATTGGATTATGTCTATCGTGATACGGTTAGTCATTTAAGGAGAATAATGGTTACTCTGTTTATTTGAATAATACCTTCAATGGTCTTACGCCTAAAATGAATGGTTTATTGAATCTCGATCGTATTGATACACATGTTCATGCCAAAAGATATAGGATAGTAATGATAGTACCACCTACTTGTGGCACTGCCACTTAAGTCATATCGGTATAAAACGCATGAAGAAGCTCCATGTTGATGGATCTTTGGGCTCACTCGTTTTTGAAAAGTTTGAGACATGCGAACCATGTATATTGGTGTATATGCATGAAGAAACTCCATGCAAATGGACCGTTTGGACTCACTAGATTTTGAATCACTTGAGACATGCAAATCATACCACATGGGCAAGATGACTGAAAGCCTCGTTTTCAGTAAAGTGGAACAAGAAAGCAACTTGCTGGAAGTAATACATTTTGATGTGTGCAGTCCAATGAGTGCTGAGGCATGTAGTGGATATCGTTATGTTCTTACTTCACAGATGATTTGAGTAGATGTTGAGTATATTTACTTGATGAATCATGAGTCTGAATTATTGAAAGGTTCAAGTAATTTCAGGGTGAAGTTGAAAGATCGTCGTGACAAGAGGATAAAATATCTATGATGTGATCATAGAGATGAATATCTGAATTACGAGTTTGGCATAGAATTAAGACATTGTGGAAATTGTTTCACAACTAATACAGCCTGGAACACCATAGTGTGATGGTGTGTCCGAACATCATAACTGCACCCTATTGGATATGATGCATACCATGATGTCTCTTATCGAATTACCACGATAGTTTATGGGTTAGGCATTAAAGACAACCACATTCACTTTAAATAAGGCACCACGTAATTCCTATGAGATGACACCGTATGAACTATGGTTTAGAGAAACCTAAGCTGTCATTTCTTAAAAGTTTGGGGCTGCGACGCTTATGTGAAAAAATTTCAGGCTGATAAGCTCGAACCCAAAGCGGATAAATGCATCTTCATAGGACACCCAAAATAGTTGGGTATACCTCCTGTCTCAGATCCGAAAGCAATAAGGGATTGTTTCTACAATCGGGTCCTTTCTCGAGGAAAAGTTTCTCTCGAAAGAATTGAGTGGGAGGATGGTGGAGACTTGATAAGGTTGTTGAACCGTCTCTTCAACTAGTGTGTGGCAGGGCACGGGAGTTGTTCCTGTGGCACCTACACCAATTGAAGTGGAAGCTTATGATAGTGATCATGAAACTTCAGATCAAGTCACTACCAAACCTCGTGGGATGACAAGGATGTGTACTACTTCAGAGTGGTACGTAATCCTGTCTTGGAAGTCATGTTGCTAGACAACAATGAACCTACGAACTATGGAGAAGTGATGGTGGGCCTGGATTCCAAAATGGCTCGAGGCCATATAATCTGAGAGAGGATCCATATATGAAAACAAAGTGTAGACTTTGGGAGAACTACTTGATGGTCGTAAGGCTGTTAGGTACATATGGATTTTAAAAGGAAGATGGACAATGATGGTAGGTATCACCATTAAGAAAGCTCGACTTGTCGTTAAGATGTTTTCCGACAAGTTCAAGGAGTTGACTACGATGAGACTTTCTCACTCGTAGCGATGCTAAGAGTCTGTTGGAATTATATTAGTGATTACTGCATTGTTTGTGAAATCTTGCAGATAGGATGTCAAAAACATTGTTTTCTCAACGATTTTCTTGAGGAAAGGTTGTATGTGATACAACCGGAAGGTTTTGTCAATCCTGAAAGATGCTAATGAGTATGCAAAGCTCCAGCAATCCTTCTAAGGACTGGAGTAAGCATCTCGGAGTTGGAATGTATGCTTTGATGAGATGATCAAAGATTTTGGGTGTATACAAAGTTTATGAGAAACTTGTATTTCCAAAGAAGTGAGTGGGAGCACTATAGAATTTCTGATGAGTATATGTTGTTGACATATTATGGATCAGAAATGATGTAGAATTTCTGGAAAGCATATAGGGTTATTTGGAAAGTGTTTTTCAATGGAAAGCCTGGATTAAGCTACTTGAACATTGAGCATCAAGATCTATAAGGATAGATCAAAACGCTTAATGGTACTTTCAAATGAGCACATACCTTGACATGATCTTGAAGGTGTTCAAGATGGATCAGTCAAAGAAGGAGTTCTTGCCTGAGTTGTAAGGTATGAAGTTAAGACTTAAAGCTCGACCACGGCAGAAGAAAGAGAAAGGACGAATGTCGTCCCCTATGCTTAAGACATAGGCTCTACAGTATGCTATGCTGTGTACCGCACCTGAAATGTGCCTTGCCATGAGTCAGTCAAGGGGTACAAGAGTGATCTAAGAATGGATCACAGGACAACGGTCAAAGTTATCCTTAGTAACTAGTGGACTAAGGCATTTTCTCGGTTATGGAGGTGATAAAGAGTTCGACGTAAAGAGTTACGTCGATGCAAGCTTAACACCTATCCGGATAGCTCTGAGTAGAGATACCGGATACGTATAATGGAGCAACAATTTAGTATAGCTCCGAGTAGAACAGTTATTTGAAATGGCTCCAAATATAGCGTAGTAGCTGCATCTACAAGATGACATAGAGATTTGCAAACTACATACGGATCTGAAAGATTCAGATCCGTTGACTATAACATCTCTCACAAGCATAACATGTTCAAACCCAGAACTCATCGAGTGTTAATTGCATGGTAATGTGAACTAGATTATTGACTCTAGTAAACTCTTTGGGTGTTAGTCACATGGGGATGTGACCTTGAGTGTTAATCACATATCGATGTGAACTGGATTATTGACTCTAGTGCAAGTGGGAGACTGTTGGAAATATGCCCTAGAGGCAATAATAAATTAGTTATTATTATATTTCCTTGTTCATGGTAATCGTTTATTATCCATGCTAGAATTGTATTGATAGGAAACTCAGATACATGTGTGGATACATAGACAACACCATGTCCCTAGTAAGCCTCTAGTTGACTAGCTCGTTGATCAATAGATTGTTACGGTTTCTTGACCATGGACATTGGATGTCATTGATAACGGGATCACATCATTAGGAGAATGATGTGATGGACAAAGACCCAATCCTAAGCCTAGCACAAGATCATGTAGTTCGTATGCTAAAGCTTTTCTAATGTCAAGTATCATTTCCTTAGACCATGAGATTGTGCAACTCCCAGATACCGTAGGAGTGCTTTGGGTGTGCCAAACGTCACAACGTAACTGGGTGGCTATAAAGGTACACTACAGGTATCTCCGAAAGTGCCTCTTGGGTTGGCACGAATCGAGACTGGGATTTGTCACTCCGTGTGACGGAGAGGTATCTCTGGGCCCACTCGGTAGGAAATCATCATAATGTGCACAATGTGATCAAGGAGTTGATCACGGGATGATGTGTTACGGAACGAGTAAAGAGACTTGCCGGTAACGAGATTGAACAAGGTATCGGGATACTGACGATCGAATCTCGGGCAAGTAACATACCGATAGACAAAGGGAATTGTATACGGGATTGATTAAGTCCTCGACATCGTGGTTCATCCGATGAGATCATCGTGGAACATGTGGGAGCCAACATGGGTATCCAGATCCCGCTGTTGGTTATTGACCGGAGAGTCATCTCGGTCATGTTTGCATGTCTCCCGAACCCGTAGGGTCTACACACTTAAGGTTCGGTGACGCTAGGGTTATAGAGATATTAGTATGCGGTAACCTGAAAGTTGTTCGGAGTCCCAGATGAGATCCCAGATGTCATGAGGAGTTCCGGAATGGTCCAGAGGTAAAGAATTATATATAGGAAGTGCTATTTCGGCTATCAGAACAAGTTTCGGGGTCACCGGTATTGTACCGGGACCACGGGAAGGGTCCCGGGGGTCCACCGGGTGGGGCCACCTGCCCCGGGGGCCACATGGGCTGTAGGGGGTGCGCCTTGGCCTGTATGGGCCAAGGGCACCAGCCCCAAGAGGCCCATGCGCCAAGAGATAAGGGAAAGAAAGAGTCCTAAAGGGGGAAGGCACCTCCGAGGTGCCTTGGGGAGGAGGGACTCCTCCCTGGCCGCACCCTTCCTTGGAGGAAGGGCCAAGGCTGCGCCCCCCCCCTCTCCCTTGGCCCTATATATAGTGGGGGGAAGGGAGGGCAGCAACACCTAAGCCCTGGCGCCTCCCTCTCCCTCCCATGACACATCTCCCTCCTCCCGCAGCGCTTGGCGAAGCCCTGTTGGAATCCCGCTACTTCCACCACCACGCCGTCGTGCTGCTGGATCTCCATCAACCTCTCCTCCCCCCTTGCTGGATCAAGAAGGAGGAGACGTCGCTGCTCCGTACGTGTGTTGAACACGGAGGTGCCGTCCGTTCGGCGCTAGGATCATCGGTGATTTGGATCACGACGAGTACGACTCCATCAACCCCGTTCGATTGAACGCTTCCGCGCGCGATCTACAAGGGTATGTAGATCCACTCCTCCCTCGTTGCTAGATGACTCCATAGATTGATCTTGGTGACACGTAGGAAAATTTTGAATTATTGCTACGTTCCCCAACACTCTATAGATCTTGATGCCTAATATATAAGCAACTTCTCCGAGGTCTTTCATTGAAAAACTCTTATTCAAGTATCCTTTTATGCTATCCAAAAATTCTATATCATTTCCAATCAACAATATGTCATCCACATATAATATTAGAAATGCTACAGAGCTCCCACTCACTTTCTTGTAAATACAGGCTTCTCTAAAAGTCTGTATAAAACCATATGCTTTGATCACACTATCAAAAGGTTTATTCCAACTCCGAGAGGCTTGCACCAGTCCATAAATGGATCGCTGGAGCTTGCACACTTTGTTAGCACCCTTTGGATCGACAAAACGTTCTGGTTGCATCATATACAACTCTTCTTCCAGAAATCCATTCAGGAATGCAGTTTTGACATCCATTTGACAAATTTCATAATCATAAAATGCGGCAATTGCTAACATGATTCGGACAGACTTAAGCATCGCTACGGGTGAGAAAGTCTCATCGTAGTCAACCCCTTGAACTTGTCGAAAACCTTTCACAACAAGTCGAGCTTTGTAGACAGTGTTCGCACACAAACACGTCAACATGCACCCTCGACGCCGGGGGTGATGCACCGCAGCTCACATCGAAGGAGACCCACCGGAAGTGCGGTACGCAAGCAATCCGACGGGCGCTTTTGTAGACCCGAAACCCCACGCGCCCGGGAGGGACCCCGTCTGGACGCGCGGCGACTATGGGCTACCCTAGGTCGGCCTGACCGCCCCTGGAGCCTCGAGGTTCGCCGCCCTGCAATGAAGAAGAATGAACGAAGAACGACGAAGAAGAAGAACAAGGGAGAAGGAAAAGTAAAGGTAAAAGATGTAGATAGATTTGTTCGATTGTGTGTTGTTGTTCAATCGGCCTTCACCCCTTGGGTATATAAGAGGCGGCTGGACTTCCCGTGCAAGGAAAAGGTTTGGATTCACATCCAAAACCCTAGTCAAATTCGGATTGGTTTTGTCCGAACTTTCTAAAACTGTTCGGTTTAAACTGGCTGCACCTTGCGGGTCTTTTTTGTGGTGGTAAACGACCTCAGATGAAAACGAGCCCAAAAGCAATCTTGACCTTTTCGACGAGGCGACCAACTTTCAGGTTGAATGTTTTTTGATCTGAGGTCATCTTCATGGCAAAATTGCTTGCGCAAAACAGCTAAATATTCACGCAGCTCATCAGACATACCCACACATGTGTCTGGTTCCAGGCGTCATATTTTGCCCATTGGAGGGTCGCGTTGTGCGGGCTCTAACTTTTTCATACAACCTCGGATTGGGATGATCTTTATATTAAAATCAATCGTTTTGATGAGATGAAGACAATCCGTGTACAAATGTTTCCCATATGAGGCTATCTTGGGGGCGTAATCAGCCGAATAGTGTTCTGAATACAAAATCTGAGTACTTCAAACACAACTTCGGCCTTAGAGATGAGACTGGATGACTATGGCCCAAATATCAAAGTTTTTCCTTTTGACGATACGGAACTTTCTCACTTTGAGCACTTCTCCATTTGAGGCCATCTTAATTAAGTTCTTCGCCGTGCCAAAATCTGGTGTCAACACATGCCCCCTGTTTTTCAGCAAACTTGTGTGCCAAAAAATAACTTGCACGATGCTTTTCCTAAGGACGATGTCAACACTCCATCGGCCATTTTATGTGCTTAGGACGATAATTTCTATATCAGACATGTTTAACTTCTTGTTTACATCATACCCTAGAACCGATTACCACCAATCGGCTTTAAAGAGATGGGAATGAACCCGTTCCTCCTAGCACTAAGGAAATCAAACTCCGAGAGGTCACGCCCTGTTAAGCAAGTAACATCTGGATGATTCCAATCCACCGATGCATCGGCCAAAGCAACACAAGCCGAATTATCCGCGTGACTGACTTCTACCTCATCATCGACCCACTGTATTAAGAACTGATGCATGGTAGATGGCACACATTGGTTAGCATGAACCCAATCGCAGCCTAATATAACATTATAGTTACCTTGCACCTCGGCGATGAAGAATGTGGTGGCCAAAGTTTTGCTTCCCACGGTGAGTTCCATGCACATCACACCTTTGGCCTCTGTCTTTTCTTTACCCTCAAATCCATTAAGTACCATATTGGTCTTCATCAATGCATCATTATCTAATCCCAACTTCTTGAAGACTGAGTAGGGCATAAGATTTACCACATCAGCACCATCAACGAGCATCCTAGCAACCGGCGATCCGTTAATATGACCTTTGAGGTACATTGGCTTCAAGTGTTTCACCGGTTCTTTTGGCTTCTCGAAGATAGCATTCTTTGGACCAAAATCTAGTTGAGCCACCTCCCCTTCTTCACCTATAGAAAGAAACTCGGCAGGTAAGTAATACACCATATTAATATCCATACCTTCCCGAACCGGCGTAGAGTCATAATCCACCATCTCATCTTCATCCCCCAATGTGTATATTGGGCTTAAAGTTTCCTCAATTGAAGGGGATTTTTTAGGTGGTGTGGACGATGTAATAGGGGTCGCATCATCCTCTTTTGGTGGTGAAGGTGTTGCTGCAGCTAATGTAGAAGCATCTGTGTTTTGTTTTTGTTTAGGCCTCCACACTTGTTTTGTGAGTGCCATGGGCCGAATTTCACTTAACAATTCGTCCCTTTTCCTCTCCTCTTTGTGCTCTACCTTCTCGTGGTTCCTCATGTGTTGTAATCTCCTTTTCATGGTCTTGGTTAAACCGGGAGGACACCACTTAGGTTGAGTATATTTGGGATCCCTTGGTTTGGCCTTGCTTGTGCTCGCCTCATGACCATTAACCATGGAACCCTGCTGAACAATAACAATATCACCATTAGAAGTAGCCAGATTACCAACAACCGGCTTTTCGATCTTCTTTTGCTTGTCACATTCTGCAATTTTCGCATTAGGTGACTTAACATGCCACACTTTTTTATTGGCCTTGTTTCGATAAATTTTTGTTGGCCGATTAGCACCATAACTCAAACGGCCTTGTGTGGGATAATAAAGCCTCTTGGGAGCAATCCTTCTAGGTGCTTCCCGCCCCATATGAAAAGCATAAGGGGCCACTGGGGGCTGCCCCCATCCTCCACTGAAGCCTCTCATGTAATATGGCGCATAGGAGGGTTGTGACATCCATGTCGGTGCCCATGACCCATATGGCCTTGCATAGCGTCGAAACTCTTGCTTCGGAGGCAACCTTGAACGCTTTGAATGTGATGGCCGATTAGAACTAGAACCGGCCGCTTGACTTGCATATTTGGATAGCAACATATCAAAAGTTGGCCTAATTTGCGTGCGCTTGGCTTCACTCTTTTCCCATTTGCCAACTTCTGAATTCTTGGGCTTGATAAATCTAACTTGAGTATCTTCTTGTACTTGTGGTTGCCCCCCGAGTGAAGGATTTTTTATGGTGATCTTCAATACTTCTTTGCCATCGGGTTGCTTATCAAGCACAACCTCTCGTCCAAAGACTTTGTCGCCCTCCTTGCCTTTCCTGGGTTCACCAATAACAACATTATCTTTATTAGCAGATTTGGCTATGCTAGGCCGAATCAACATTTTCTTTCCCTCCAAGTCCATGGTATTCATCGGGAAGGGCTGTTTATCAACTTGCATCTCAGCAAAATTCAATCATCCGTCATTAATGGCCGATTGTATCTGTCGTCTGAAAACATTGCAATCGTTAGTAGCATGAGAAAATGAATTATGGTACTTGCAATAAGCACGCCGTTTCAGCTCCTCAAACGGCGGTATGGTGTGTGATATTCTAATCATCTTATCTTGGAAGAGAGCATCGAATATTTTATCACACTTTGATATCAAAAGTAAACCTCACTTCCTTATCACGATTCTTGCGAATCGGCTTAAGAGCATTGCACATATAAGGTTTGGCCTTTGAGGACCAAAAAAATTCGGTAGTATAGACATCAACCTCATCGTCTGAATTATCATCATTGTGTTCAACCATATGCATTCTAGGACGATTGGTTGTAGACCTATGGACCTCTTTACTTCGACTCTCTTGGGCCAAAGCTTTTTGTAAGACTTGGTTAATGCTCAAAAACTCATAACTTTCTAGCTTCTCTTTAATGTGAGTTTTCAAACCATTAAGAACAAGATCCGCTAAGTCTCTCTCAGTTATCACTAAGCTATAACATCGGTTCTTTATATCTCTAAATCTCTATACGTAATCGGTAACCGATTCATCATGTTTCTGCCTAACCGATGTAAGATGTGACAACTTTAGCTCATTATCGCCGCTATGAAAGTGGTCATGAAACTTTTGCTCTAATTGCGACCATAAGAGAATTGAGCCATGTGGTAAAGCAGCAAACCATGAAAATGCGATACCAGATAAAGATAATGGAAATGAACGCACTTCCAATTCTTCTACGGAACCTGCTTCACCCAACTGCGCTAGATACTGACTAACATGCTCCCAAGTTGTTTTCGTACCCTCACCACTAAATTTAACAAAATCAGGAACCTTATAACCTTGAGGGTAAGAAATTGCATCGAAGTGTTCAGGATAAGGCTTTTGGTACACACGACTCTTTACTTTCGGCTTGTTTTCGAAAGTTTCTAGAAACATCTTATGCAAATCCTCCCTTAATTTAGCTATAATTGGATCCGAGGTAGATGAAGATGTTTGTGGTAATGACATAGGAGCAACCTGAGTACTAGCTATTGGTGCAACTTGTGGGATGGGCGCCAAACCATTATTCGGTGGAAGACCAAACATGCTTGCGCTTATGGGTGGTGTGACAAAGTGATTCACCATAGACGCCGAATTGGGCACACTCATAATAGGATTAGGGTATGTAGGTGTAGCCACAAGCTGGTTGGTTTGAGTAGGGTAAAAATTCAACGGCATATTATATTGTGGTTGCATAGGTGGTGCCGATGAAATAGGTAAAATTGGAGTAGGGTTTTCAGATATACCAACAGTACCACTAGATGATGGAGGCATATTTTTCTGAGCATTAGCACTAGCCACAAAAGAATTGTATGACATCACATTACCCTTACTAACTAGACTTCCAATCACAGCCACTTGCTCTGGAGAAAAAACTTTACTCACAGTGATTACATCTTGTTCGTCGATGAGGGGAGAAAGATTGACGTTTCCAACTGGAGTGATGTTGCCTTGACGGTCCTTCTTGAAACTTGAAAGAAATGCTTCCAAATCTTCCTCCTCGCGCTTCTTCTTGAGCGCCTCAAAAGCCTCTTCACATTGCTTCTTGCACGCTTCGTAGGCTTGGCGATGTTCATCCGACAGTTCATCAAGACCGGGCTTAATGATGTTATCGGCGTCAACTTCTGAGGGCTTGGGGAGATTAGACATGGTTGATGATGATTCTTGATCTTTTGTCCCCATCGGAGTCGCCAAAAACTGTGTTCGCACACGAACACGTCACCATGTACCCTCGACGCCAGGGGTGATGCACCGCAACTCATGTCGAAGGAGACCCACCGGAAGCGCGGTACGCAAGCAATCCAGCGGGCGCTTTTGTACACCCGAAACCCCACGCGCCCGAGAGGGACCCCGTGATATCGGGTAGGGACCCTAATCGCCCGATCTTTCATGGAAGGAGCGGATCCCGGGGAAATCACGAAGAACACGGGGACGAATGGAGGGAAAACACAAGAGTAAATCACTAAACCGACACGAATAAGTCACACATGGGCTAGATCCTTGAGTACATAGGTAGACATACATGAATCCACAGACAACTAAAGACGATACTGAAGGAAATATGCTCTAGAGGCAATAATAAAGTTATTATTTATTTCCTTATATCATGATAAATGTTTGTAATTCATGCTAGAATTGTATTAACCGGAAACGTAATACTTGTGTGAATACATAGACAAACAAAGTGTCACTAGTATGCCTCTACTTGACTAGCCCGTTAATCGAAGATGGTTATGTTTCCTAACCATAGACATGAGTTGTCATTTGATTAACGGGATAACATAATTAGGAGAATGATGTGATTGACATGACCCATTCCATTAGGTTAGCACCCGATCGTTTAGTATGTTGCTATAGCTTTCTTCATGACTTATACATGTTCATATGACTATGAGATTATGCAACTCCCATTTACCGGAGGAACACTTTGTGTGCTACCAAACGTCACAACGTAACTGGGTGATTATAAAGGTGCTCTACAGGTGTCTCCAAAGGTACATGTTGGGTTGGCGTATTTCGAGATTAGGATTTGTCGCTCTGATTGTCGGAGAGGTATCTCTGGGCCCTCTCGGCAATACACATCACTTAAGCCTTGCAAGCAATGCAACTAATAAGTTAGTTGCAAGATGATGTATTACGGAACGAGTAAAGAGACTTGCCGGTAACAAGATTGAACTAGGTATTGAGATACCGACGATCAAATCTCGGGCAAGTAACATACCGATGACAAAGGGAACAACGTATGTTGCTATGCAGTCTGACCGATAAAGATCTTCGTAGAATATGTAGGAGCCAATATGAGCAGCCAGGTTCTGCTATTGGTTATTGACCGGAGACGTGTCTCGGTCATGTCTACATTGTTCTCGAACCCGTAGGGTCCGCACGCTCAATGTTACATGACAGTTTCATTATGAGTTTATATATTTTGATGTACCGAAGGTTGTTCGGAGTCCCGGATGTGATCACGGACTTGACGAGGAGTCTCGAAATGGTCGAGACATAAAGATCGATATATTGGACGACTATATTTGGACATCGAAAAGGTTCCGGGTAAGATTGGGACAATACCGGATCACCGGGAGGTTATCGGAACCCCCCGGGAGGTATATGGGCCTTATTGGGCCTTAGTGGAAAGGTGGGGAAAGGAGCAAGGGAGCCCCCCCCCAAGTCCAATCCGAATTGGGAGGGGTGCCGGCCCCCCTTTGCTTCCTCCCTCCTTCCTCTTCCTTCCCTCTCCTACTCCTAATAGGAAAAAAGGGGGGTCCTACTCCCGGTGGGAGTTGGACTCCCCCCCTTGGGCGCGCCACCCTCCTTGGCCGGCCCCCTCCTCCATTCCTTTATATACGGGGGCAGGGGGCACCCCAGAGACACAACAATTGATCATTGATCTCTTAGCTGTGTGCGGTGCCCCCCTCCACCATAATCCTCGATAATATTGTAGCGGTGCTTAGGCGAAGCCCTGCGACGGTAGAACATCAAGATCATCACCACGCCATCATGCTGAAGGAACTCATCCCCGACACTTTGCTGGATCGGAGTCCGGGGATCGTCATCGAGCTGAATGTGTGCAAAAACTCAGAGGTGTCGTAGTTTCGGTGCTTGATCGGTCGGGCTGTGAAGACGTACGACTACATCAACCGCGTTTTTATAACGCTTCCGCTTCCGGTCTACGAGGGTACATAGACAACACTCTCCCCTCTCGTTGCTGTGCATCACCATGATCTTGCGTGTGCATAGGAATTTTTTTTGAAATTACTACGTTCCCCAACAGTGGCATCCGAGCCTAGGTTTTATGTGTTGATGTTATATGCACGAGTAGAACACAAGTGAGTTGTGGGCGATATAAGTCATACTGCTTACTAGCATGTCATACTTTGGTTCGGTGGTATTGTTGGATGAAGCGGCCCGGACCGACATTACGCGTACGCTTACGCGAGACTAGTTCTACCGACGTGCTTTGCACACAGGTGGCTGGCGGGTGTCAGTTTCTCCAACTTTAGTTGAACCGAGTGTGGCTACGCCCGGTCCTTGCGAAGGTTAAAACAGCACCAACTTGACAAACTATCGTTGTGGTTTTTGATGCGTAGGTAAGATTGGTTCTTGCTAAGCCCGTAGCAGCCACGTAAAACTTGCAACAAACAAAGTAGAGGACGTCTAACTTGTTTTTGCAGGGCATGTTGTGATGTGATATGGTGAAGGCATGATGCTAAATTTTATTGTATGAGATGATCATGTTTTGTAACCAAGTTATCGGCAACTGGCACGAGCCATATGGTTGTCGCTTTATTGTATGCAATGCAATCGCCCTGTAATGCTTTACTTTATCACTAAGCGGTAGCGATAGTCGTAGAAGCATAATATTGGCGAGACGACAATGATGCTACGATGGAGATCAAGGTGTCGCACCGGTGACGATGGTGATCATGACGATGCTTCGGAGATGGAGATCACAAGCACAAGATGATGATGGCCATATCATATCACTTATATTGATTGCATGTGATGTTTATCTTTTATGCATCTTATCTTGCTTTGATTGACGGTAGCATTATAAGATGATCTCTCACTAAATTTCAAGATAAAAGTATTCTCCCTGAGTATGCACCATTGACAAAGTTCGTCGTGCCCAGACACCACGTGATGATCGGGTGTGATAAGCTCTACATCCATCTACAACAGGTGCAAGCCAGTTTTGCACACGCAGAATACTCAGGTTAAACATGACGAGCCTAGCATATGCAGATATGGCCTCGGAACACTGAGACCAAAAGGTCGAGCGTGAATCATATAGTAGATATGATCAACATAGTGATGTTCACCATTGAAAACTACTCCATTTCACGTGATGATCGGTTATGGTTTAGTTGATTTGGATCACGTGATCACTTAGAAGATTAGAGGCATGTCTTTCTAAGTGGGAGTTCTTAAGTAATATGATTAATTGAACTTAAATTTATCATGAACTTAGTACGTGATAGTATCTTGCTTGTTTATGTTTGATTGTAGATAGATGGCCCGTGTTGTTGTTCCGTTGAATTTTAATGCGTTCCCTGAGAAAGCAAAGTTGAAAGATGATGGTAGCAATTATACGGACTGGGTCCGTAACTTGAGGATTATCCTCATTGCTGCACAGAAGAATTACGTCCTGGAAGCACCGCTGGGTGCCAGGCCTGCTGCTGATGCAACTGACGACATTAAGAACGTCTGGCAGAGCAAAGCTGATGACTACTCGATAGTTCAATGTGCCATGCTTTACAGCTTAGAACCGGTTCTTCAACGACGTTTTGAACGTCATGGAGCATATGAGATGTTCCAGGAGTTGAAGCTAATATTTAAAGCAAATGCCCGCCGGATTGAGAGATATGAAGTCTCCAATAAGTTCTATAGCTGCAAGATGGAGGAGAACAGTTCTGTCAGTGAGCATATACTCAAAATGTCTGGGTATAATAATCACTTGATTCAACTGGGAGTTAATCTTCCGGATGATTGCGTCATTGACAGAATTCTCCAATCACTTCCACCTAGCTACAAGAGCTTTGTGATGAACTATAATATGCAAGAGATGGATACGATAATTCCTGAGCTCTTCACAATGCTAAAAGTTGTGGAGGTAGAAATCAAGAAGGAGCATCAAGTGTTGATGGTCAACAAGACCACTAGTTTCAAGAAAAAGGGCAAGGGGAAGAAGAAGGGGAACTTCAAGAAGAACAGCAAGCAAGTTGCTGCTCAGGAGAAGAAACCCAAGTCTAGACCTAAGCCTGAAACTGAGTGCTTCTACTGCAAGCAGACTAGTCACTGGAAGCGGAACTGCCCCAAGTATTTGGCGGATAAGAAGGATGGCAAGGTGAACAAAGGTATATGTGATATACATGTTATTGATGTGTACCTTACTAGAGCTCGCAGTAGCACCTGGGTATTTGATACTGGTTCTGTTGCTAATATCTGCACCTCGAAACAGGGACTACGGATTAAGCGAACACTGGCAAAGGACGAGGTGACGATGCACGTGGGAAATGGTTCCAAAGTCGATGTGATCGCGGTCGGCACGCTACCTCTACATCTACCATCGGGATTAGTATTAGACCTAAATAATTGTTACTTGGTGCCAGCGTTGAGCATGAACATTATATCTGGATCTTGTTTGATGCGAGACGGTTATTCATTTAAATCAGAGAATAATGGTTGTTATATTTATATGAGTAATATCTTTTATGGTCATGCACCCTTGAAGAGTGGTCTATTTTTGATGAATCTCGATAGTAGTGATACACATATTCATAATGTTGAAGCCAAAAGATGCAGAGTTGATAATTATAGTGCAACTTATTTGTGGCACTGCCGTTTAGGTCATATCGGTGTAAAGCGCATGAAGAAACTCCATACTGATGGACTTTTGGAACCACTTGATTATGAATCACTTGGTACTTGCGAACCGTGCCTCATGGGCAAGATGACTAAAACGCCGTTCTCCGGTACTATGGAGAGAGCAACAGATTTGATGGAAATCATACATACAAATGTATGTGGTCCAATGAATGTTGAAGCTCATGGCGGATATCGTTATTTTCTCACCTTCACAGATGATTTAAGCAGATATGGGTATATCTACTTAATGAAACATAAGTCTGAAACATTTGAAAAGTTCAAAGAATTTCAGAGTGAAGTTGAAAATCATCGTAACATAGAAAATAAAGTTTCTATGATCTGATCATGGAGGAGAATATTTGAGTTACGAGTTTGGTTTACATTTGAAACAATGCGGAATAGTTTCGCAACTCACGCCACCTAGAACACCACAGCGTAATGGTGTGTCCGAACGTCGTAATCGTACTTTACTTGATATGGTGCGATCTATGATGTCTCTTACAGATTTACCGCTATCGTTTTTGGGCTATGCCTTAGAGATGACTGCATTCACGTTAAATAGGGCACCATCAAAATCTGTTGAGATGATGCCTTATGAACTATGGTTTGGCAAGAAACCAAAGTTGTCGTTTCTGAAAGTTTGGGGCTGCGATGCTTATGTGAAAAAACTTCAACCTGATAAGCTCAAACCCAAATCGGAGAAATGTGTCTTCATAGGATACCCGAAGGAGACTGTTGGGTAGACCTTCTATCACAGATCTGAAGGCAAGACATTTGTTGCTAAGAATGGATCCTTTCTAGAGAAGGAGTTTCTCTCGAAAGAACTAAGTGGGAGGAAAGTAGAACTTGATGACGTAACTGTACCTGCTCCCTTATTGGAAAGAAGTACATCACAGAAACCGGTTTATGTGACACCTACACCAATTAGTGAGGAAGCTAATGATGATGATCATGAAACTTCAGAACAAGTTACTACTGAACCTCGTAGATCAACCAGAGTAAGATCCGCACCAGAGTGGTACGGTAATCCTGTTCTGGAAGTCATGCTACTAGATCATGATGAACCTACGAACTATGAAGAAGCAATGGTGAGCCCAGATTCCTCAAAATGGCTTGAAGCCATGAAATCTGAGATGGGATCCATGTATGAGAACAAAGTGTGGACTTTGGTTGACTTGCCCAATGATCGGCAAGCAATTGAAAATAAATGGATCTTCAAGAAGAAGACTGACGCTAACGGTAATGTTACTGTCTACAAAGCTCGACTTGTTGCAAAAGGTTTTCGACAAGTTCAAGGAATTGACTACAATGAGACCTTCTCACCCATAGCGATGCTTAAGTCTATCTGAATCATGTTAGCAATTGCCGCATTTTATGATTATGAAATTTGGCAGATGGATGTCAAAACTGCATTCCTGAATGGATTTCTGGAAGAAGAGTTGTATATGATGCAGCCAGAAGGTTTTGTCGATCCAAAAGGAGCTAACAAAGTGTGCAAGCTCCAGTGATCCATTTATGGACTAGTGCAAGCATCTCGGAGTTGGAATAAACGCTTTGATAGTGTGATCAAAGCATTTGGTTTTGTACAGACTTTTGGAGAAGCCTGTATTTACAAGAAAGTGAGTGGGAGCTCTGTAGCATTTCTGATATTATATGTGGATGACATATTGCTAATCGGAAATGATATAGAATTTCTTGATAGCATAAAGGGATTCTTGAATAAGAGTTTTTCAATGAAAGACCTCGGTGAAGCTGCTTACATATTGGGCATTAAGATCTATAGAGATAGATCAAGACGCTTAATTGGACTTTCACAAAGCACATACCTTGACAAAGTTTTGAAGAAGTTCAAAATGGATCAAGCAAAGAAAGGATTCTTGCCTGTGTTACAAGGTGTGAAGTTGAGTAAGACTCAATGCCCGACCACTGCAGAAGATAGAGAGAAAATGAAAAATGTTCCCTATGCTTTAGCCATAGGCTCTATCATGTATGCAATGCTGTGTACCAGACCTGATGTGTGCCTTGCTATAAGTCTAGCAGGGAGGTACCAAAGTAATCCAGGAGTGGATCACTGGACAGCGGTCAAGAACATCCTGAAATACCTGAAAAGGACTAAGGATATGTTTCTCGTATATGGAGGTGACAAAGAGCTCATCGTAAATGGTTACGTTGATGCAAGCTTTGACACTGATCTGGACGATTCTAAATCGCAAACCGGATACGTATTTACATTAAACGGTGGAGCTGTCAGTTGGTGCAGTTCTAAACAAAGCATCGTGGCGGGATCTACATGTGAAGCGGAGTACATAGCTGCTTCGGAAGCAGAAAATGAAGGAGTTCATATCCGATCTAGGTGTCATACCTAGTGCATCGGGTCCAATGAAAATCTTTTGTGACAATACTGGTGCAATTGCCTTGGCAAAGGAATCCATATTTCACAAGAGAACCAAGCACATCAAGAGATGCTTCAATTCCATTCGGGATCTAGTCCAGGTGGGAGACATAGAGATTTGCAAGATACATACGGATCTGAATGTAGCAGACCCATTGACTAAGCCTCTTCCACGAGCAAAACATGACCAGCACCAAGGCTCCATGGGTGTTAGAATCATTACTGTGTAATCTAGATTATTGACTCTAGTGCAAGTGGGAGACTGAAGGAAATATGCCCTAGAGGCAATAATAAAGTTATTATTTATTTCCTTATATCATGATAAATGTTTATTATTCATGCTAGAATTGTATTAACCGGAAACGTAATACTTGTGTGAATACATAGACAAACAAAGTGTCACTAGTATGCCTCTACTTGACTAGCCCGTTAATCGAAGATGGTTATGTTTCCTAACCATAGACATGAGTTGTCATTTGATTAACGGGATCACATCATTAGGAGAATGATGTGATTGACATGACCCATTCCATTAGGTTAGCACCCGATCGTTTAGTATGTTGCTATAGCTTTCTTCATGACTTATACATGTTCCTATGACTATGAGATTATGCAACTCCCGTTTACCGGAGGAACACTTTGTGTGCTACCAAACATCACAACGTAACCGGGTGATTATAAAGGTGCTCTACAGGTGTCTCCAAAGGTACATGTTGGGTTGGCGTATTTTGAGATTAGGATTTGTCGCTCCGATTGTCGAAGAGGTATCTCTGGGCCCTCTCGGTAATACACATCACTTAAGCCTTGAAAGCAATGCAACTAATAAGTTAGTTGCAAGATGATGTATCACGGAACGAGTAAAGAGACTTGCCGGTAACGAGATTGAACTAGGTATTGAGATACCGACGATCGAATCTCGGGCAAGTAGCATACCGATGACAAAGGGAACAACGTATGTTGTTATGCGGTATGACCGATAAAGATCTTCGTAGAATATGTAGGAGCCAATATGAGCATCCAGGTTCCGCTATTGGTTATTGACCAGAGACGTGTCTCGGTCATGTCTACATTATTCTCGAACCCGTAGGGTCCGCACGCTTAACGTTACGATGACAGTTTCATTGTGAGTTTATATATTTTGATGTACCGAATGTTGTTCGGAGTCCCGGATGTGATCACGGACTTGACGAGGAGTCTCGAAATCGTCGAGACATAGAGATCGATATATTGGACGACTATATTTGGACACCGGAAAGCTTCCGGGTAAGATTGGGACAATACCGGATCACCGGGAGGTTATTGGAACCCCCCGGGAGGTATATGGGCCTTATTGGGCCTTAGTGGAAAGGAGGGGAAAGGAGCAAGGGAGGGGGCGCGCCCCCCAAGCCCAATCCGAATTGGGAGGGGGGCCGCCCCCCTTGCCTTCCTTCCTCCTTCCTCTTCCTTCCCTCTCCTACTCCTAATAGGAAAAAGGGGAGTCCTACTCCCGGTGGGAGTTGGACTCCCCCCCTTGGGTGCGCCACCCTTCTTGGCCGGCCCCCTCCTCCACTCCTTTATATACGGGGGCAGGGGGCAACCCAGAGACACAACAATTGATCATTGATCTCTTAGCCGTGTGCGGTGCCCCCCTCCACCATAATCCTCGATAATATTGTAGCGGTGCTTAGGCGAAGCCCTGCGACGGTAGAACATCAAGGTCATCACCATGCCGTCGTGCTGACGGAACTCGTCCCCGACACTTTGCTGGATCGAAGTACGGGGATCGTCATCGAGCTGAATGTGTGCAAAAATTCGTAGGTGCCGTAGTTTCGGTGCTTGATCGGTTGGGCCGTGAAGACATACGACTACATCAACCGAGTTGTTATAACGCTTCCGCTTCCGGTCTACGAGGGTACGTAGACAACACTCTCCCCTCTCGTTGCTGTGCATCACCATGATCTTGCGTGTGCGTAGGAATTTTTTTGAATTTACTACGTTCCCCAACAGATACAAGGGTAGCCGGTTCTTCTCCGTGAGGAGGTCTTGATGGGGCCGCCCAAGAGGGGGTCTTGGTGATCTTCTCTGCAAGGAGGTCTTGAATCCGCTTGGGGTATCTTCTCCGGTGGAGGCTCGAATCTCCGAGGAGAAGGTAACCAAGTGGATTAGAGAAGCTCTCTCACAAATATGAGCTAAACATTTGCTGACCCTAGAAAGGAGGTGGGAGAGGTCTATTTATAGTCTAAGTGCAAATGGGGGCGAAAGTAGGGGTACATGGGCCTCGGGCCCGAATCTGGATGTAGCCAGGTACCGGACGCCCGCTGGTGGCCGGTCGTCCGGTCTCTCAGGAGTGGCCGGTCATCCGGTGTCCTCCGGACGTCCGCTAGTTCGACTCTGTGATGGGGGTGCCGGATGTCCGGAAACGTCGGGCTTCCGCTGATGTTGGTTCGGGTGCCGGTGCGCCGGTCGTCCGCTCCGGACCGGACGTCCGCTCGTCTGCTTCGGGTGCAGGGGCACCAGTCGTCCGGTCTGGACCGGACGTCCGCTCGCTGGGGCTCGGCTGATGCTTCAGGCGCCGGACGTCCGGTCCCGGCCGGTCGTTCGGTGGCTGGGACTTTTCCTTCAGCCCTCCTTCTTCTCCGTCTTATCGTCCATCTTCCTCTTGTTCTTGTCCTTGCTCCTTAGCTTCTTCATTGTACCTGAGTATGCACAAAGTATCCATATGAGGTAGTAAGCATGCTTCATGTGCATCAAAGTGGAATTGTGAGAGGAGAGATGTCACCTCGGTTTCAAGAGCTCTTGCACGTTATCGAGTCATGGGTCCACTAGGCCCGTGATGAGATGACGGTAGGTCCATGGGGATGACCTTGGGATGCTCCGCATCATCTCCCCTCCCTTGGGGAAGATCCGACCTCGGATCGAAATCCTCATCACCATGGTACGGGGAGAGATCTTTGACGTTGAAGATGTCGCTCACGGAGTACTTATCACGTGGGATGTCGATCTTGTATGCGTTGTTGTTGTAGCGGGCAAGCACCTTGAATGGTCCATCGGCTCGTGGTAGTATCTTGGACTTGCGTTCGTTGGGGAAACATTCCTTGCAAAGGTGTAGCCACTCAAGATCTCCAATGTTGAATATCATGTGATAATTGTTGACGTTGAGCTTGGTCGCGAGTCATTGTACTTGGAGCTCAATGGTGTGCCTTGTATCTTCATGCATCTTCTTGAGGTGTTTGGCTCGGTCACTCGCATCCATGTTTGTGCGCTCGTGGAGTGGTAGAGGTAGGATGTCCAATGGGGACAACGGGTTGAAACCGTAGACAACCTCGAAGGGGGACTTGCCGGTAGTCGAATGTCTTGCGCGGTTGTAGGCGTACTCGGCGATGGGTAAGCACTCCTCCCACTCCTTGATGTTCTTCTTGATTAGCACGCGAAGAAGGGTGGAGAGCATGCGGTTTGTCACCTCCGTTTGGCCGTCGGTTTGTGGATGATAGGCCGTGGAGAATAGAAGCTTGATTCCGAGCTTGGCGCATAAGGTCCTCCAAAATTAACTCAAGAACTTGACGTCGTGGTCCGAGACGATCGTCTTTGGCACACCATGTAGATGAAATATTTCCCTACAAAAGAGATTAGCCACATGTGAAGCATCGTCTATCTTGTTACAAGGAATAAAGTGTGCCATTTTTGAGAAACGGTCGACAACGACAAATATAGAATATTTCCCATTGCGAGTTCTAGGCAAACCAAGTACAAAGTCCATGCTAATGTCTTCCCATGGTTGGTATGGAATCGGTAGAGGCATATAGAGGCCATGAGATTGAGCTTTGGACTTAGCTTTGCGAGAAAATTCCTTATTTGACACTGTCTTAAAATCTGGTTCCTTATTTGACACTGGAAAAGTTTTTCTTCCCTATTTGATACTAGTCCTAAATTTTATTCCCTATACGACACTTCCGTCCATTTTGAGCCTAAATGACACCTGAAAAGACGATTTTGCCCCTCGTGTGGTATGTGTGTGCGCGCGTGTGTGCTGTTGCGTGTGTGGGTGCACATGCACATGTGTGTTGCTGCTGCATGTGTGTGTGCATGTGTGCCGCTGCGTGTGTACGTGCGTGTGTGTGTGTGTATGTGCTGTTGCGTGCCTATGTGCTACCTGCGTGTGTGCTGCTGCTGCTGCGTGTTTGTGTATGTGTGTGTGTTGCGTGCGTGTGTGTTGCTGCGTGTGTGCGTGCGCATGCATGTGTGTTGCTGCGTGTGTCTGCGTGTGTGTGTGTGTGCACGTGCGCGTGCGTGTTGTTGCATGTGTGTGCGCGTGCGTGTGTGTTGGTGCATGTGTATATGTTGCTGCGTGTGTGCTCCTGTCCTCGCACTGGTGCTGCGTGTGTGCGCTATTGCCCCCTACACACATACCACATGAGGGGCAAAAGAGTCTTTTCAGGTGTCATTTAGGCTCAAAATGAATGGAAACGTCATATAGGGAATAAAATTTAGAACTTGTGTCAAATAGGAAAGATTTTTTTTTCAGTGTCAAATAAGGAAGCAGATTTTAAGATAGTGTCAAATAAGGAATTTTCTCTAGCTTTGCGGCATGTCAAACATCGGTTGGTGAAGCGATTGACGTCCTGAAATATCTTTGGCCAAAAGTAGCTCTTCGAGAGCGTGGCAAACGTCTTGTCGCGTCCGAAATGTCCCATTAAGCCTCCGCCATGTGATTCCTACAAAAGCAACAAACGAAGGGACGACTTGGGGATGCAAAGTTTGTTAGCTCTCATAAGATAGCCGGTTTTGATGTAATAGCGTTCCCACGATGTATTCGACAAACAGTTGGCATTAGGAGTGGCAAAAGTTTCATCATGCGCATACAATTCTTTGATATGCTCGAAGCCGATGACATCTAACTCAAGTTGCGTGACTAGCATGCATATGCGGGAAAGAGCATCCGCTACGATGTTTTCTTTACCCTTGATGTACTTGATGACACAGGGAAAAGATTCAATGAATTCACTCCATTTAGCATGACGCTTGTTCAACTTAGTTTGACCCTTAATATACTTGAGAGTCTCATGATCGGTATGAATGATAAACTCATGGGGACGAAGGTAATGTTCCCATTCATGTAAAACGTGAACTAAAGCATATAGCTCTTTGTCATAGATGGGACAGTTGAGTTGTGCTCCGGAAAGTTTCTCACTAAAGTAAGCTATGGGGCGCTTCTCTTGCATTAGCACACCTCCTATGCCATTACCGCTAGCATCGCAATGAATCTCAAAAGGCTTGTCGAAGTTGGGTAAAGCAAGCACGGGAGCATGAGTAAGCAAATTCTTAAGCTCATTGAATGCGATATCTTGGGATGGTCCCCAAATAAACGGCGCATTCTTCTTGCTCAAAGCATGCAAAGGCGAAGCAATGGTGCTAAAATCCTTCACAAAGCGACGATAGAAACCCGCAAGACCAAGAAAACTACGCACTTGTTGCAAGTTGGTTGGTTGCGGCCAAGTCTTAATAGCATTGATCTTGGACTCGTCTACATGAACACCCTTAGAAGAAACAACAAAACCCAAGAAAACGAGTTTATCAACACCAAAAAGGCATTTCTCCATATTAGCATAGAGGTGCTCTTTTCGAAGAGTTTGTAAAACGGTGTGGACATGGGTGACATGCTCTTTAATAGATTTGCTAAACACAAGAATGTCATCAAAGTAAACCACAACAAACTCACCAATATAAGGGCGAAAGACATGATTCATAAGGCGCATAAAAGTGCCCGGTGCTTCCGAGAGACCCATAGGCATGACTAACGACTCATACAAACCAAACTTGGTTTTGAATGTGGTTTTCCAGTCATCACCCTCTTGTATGCGGATTTGATAGTAACCACTCTTAAGATCAATTTTGGAAAATATAGTGGCACCACTAAGCTCATCTAGCATATCATCTAGGCGTGGAATGGGATACCTATAACGAACGGTGATAGCATTGATAGGTCTACAATCGGAGCACATGCGAAAACTACCGTCACGTTTTGGCACAAGAATGACCGGTACGACACAAGGGCTCAAACTTTCACGCACATGTCCATTGTCTATGAGATGCTTTACTTGCCTTTGAATTTCTTTGGTTTCTTCGGGGTTGATGCGGTAGGGAGCTTTGTTCGGAAGTGGTGCTCCGGGGATGAGGTCGATGCGGTGCTCAATGCCTCGTAGTGGAGGTAGTCCCGGAGGTAGCTCATCGGGGGAAACATCTTGAAATTCCTGCAAAAGAGAAGACAACACTAGAGGAATAGTGTGAGAAGTGTTAGTTTGTGGTGCATTGTCCTTGCGCACGAGGACGTAGTGTAGGACATTAGATGGGTTCTCACACACTTCTCTCATCTCACGTTTGGTGGCAAATAGAACTAGGTTCTTGTTTTCGCTCATCGTGGAGGCACCCAATTTGGGCTTGTGGCGCTCACTCTCTTTTTGGTGGCTCACTCTCTCACCATTCTCTCCACGATGGGTGGCTTGCTTATCGGTGATCACTTGGCTTGGAGACATAGGGCGTAACACAAACTCCTTTCCTTGCATCTTGAAGCTATAGTGGTTTGTATGCCCATTGTGGATGACTCCTCTATCGAATTGCCATGGCCGTCCAAGGAGAAGATGACAAACGGTCATTGGGATGATGTCGCACTCCAAGGTGTCTTCGTAGGCGCCGATTTTGAAGGAGACTTGTACTCGGTGCTCGACTTGGATAGTGCCGGGGTCCCTAAGCCATTGCACTTTGTATGGATGTGGGTGCTTCGTCTTGGGCAATTGGAGCTTGGAGAAAAGTTCTTCACTTGCGAGATTGTGACAACTCCCTCCATCGATGATGACCTTGACGGATCGTCCATTGATGCCGGCCTTGGTGTGGAATATGTGGCATCTTTGGTCTTCTTCTTGGTGATGTTGGAGAGTCAAGACTTTGGAGACAACAAGTGCGGGACTTGAGTCTTCATCACAAAAGACTTGTTCGTCTTCATTGTTCACTTGGCGATGCATGGCGACTTGCTCAAGGGCTTCCATTTCTCCTTCGCTCATGGAATCATAAGTGCCATCGTCGTTGAAGATCATGGTGCGCTTGTTGGTGCACTCATAGGACTTGTGGCCTCGGCCGCCGCAAGTGAAACACTTGAAGGAGCTCGTCTTGACGGTCTCATCGATAGGGGTTGATGATGATGAAGCTCTCGGCTTGAAGTTGCTTGTATTAGGATTGCTTGTAGTTGGCGAAGCTTTCTTGGAAATCGACTTGTCGATGTTGGAAGTAGAGGGTCTTGTAGTCGGTGTTGGAGTCGTTGAAGCTTGGTTATTGGAGAAGCCGTAGGACTTGGATGAGAACTTGGCATACTTGAAATCATCTTGCACTTGGCGTTCCGCTTTGGTAGCTTGGTGCACTAGCTCGATGAGATTTGAGTATGGTTGGAAGTCAGCCATCTTCTTGATAGGATGATTGAGTCCATTCAAGAAACATGCCATTGTTTGCTCATCATCTTCCGTCACATTGGCTCTTATCATTGCAATCTCCATCTCCTTGTAGTATTCTTCAACGCTCTTGGTTCCTTGCTTGAGTTGTTGGAGTTTCTTGAAGAGGTCGCGGTTGTAGTAGTTAGGCACGAAGCGTGCTCTCATGACATCCTTCATTTGTGCCCAAGTGGTGATGGGTGGTTCACCTCTTGCCTCGCGGCGCTCTATGATTTGTTCCCACCAAATGAGGACATAGTCTTAGAACTCAAGGGAAAAGCTATCGCGATCTTCTTCTCTTCTTCATAATTGTGCAAACGGAAGATCTTGTCAACTTTCAATGCCCATGAAAGGTATTCTTCGGGATCGTTGCTTCCGTTGAACTTGGGCATGGTGAACTTGAGCTTGCCTTAGCGTTGCTCTTCATTATGTTGGGGTCGGGGATGATGACGCCCATGTTGTAGATGATTGTTCAACTCATGGTGTTCTTGTCGCAGAGGGTTGTCAACCTCGTGTTGCTCTTGTCGCGGAGGATTCCCATTGTCGTCATGCTCTTGATGAACTTGATGGTCTTGGCGAGCTTGTGGAGGAGCTTGTCGAGCTCGAGGAGGAACTAGACGATGCCTGCGAGCTTGAAATCATCGTTCTTGAATTTCTTCGCAAAGTGCTTCCTCTTGTTCACGGGCTTGTCGGCCTCGGTCGGCAACGGCTCAACTCGAATCGCGTAGAGCTTGTTGCGCCGCAAGAGCTTGAGCATCACGGAGTTGTTGTTCTTGACGTTGTGTCTCGGCATCTTGTATGAGTTGGTGGAGACGCGCACGTTCGTCCTCTTCATGTTGGCGTTGTTGTTGCCGTTCTCGTGCTAGCGCAAAGGCTTCTTCGGTTTGACATCTTCGATGTTCTTGCGAGTCGGTGTCTCGAAGTGGATTGAGGTTTGCTTGACGGTCGATGCGCGCGGATCGACGAAGAGTGTTCGATGTCGGTGTACTTGAGTCAGAGAGGGTGAAGTCGGAGTGGCGACTTGAACGGCTCCTTCTTGAAGTGGAAGAAGAGCGGTTGAGAAACAAAGCGCGAATCTCGTCCATCCTTGCGCCATTCTCTTGCTTGTGATCGTCGAGCTTGTGGTCGAAGTAGTCCCTTATACGTTGCTCGGAAAGTAGCAAGTCGGCGGCAAGGTTGTCAATGCGTTCACTCATAGCTTGTTGCTCTTGATGCAAAGCACGTTGTGCACCAAAGAGGTGACTCTTGGAGACGAAGGAGTTCATGTCGTCGTCTTGTTCCATGAAGAGTGGGTCGGTAGAAGTACTTGGCCTATCCATCATTCCAAGAAAATTGTGAGTGGTAGAAAGAGAAGAATGAATACCAAATGTACCTTGACCGAAGTTGAAAATGAATCGATGATCACTCCAATGTAGGACAAGGAAATAGCCCAATTGGTACGAATTCTCGTCGGTTTCTCACACCTACACAAGTAAAAGCTTATGGTGAAGCTTGGTTAGGATGGTGGCACAATTTTTAATGTGAATGTAAGCAAGATTCAATAATGTTGGAGAAGATTCGCAAGATGCAATGTAACAAGTAGACCAAGCATATAAGGTACACGAAAACACACGCGCAAAAAGATAAGTGAGGTTGTGTAACCAAGGGTGAGCCAAAATGTGGAATCCACAAAATGCTCTTGTTGCACAACACTAGAGAGACGCTAGCACGATTGCATGATAGGCGGATACAAGAACTTGTGCACAACCTACTTAGCAAAAATGCAACGACTTCTATCCCAAATCTCTCCCTAATATATAATATATATTATATATATATGTATATATAATATATAATATATATATATATATATTATATATTATATTATATATATTATTATTTTCTATCCCTAATAATAAAGTACGGATTGACTCCGTGGGTTCACCGTCACATTACGTTTCTTCATGTAGAATTTACGCTTTTCCCTGAATTTTGTAATTTTGTAATTTACGCAAGCCTTCCTACGTAAGTGCTTGGGCCAGATCACCACATTGGGCCTCAGCCCGCTATCAGGCTGTTGTGAAAATAAAAAAGATGGAGAAAAATAATTGATCATAGGGGATCGATCTCACGACCTCCACATCAATGTTGAGCGCTGCCACCAACTGAGACAAGTCATGTTTACATGTAAAAGAGAGGATATGTATACATAGCGATCATGCTTCCTAAAAAGAGGAATTAAGGGAGAAGAGGAATTATATATACGGAGGAATTAAAAAGGAGAATTAAATCGGGTGCTCATATATGGAAGGAATGAAAGGGAAAATTATGGGGAGAGAGATGGTTTGGTGAAATTAATGGGAGAGAGACCAGATCAAATCGCAGCAATCCTGAATTATGGGAGAAAGACCCTAATTAAATCTCGCTCATATATGGAATCGAGGAATTAATTAAAGGCGGATTGATGGATTTAATGGAGGCCGATTATTGATTAAAGAGACCGATTAGATCGGTATTCATGCACAATGCCTGGAATGGATCCAAAATGTGCCAATATTCCACATGTTTTTTTAAATTGCAATATTCCGCAAGTTGAACAGAGAAAGATACTACAAGTGGCACGCAGGCCACGATATCGTTGTGATCTAGAAAAGTAGGCATGATAACAGTGTACACATGTTTAATAAAAGAAAAAGAAAAATAGATAATGAAAGATGAATATATTGAAAGTTTTTTTGCAAAAAAGGAAATATACTTACTCCTTATATGCGACAATTGTTGTGTAGCAAATGGTTCAAGGCATGACTGGTACGCAATCACTCCGAATATTAATGTTTTTTCTTTGACGTTGCTTATCTCCTTTGATTACTAAACCTTTTGATATCTTTGATTTTTTACTTCCTATTTTAATGCCAGCTTCACGTTAGCTTCACAACACGAACATGAGGTGCGTCATTTTGCTTCTAACCTCAGGGAATTTCTTTTCTTTCTTGAAGTATTAGCGAATTTTCACTCTTTGTGTCAAGAATATGGTCCTTGCTACTTTAATTTACTTTTAATATTGTTATGCTACCTGCAACATTATTTAAATAGTAATTGTATTTTGAGTTTATAACCATTTTTATTTTGTACCGTTGATATCTTTGATTTTTTACTTCCTGTTTTGATGCCAGCTTCACGTTAGCTTCACAAGTGAAACACGAACACGAGGTGCGTCATTTTGCTTCTAACCTCAGGGAATTTCTTTTCTTTCTTGAAGTATTAGCGAATTTTCACTCTTTGTGTCAAGTATATGGTTATTTCAAGAAAAATGATCTGTCTTGCAAACTGAAAACAATCTCATCCTGTAGTTTGATATTTTGGTCATTATTCCAAACTAACTTATCCATGTAGCAGACCGAAAACAATTGGATGCTGATGCAATCATGGCCTGAGATTATTAATGATTGAGGACATGCATAGGGTTGCTTCCTACTGGTACATAACTATTTTCTTTCTACAGGTACTATGTTGATTCTTCAGAGATCTCGTCTTCATGAGACTAGCGAAGGGGGTATACGTTAGGAAGAAGGGGAGATGAGATGAGTTTCTGAAGTTCACCATCCAATCCAAATATCACAAAAGGTGAGCATTACTATTCAAAGGGTTGACTAATTTATTAACCTCTTAATCTATTTTTACAGGAATTAACCCGATAGTATATGGGCTGAGTAATTTTGAACTAGCTACTATTTCTAAATGGAGTGCCATGTTCAAATAGAGGAAGCGAAGTTGTGGTGGGTTCTGAGGCATGCTTCAGGATAGGGGTGTACCATATTATTTTTCTCCCGTTGCAACGCACGGACTTTTTTGCTATTATATATATATATATATATATATATATATATATAATATTTTTATATAATAAAGCACGGATTGACTTTGTCGGGTTCACGTCACAATACGCTTTCTTTTTATGTTATAATACGTTTTTACAATTCATGTAGACAAAATCAAAATCCAAGGTGGTACTATTCCCCAAGAGCTCTAACAGTCGAGCTTTGGTTGAAACCTCGCGTACGTAATCGTGCTGGCCCAGTCGAGCTTTTGCTGAAACCTCGCGTACGTAATCGGGACGCCAACCACATGAGCTAGCTGTTGATTATGCTCAAATTGCAGCGCCCCAGTTAAAGTAGTATAGCGACAGGTCTATTTATTTTTCTTAAATATTTTTAACAATTCTTGGAAACAAGTGTGGACGATTTTCCTTAAAATATTTGAATATGAATACGTTTTTAAAATCGTGAATAAATATCAAAAATTCAAACAAAATTTTGAAACCTGAACAAATTTTGCAATTCCAAACGTTTATTTATTTTTTACATACGTTGTATTTTTAGAAGAATATACATTGAATTTTTTTACATAAATTTAACAATTTTACATACAAATTGAATATTTTTCTTCCGTTGCAACGCACGGGTCTTTTTGCTAGTTATTAATAATAAAGCACGGATTGAGTCTCCGGATTCACCGTCGCGTCATTTTTTTTGAAAAACCCCTGTGTTTTACTGTAATTAACCCGCACTATAGTTTTAATGCTAATAAACAGAGAAAACGTTTCGTGTGTTGGGCTTGGGCCTCGGCTCGGCCTTTTGGGTGAAAAAAAGAAGAATAGCACGAACGAACTGGTACGGGCGAGGGAAAAAACGCACGCCCCGTCTCGACCTCCAACGCGCCGCTGGCCCCCTGCCACGCTGCTGCGCACCGCCGGCCCCCGACACGCCGCCGTGCGCCGCCGCAGCGGACCCCCGCCACGCCGCCGCGCGCCGCCACCGCCTCTACGACGTCCGCCGCCCCACCCCTGTGGCTTTCCATCATCGGAGACACACGACGCCGGCGCCACACCATCCCCCAACTCCTCTCCCCCCTCCTCCTCTGCCTCCACTGCTCTTCAGCTGGCCAACTCCCTACTGAGGGAGCCATGGAACTGGTCGGCCGAGGTGCTCCCCGTCATCCCGTCGCCGGCTGCTGCTCCGGGCCCGCCTCCTCTCAGCTGACATCGCTAGAAATTGGCGGCACCACCAGATCCCCCGTCTGAAAGTCCCCAAGTACCAGGTGCTTGCTCCCAGATCCGCACTATATACCCAATTTTTGCTTGATTGTGCAGATTTGTAAAAAATTCGATTTGGAGATGAGTTAGAATAACCTTGTGAATTATTGCTAACCTTGCAAGAGGCAGACAAGGAGGGTCTGATTGTTGCTGAGCCGAGCTCGTAAACGTCTCACTCATGTGGATTTGTGCTATTCTGAATCTTCTTCTCTGAAGTGTGTTGTTTCAGTTTCAGACACAAATGTGTTGCGCTTGCAGTGCATACCAATGCATAGTTTACCGATGTGTATGTGTGTTCATTTGATTTCACTCCAGTTTACCGATGTGCATACGTGTTCATTTGATTGCACCTCAGTTTACCAATTCTTTTTACTGATCCAAGTTCAACATAATGTCTGTATTGTGCCCTCCAAACCTGAAAATTCCTACTTTTGGTTAATAAATCATGTTGTTCTCAAGACTCAACTATGGATGATCAGAACATTAGCAACCTTGAAGTAGCAGTTCTGTTATGTTCATAATTTACTTAAAATTGAAATTTGAAAAGAGCATGAGTTTTGGGCTTTATTCTTCACCAGGATCTTTTAGTGTGTGCCTGCAACCATAGCTTCCATCGTCATTACCTTAGGTTTTTCTTTTTTCCATATGTTCGGCTAAGAAAAGTCTTCTAGCGTCATTGCCTTAGTTTCTTTTCCATATGTATGGCAAGTAAAAGTGACATGCATTTTAAATCATTGGAAGTAAGCTTTGATGTGTTGTGATAACAATTAATCATGTACCTTCATCTGCATGAAGAACAAAGTTTTTTCATGATTTTGTATATCCTTCAGTTTCTTGTTGTAACCTGAAGAATTCACAAGCATTCATATGTAGAAGTGAGTAGAATTCATATGTAGCAGCGAGTCATGTTTGTACGTTTATACATTAGAGGTGTTTGTGCATGAGTCAATTGGTTGTAGCAGCAGGTAGCAAGTCTTCTCCAGAGTTGACAAAAAATATATTATTAGTGATTACTGCAACTCTTTTTTATTATTACAATTGATTTTCGCATTATCTGATTACTCCATCAATGAATCGCCATTTAATCGTATCTTTACGTAAGGTTAAACTTCTATTTTTGTTTCCCTCAAGCATACCAGGTCAAGCATGGTAGAAAAGTTGAATGTTTAATACTTGTTAGATAAGCTCAGGTTCAGCAGTTTCAGAACATTTTCGATATACAAATAGTGCTTCAGTTCAAGAAGACGTGTTAGTTTTGAATTCTCCTTGTGAACACCTCTTTACTTCAGAGCATCTAAATAGTGATGTACCCACTTTAGTTAGGACATAAGATGTATCAGAACTTTTAAAGACATTTTCTATAGTTAGGTTAAGAGATATATGATGGTGATGCCAGTGGTCGTGCCTGCCTTATCCAAAAGCCATATATTTTTGCAAAATAGATTATTACTCGATTAGTTATTTCGAATTTGACCTCAAAAGTAAAGTAATGATGAATCAGGAACTTCATCTAATCGTCACCCTAAAGAGCATACTCCTTATGTTACTATTTCTTTCCCTAATGATGAACCAGGACCTCCATTTAATTCTGACCCTAGATAGCATGCTCCCTCCGTTACTATTGTTTATTTAATGGCTGGCCAAATGAGCTGCAGGAGCAAGAATTGCAGGATTAAAACAAAAAACCGGGGAAGAATATAATGTCAGTGTGATTTGTTACCAACGGCAATTCTCCACTGGAGCTCTATGTGCAGCAACAGAAAGTATGACTTCTTCACGAAAACATCTTGATCCTTGTTTTTTCGTACTACTATTCTATAGTAACAAAACACACCATCAAGTTCCCAGGATATCTTGGTCATTTTTCTGTTCTGTAAAACAAAACATGTTTAAAGGATTATCAATTGTGGCTGAAAACCTGTAAATCCTTTGCTCCTCTAGAAAATGGAGTTTAGCCTTACAAAGAAGAAGCAGAAAAAAACTCGGAAGTCCACCTTATGCGCCTCTGCCTGTATGTTTACAACTTCCAAGTGGCCAGATTTTATCAGTTGTTGATAGATGAAAGACCAACCAATTTATGCCTAACATTTGTGTCTCTACATTTATGCACTACCATTATAGAGCTCAAGTCATCAGCTGCAGCACCAAGCAAGTCAAGAAGTTTGCCTATGGTGAGTGCCTGTTGGGTTATGTGTTCATGGCTTTCGCCACGGTCATTTTGTCCGTCGTCCTGCAGTGTTGAAGGTGTTCTGGAGACACTGGTTGGCGTGGCATTCACCAGTTAATGGTACATCACACCGTCAACGCCACCGATGGCATCACCAATGTCCGTCGGTCGAGGTTCACGACATTGTAAGATTGAAGACAGAGTTGTGTGCTATGCTTTGTACATTGGAGTGGCCCATGACTACGTTGGTCAGATTGTCCTTCTTTGCATATGCGTACTTCTCAAGCAGATACGACCCAATCAAGGGCTCCTCTTTGATGAAAGGAGAAGGATGAAGAAGTCAAGCTATTGGAGAGGTCAATTGAGGAGCTCGAAAGTACTTTATTTGCTCTCAAAAGTAGCTTTATTCAGTTTGAGTGAATTTTGTGGCCTAACTGTTGTAGCTATTCATTTTTCCATGCATTCTGAATGTTAGTACACACCCATGTTGGTATAGAACTCCTGTTGTTATGCCTGCGTTATCACAACAACTTTCCCAGTTTTTGTGCATAAACATACATATGTGGACTAAACTCTTTCCCTTATTTTTTGTTACTTGCTCAGCCAATACATATGTATGCTAATATAGTTATTTTCGTATACTTCTAATCCCAGAAACACAATACAAATCCTAAAAGAAGTTATTTTTTGTAATTAAAATTGCTAGCAGTGACCTCTGTGTTATACGTTATGAAACATCCTATGATCTGAACATCATGAACCTGCCTGGAAACACACATTAGCATTGACCATGAAAGAATTTTTCACTAAGAAAAGAGAGACTGATTCTTGGGTATAGATTCGACAAATTACGTTTTTCTATCTGGCATGGGCTTTGCCCCACATGGGCCGAGATTGTGAGCAGCGACTTTGCCCTTGCATATGGGCCGAGATTGTAGAGAAGCAGCAGCAAAAATTAGTTGATTTTACGGGGATCGAACTCATGACCTTGAGTTTCATCTCAACGCGCACTGGGCTAAAGTCGTGCACGTGTTCACCGTCATGCTTTTTTTAAGTCGCTTCTTTCAGAAACGGGCACACACAAAAAAAGATGCTATTTTGAGGACTCGAACACGGGTTGCCAGATTAGTGCACAGATCGAGCGTCCAAGTCAGCTGGCCCCTCATATGTTTGGAGTAACAAGGATTACCCTCTAGTCTATCATATAAGGAGGATTTTCGATCGCCTGCGTATTTTCCTCAAAAATAAAAAAACCTCACGGTGCATTATACTTAGACAGTTGATTCACCTTTTAAATAGTCCCATACCGCTCTCTTAAACCCAATCTTTGTAATTTATATACATCTTCGAATTTTCTCGGTATATCAAGGAGCCATCTCGGGAAACAATATAGAAGGAAATAAGTCCTTCCATAATAAGGATAAGGAAGGAAATACAGAAAAATAAAGAAGGAAAGAGGGAGGGAGTTCATGTCTCTTGACAGAATAAGGAAGAAAAAAGAGAAAAATAAAGAAGGAAAGAGGAGACAAAATAAGGAAGGAAAGACGGCGGGGATTTCATATGTTGTATGGCAGGATAAGGAAGGAAAGAGGGTGGGGGATTTCATCTCTAGACAGAGGAAAAATGGAAAGTGGAAGCTGTCCCATAATTAAGGTAAGGAAGAAAAATATAGAAAACTAAAAAAGGAAAGAGAGGGAGGGTCTCCAAATGGCACTAAACATCTCCGTCCATGGATATAGTAGCAACGCCAAATTAAGTTGAACTACTTTTTATATCTGAATTGTTGACGTCAAATTATAACTCAAAAGCAAATTTGTTGGAATTGTTTAACATGCGCAAAAAAATACTATGTCTAAATCACAATAAACATGATTCATTCTATGTTCATCATGTACAATATTTTTTTGAGAACAAAACAAATATTCGCTCTTATTTTTTCTGCTCGACCAGCTAGAGCCCGTCACAAACTCTTACAATCCTCCTAATAAAAATAATGTTGATCACCAAAGCACAAGCAGTCGAACTCCCTGGTGTGTGCGACACAAACTCCACACTTTACTTTGTTCTATTAGCCAGTGATAGAGGATCTTTGTACAATGCTCCTGATATCATTGCCCCGCAAAAATTCTTCTAATATCATTACCCCGCAAAAAATGCTTCTAATATCATTGGACACAAATAGTGCTATGCTACCCAGTCCCTAAACCTAGCCCACACTGGTTCATGGAAGTCTTTGTTGCCTCCGTAGTGAAGCAAGAATGTTGTACCAAGACTTTACTATTTTTATTATAGTGCGATATTTTTGGGGCATCGCTGCATCACTAAGCAATGCCAACAAATACGTGAAGAGATACTTGCGACCAGGTAGATATTTCTGTGATTTAAATTGCACACACCTACAGTACACTTATGAATTCCTTTCACGGTTATGTTTTTGCGCAACACATCTTTTCATGTTGTTTTTCATGTGGTAGTGTGGAAGATTTCAAAGAGTTTACTAATGTCATCATGTCTGGCAGTCGGTCGTGGGAGGAGGACATGTCTGGCAGTCGGTCATGGGAGGAGGAGGAAAGGGAGTCTTGAGCTATTGGGTTTAGGAAGTATGGTTTTTTTTTCTTCTCCCATTACAACGCACGGGCATTTGTGCTAGTATGTTTTATGCAAGGTGTTGCTATGATATGATCCAAGATGATCGAGTATGACAATCTTAATGTTGTATGATGCTATGGTTCTTGCTTAAAAGCTCTTTGCTTATCTTTCCTCTTTGCTTAAAAGCTTGGTTGGCTCTTCGATGTTTGAGCTCTTTTCTCATGCAATGCTTGACGAACCAAGATAGCAAGTGAGTATGCGATGACAACTTTGTGACACAAGAGCTGATACCAATATAGGCAACAATGATGTATGTATGTATGATATGGGAAGTATGATCACTAATGTGCACAAGTCTCGTTGCCGGCAATACTCAATGGCTAGTCTCGAAGGGTAAGAAACGCGAAGGAGTAAGGCTATGATGGCTATCAATGTAATGGCAAGAGTGATATGTCCAATACCAAGATGAGGTTACCGGTCTTGCTTCCGGTATGGTGTCAAAATGGTGGCACGAATACCAAGTCATAGTCTAGGTGGTCGTTGTTGATGACGTGTCCGTGGCGAAAAATGAGCGGCGATGATGTCGATGTCGAACCGTACCTAGATAGACGAAACACAAAAGGATACGGTACCGCAACTAAAATTCTCAAAACCAAGTGCGACAAAAAGCATCGTAGTAGGTAGCGGGAAATGGTGGTGTGGGTTGGTATATTGGAAAGGTTTGCAGAAGTCGGTGGTGGTGTAGCGGATGAGCAGTGGTCGTCCAGAAATGGACGGATGTCCGGTCACCGGACGTCCGGTCGGGTCGGAAATCCGCTAATTGCAGCTCGGGTTAGAGGTTCCGGTCGTCCGGTAAGGTCGGACGTCCGGTGGTTCCTGCGGCTCCGGATGTCTGGTAAGTTGCGGTCGTCCGGTGGGTCGGGGGCAAAATTGATATGAATTTCATGGATTTTGGATGAATTTCGAGGTGGAGATGGTGGGGAAAGGCTAGGTACACTTGCAACACAACAAATTCACGGATCAAAACCAACAAAACATCATCAAAACTCACTAATCACAAGAAAAAATTTTGGGGCTACTTTTTTGGGGATTTTTGGATTAGGACGAAAGACAACAAAATCAAGCTAGAAAACGAAGAGGGGGGCTCCGAAAGCGTGATCAACCTGGCTCTGATACCAAGATGATGTAGGGTAGGGACCCCAATCGCCCGATCTTTCACGAAAGGAGTAGATCCCGGGGAAATCACGAAGAACACGGGGACGAACGGAGGGAAAACACAAGAGTAAATCACTAAACCGACACGAATAAGTCACACATGGGCTAGATCCTCGAGTACATAGGTAGAGATACACGAACCCACGGACAACTAAGGACGATACAAGGGTAGCCGGTTCTTCTCCGTGAGGAGGTCTTGATGGGGCCGCCCAAGAGGGGGTCTTGGTGATCTTCTCCGCAAGGAGGTCTTGAATCCGCTTGGGGGATCTTCTCCGGTGGAGGCTCGAATCTCCGAGGAGAAGGTAACCAAGTGGATGAGCAAAGCTCTCTCACAAATATGAGCTAAACATTTGCTGACCCTAGAAAGGAGGTGGGAGAGGTCTATTTATAGTCTAAGTGCAAATGGGGGCGAAAGTAGGGGTACATGGGCCTCGGGCCCGAATCTGGACGCAGCCAGGTACCGGACATCCGCTAGTGGCCGGTCGTCCGGTGTCTCAGGAGCGGCCGGTCGTCCGGTGTCCTCCGGACGTCCGCTGGTTCGACTCTATGATGGGGGTGCCGGACGTCCGAAAACGTCGGGCTTCCGCTGATGTTGGTTCGGGTGCCGGTGCGCCGGTCGTCCGGTCCGGACCGGACGTCCGCTCGTTTGCTTCAGGTGCAGGGGCACCGGTCGTCCGGTGGATGCTCGGCTGATGCTTCAGGCGCCGGACGTCCGGTCCCGGCCGGTCGTCCGGTGGATGGGACTTTTCCTTCAGCCCTCCTTCTTCTCCGTCTTATTGTCCATCTTCCTCTTCTTCTTGTCCTTGCTCCTTAGCTTCTTCATTGTACCTAAGTATGCACAAAGTATCCATATGAGGTAGTAGGCATGCTTCATGTGCATCAAAGTGGAACTGTGAGAGGAGAGATGTCACCTCGGTTTCAAGAGCTCTTGCACATGATCGAGTCATGGGTCCACTAGGCCCTTGATGAGACGATGGTAGGTCCATGGGGATGACCTTGGGATGCTCCGCATCACCCCGTCTGGACGCGCTGCGGCTATGGGCTGCCCTAGGTCGGCCTGACCGCCCCTAGAGCCTCGAGGTTCGCCGCCCTGCAATGAAGAAGAACGAACGAAGAACGAGGAAGAAGAAGAACAAGGGAGAGGGAAAAGTAAAGGTAAAAGATGTAGATAGATTTGTTCGATTGTGTGTTGTTGTTCAATCGGCCGTCACCCCTTGGGTATATAAGAGGCGGCTGGACTTCCCGTGCAAGGAAAAGGTTTGGATTCACGTCCAAAACCCTAGTCAAATTCGGATTGGTTTTGTCCGAACTTTCCAAAACTATTTGGTTTAAACTGGCTGCACCTTGCAGGTCTTTTTTGTGGTGGTAAACGACCTCGGATGAAAACAAGCCCAAAAGCAATCTTGACCGTTTCGACGAGGCGAACAACTTTCATGTTGAACATTGTTTGATCATAGGTCATCTTCATGGCCAAATTGCTCGTGCAAAATAGCTAAATATTCACGTAGCTCATCAGACATACCCACACATGTGTCTGGTTCTGGGCGTCATATTTTGCCTATTGGAGGGTCGTGCTGTGCAGGCTCTAACATTTGCATACGACCTCGGATTGGGACGATCTTTATATTAAAATCGATCGTTTAGACGAGACGAAGACAACCCGTGTAGAAACTTTTCCCATATGAGGCCATCTTGGGGGCGTAATCAGCTGAATAGTGTTCTGAATACAAAATCTGAGTACTTCGAACAGAACTTCGGCCTTAGAGATGAGACCGGATGACTATGGCCCAAATATCAAAGTTTTTCCTTTTTACGATATAGAACTTTCTCACTTTGAGCACTTCTCCATTCGAGGCCATCTTAATTAAGTTCTTCGCCGTGCCGAAATCTGGTGTCAACAGACAGTAACATTACCGTCAGCATCAATCTTCTTCTTGAAGATCCATTTATTCTTGATGGCTTGCCGATCAATGGGAAAGTCAACCAAATTCCACACTTTGTTCTCATACATGGATCCCATCTCAGATTTCATGGCCTCAAGCCATTTTGCGGAATTTGGGCTCACCATCGCTTCTTCATTGTTTGTAGGTTCGTCATGGTCAAGTAACATGACTTCCAGAATAGGATTACCATAGCACTCTGGTGCGGATCTTACTCTAGTTGACCTACGCGGTTTGGTAGTAACTCGATCTGAAGTTTCATGATCATCATCATTAGCTTCCTCACTAATTTTTATAGGTGTCACAGGAACCGGTTTCTGTGATGAACTACTTTCCAATAAGAGAGCAGGTACAGTTACCTCATCAAGTTCTAATTTTCTCCCACTCACTTCTTAGCAACAAATGTCTTGCCTTCGGATCTGTGATAGAAGGTGTACCCAATAGTTTCTTTTGGGTATCCTATGAAGACACATTTCTCCGAGTTGGGTTCGAGCTTATCAGGTTGAAGCTTTTTCACATCAGCATCGCAGCCCCAAACTTTAAGAAATGACAACTTTGGTTTCTTGCTAAAGCCACAGTTCATAAGGCGTCATTTCAACGGATTTCGATGGTGCCCTATTTAACATGAATGCAGCCTTCTCTAAAGCATAACCCCAAAACGATAGCGGTAAATCAGTAAGAGACATCATAGATCGCACTATATCTAGTAAAGTACGATTACGACGTTCGGACACACCATTACGCTGTGGTGTTCCGGGTGGCGTGAGTTGCGAAACTATTCCGCATTGTTTCAAATGTAGACCAAACTCGTAACTCAAATATTCTCCTCGACGATCAGATCATAGAAACTTTATTTTCTTGTTACGATGATTTTCAAATGTTTCAGACTTATATTTCATTAAGTAGATATACCCATATCTGCTCAAATCATTTGTGAAGGTGAGAAAATAACGATACCCGCCGCGAGCCTCTATATTCATGGGACCACATACATCAGTATGTATGATTTCCAACAAATCTGTTGCTCGCTCCATAGTTCCAGAGAACGGCGTTTTAGTCATCTTGCCCATGAGGTATGGTTCGCAAGTACCAAGTGATTCATAATCAAGTGATTCGAAAAGTCCATCAGAATGGAGTTTCTTCATGCGCTTTACACCAATATGACCTAAACGGCAGTGCCACAAATAAGTTGCACTATCATTATCAACTCTGCATCTTTTGGCTTCAACATTATGAATATGTGTATTACTACTATCGAGATTCAACACAAATAGACCACTCTTCAAGGGTGCATGACCATAAAAGATATTACTCATATAAATAGAACAGCCGTTATTCTCAGATTTAAATGAATAACCGTGTCACATCAAACAAGATCCAGATATAATGTTCATGCTTAACGCTGGCACCAAATAACAATTATTCAGGTCTAAAATTAACCCCGAAGGTAGATGTAGAGGTAGCGTGCCGACGTCGATCACATCGACTTTGGAACCATTTCCCACGCGCATCGTCACCTCGTCCTTAACCAATCTTCGCTCAATCCGTAGTCCCTATTTCGAGTCCCAAATATTAGCAACAGAACCAGTATCAAATACCCAGGTGCTACTGTGAGCTCTAGTAAGGTACACATCAATAACATGTATATCACATATACCTTTGTTCACCTTGCCATCCTTCTTATCCGCGAAATACTTGGGGCAGTTCCACTTCCAATGACCAATCTGTTTGTAGTAGAAGCACTCAGTCTCAAGCTTAGGTCCATACTTGGATTTCTTCTCCTGAGCAGCAACTTCTTTGCCGTTCTTTTTGAAGTTCCCCTTCTTCTTCCCTTTACCCTTTTAATTGAAACTGGTGGTCTTGTTGACCATCAACACTTGATGCTCCTTCTTGATTTCTACCTCCGCAGCCTTTAGCATTGCGAAGAGCTCGGGAATTGTCTTATCCATCCCTTGCATATTATAGTTCATCATGAAGCTCTTGTAGCTTGGTGGCAGTGATTGAAGAACTCTGTCAATGACACTATCAACATGAAGATTAACTCCCAGTTGAGTCAAGTGGTTATGGTACCCAGACATTCTGAGTATATGTTCACTGACAGAACTATTCTCTTCCATATTGCAGCTGTAGAACTTATTGGAGACTTCATATCTCTCAATCCGGGCATTTGCTTGAAATATTAACTTCAATTCCTGGAACATCTCATATGCTCCATGACGTTCAAAACGTCGTTGAAGTCCCGGTTCTAAGCCGTAAAGCATGGCACACTAAACTATCGAGTAGTCATCAGCTTTGCTCTGCCAGATGTTCTTAACGTCATCAGCAGCATCTGCAGCAGGCCTGACACCCAGCGGTGCGTCCAGGACATAATTTTTCTGTGTCGAATGATTTTTTTTCTGTCATACTTATGACACTTCTATGACAATAATTGTGAAAAAACACGGTATCATCATAGATGTGGTGGGGTCCTACTTCTATGACAAAAAATCATGATAGAAAATGGGCTTTCATCCTGGGCGGGCCGAAGACGCAGCTGCATGACATTCTTTGGGCCGTCCAAGATGGAAAAAAACGTGGTAGAAGCAAGGGCGAGGAAAATATCAGGGTGTTCCCGGTTACGGTGGGTGGTCGGGGCCGAGCAATGCGTGTTTCTCTCATACACGCACGCGCGTGGGTGCGAGGCGTTGGGCTCTAACTGAACCCGAGCGAGGCGTTGGGCTCTAACTGAACCCGAGCGATTGCACTGCAGGCTACGCATTAGTGAACCTGAGCGATCGATCGATGGCTTTAACTGAACCCGATCGAGCGATTCCTTCGCTACTGTTGCTAAGTGAAGCCGATCGATGCTGCCTCTGGATGAACAGTGAGCGTTGCTGGGGGGATTGGACGAACAATTCCCGGTGGGGGTAGATGAACAAGACCCCGTGGTGTTGCCTCTGGATGAACAGTGAGCGTTGCTGGGGGGGTTGGATGAACAGTTCCGGTGGGGTGGATGAACAGGACCCCGTGGTGTTGCCTCTGGATGAACAGGACCCCGATCGATCGAGCCGGTTGGGGCTGGATGAACAGGACCACCCGTGGAGGGCAGGATGAACAGTAGACGGTGGAGGGCTGGATGAACAGTAGCCCGTGGAGGGGTGGTTGAACAGGAGCCCGTGGAGAGGGCTGGTTGAACAGTAGCCGGTGGAGTAGCACGCCGTGGAGGCTGGATGAACTGGAGCCCGTGGATGAACAGTCGCAGGTGGAGGCTGGAGGAGGTCGACGGTGGATGAACAGTAGCCCGTGGAGGATGGAGGGGGTCGACGGTGGAGATGAACAGTATCCTGTGGAGTCCCGTTTTGCAGTACGCCACACCCCTCCCGATGAACATGACCCCCTTTCGACCGTAGCGCTCCAATACAAGTCTGTTTCCTCCGTTTGCAGTACGCCACACCCCTCCCAATCAACAGGACCCCCGTTTCGACCATAGGAGGTCCGTTTCCTCTGTTTTGTGGTACGCCAGACCCCTCTCGATGAAGAGGATCCCGTTTTGAACGTGGCCGGTCAAACACAAGGCCATTTCCTCCGTTCTGCAGTATGCCAGGCCTCGTTTGCATCGGCTGTTCCGTCCAAGCCGGTTGTCTCCCACGCGTTCCGTTGCCTCCCGATGAACACGACGCATTCCGTTGCCTCCCCATGAACACGACGACGACGCAGTTTCTCCGTTTAGACCCAGCCACGTACACGAGCCCTGGCCGTACGTATGCGCGAGTAGGCGTTCGAGACCCCGCCCGTATGTACGTACGTGGCCGTATTTTCTTTCTTGCACACTGGCCGCTGTATGTACATGTACATGCTACATGCGCGCCTCAACTACGACACGTGCGCGCTCTACATCGACCAGTATGTACGTACACGTTCGCGACCAGAATGACAACGCTACGTACGCTTTGACCAGGTGGGTCTCGACTGTCAGGCACTTCCTTGCGTGCGAAGATATAGCTGGTGGGTCCCAGCAATCAGGGGGGCGAAGAAATTTTTTTCCCAGACGCACTCCCTTGCGTGCAAAGATGTAGCTGGTGGGTCCCAGCAGTCAGGGGGGAAACGTTTTTTCGCAAAATACGGTGGCCCGTCTGGTGGGTCCCCACTGTCAGGTACAGGAATAATTATTTTGCACGTAATAAGGAGGCACTTCCTTGCGGCTGCCGTGGACCCAGCTGTCAGCCTCTCCACATACAGTACTCTTCCGATGGAAGTTGTTCATTGACCACATTGATCATGCTGCGCCGAGAGCACCAAGGCGGTGGACGATGGCGAGGCCTAGGAAGGGGATGACGCGGAGCCGGGGAAGACGCGGTAGTGGGTGCCCACGCAGAGAGAAGTACGAGGGTTCACTGGTTCGACTGCGGTGTGAGGCTGCTGTCGCCATAGAATAATAAGGGGTGTGGGTGAGTGGAGGGATGGCCTGGCCAGCGATGGGAGTAGTATGGGGGTGGTGAGGCCTCCGTGGCAGCACAGCCGGCCATGGGAGGCAGGAGCAGGCGGCACGACCGATGCTGCTTTGGGCGGCTGGAGCAAGAAGACCAGAGGTTGAAGAAGCACTATGGCCGTTGGATGGACATCGGACGGTCACTGGAGCTAGAATCTTTCATATTGACTAAGTTGACAAAGCCATCCGTCCCCGTCAACTTAGTAGACCCACAAGTCAGCCTGCCACTGTAATAGGTTCCAGCTAGCAGGGGGATTCATTTTTTGTGCATAATGAGGAGGCACTTCCTTGCGTGCGAAGATATAGCTGGTGGGTCCGAGCTGTCAGCGGCGGCAACGTTTTTTCGCGAAATACAGAGGCCCTTCCGGTGGTTCCCAGATGTCAGGTGGAGGAATCATTATTTTGCACATAATAAGGAGGCATTTCCTTGCATGCGGCCGTGGAACTAGCTGTCAGCCTCTCCACGTACAGTCCATTTCAGATGCATGTCGGTCGTTGACCACGTTGACCAGGCCGCGCCAAGAGCACTATGGCGGTGGATGACGGCGAGGCCTAGGAAGGGAATGGCACGGAGGCAGGGAAGACTCGGCAGTTGTTTCCCACGCGGAGGGGAGTATGACTGTACGAGGGTTTACTGGTTCGTCTGCCGTCGCTGGAGAATAACGGCAGGTGTGGGTGAGTAGAGGGATGGCTAGGCCAGCGATGGGAGTACGATGGGGCGGTGAGGCCTGCGCGGCAGCATAGCCGACCGCGGGGAGGAGGGAGCAGGCACTCCTGCCGGCGCTTGTTTGAGCGGCTGGAGCAGGAAGAGCAGAGATTGAAGAAGCACGGCGGCCGTTGGATGGAAATCCAACAGTCACTGCTTGTGCGTCAACCTTTTTTAGGAAAGCCTCAAATCTGTGGAAAACAACATACATGCCATCTGCCATTATTTCTAATAATTTGTAGCCCATTTGCTAATTCTTAAGGTTTTTTGGAGCTCATATTCTTTTTTTAGCATTACATCCCATATTGTGGCCACGGTTAAAAAATTATACGAAATTTTGCATATTTCGGTGCGGTCCGAACTGTTTTTAATCTTGAAGTTTCGAGTCACATTCAAACTGATTTTAAAAATAAATGTATATCAATATAAAATCCAACAAATTGTCCACACATAAAAATAAATGCAATTTAAAATCTCGAAATGAAAAAAAGGAATTTGAAACTAATTGCCGGTTTGATGTGTTTTAAAAATGTACAACCCATTTCTCATTACTGATAGCCCATTTTCTGAGCCAGCCGAATGAAGCTCTCTTTGTCTTGAAGGATTTGCAGCCCAACAGGCCTGGCAAAGTGACTTGGCAAATCACAAAAAAACTAGGTTGTGGCCATGGACCCAGCTGCGGCCGTGGACCCAGTTGTCAGCCTCTCTACATACAGTACTCTTCCGATGGAAGTTGGTCGTTGACCACATTGAGCATGCCGTGCCAAGAGCACCAAGGCGGTGGATGATGGCGAGGCCTAGGAAGGGGACGACGCGGAGCCGGGGAAGATGCGGCAGTGGATGCCCACGCGGAGAGAAGTAGGAGGGTTCACTGGTTCGGCTGCGGTGTGAGGCTGCCGTCGCCGCAAAATAACATGGGATGTGGGTGAGTGGAGGGATGGCCTAGCCAGCGATGGGAGTAGTATATGGGCAGTGAGGCCTCCGTGGCAGCACAGTCGGCCACGGGAGGCAGGAGCAGGCGGCACGACCGGCGCTACTTTGGGCGGCTGGAGCAAGAAGACCAGAGGTTGAAGAAGCACTATGGCCGTTGGATGGACATCGGACGGTCACTAGAGCTAGAATCGTTCATATTGACTAAGTTGACAAAGCCCTCTATCCCCATCAACTTAGTACACCCACAAGTTAGCCACCCACTATGGTGGGTCCCAGCTAGCAGGGGGTATTCATTTTTTTGTGCGTCATAAGGACGCACTTACTTGCGTGTGAAGATATAGCTGGTGGGTCTGACTTGTCAGCGGGGGGATCGTTTTTTCGTGAAATACAGAAGCCCTTCCCATGGGCCCTAGCTGTTAGGCGGAGGAATCATTATTTTGCTCGTAATAAGGAGGCATTTCCTTGCATGCGGCCGTGGACCAAGCTGTCAGCCTCTCCACGTACAGTCCACTTTTGATGGATATCGTTCATTGACCATGTTGACAAGGCCGCGCCGAGAGCACCAGGGCGATGGACGACGGCGAGGCCTAGGAAGGGAACGACACGGAGCCAGGGAAGACTCGACCGTTGTTTCCAACGCGGAGGAGTACGATGGTTTACTGGTTCGTTTGCCGTAAAAGAATAATAAAAGGTTTGGTTGAGTAGAGGGATGGCTAGGCCAGCGATGGGAGTACGGTAGGGCGGTGAGGCCTGCGCGGCAGCATAGCCGGCCGCGGGAGGAGGGAGCAGGCAGTCCCGCCGGCGCTTGTTTGAGTGACTGGAGCAGGAAAAATAAAGATTGAAGAAGCACGACAGCCGTTGGATGGACATCCAATAGTCACTGCTCTCGTGTGCATTATTTCTAATAATGTACATCCCATTTGCATTCTTAAGATTTTTTGGATCCCATCTTCTTTTTGTTAGCATTACGCCCCATATTGTGGCCACAGTTAAAAAGTATACGAATTTTTGCATATTTCGGTGCGGTTAACTGTTTTTAATACCGAAATATCGATTCACATTCAAACTATTTTAAAAAATAATTTATATCTCTCCTTAACAATAAAGCACGAATTGACTTTGACGGGTTCACCGTCACAATACGCTTTTGCCCGTGATTTTACGCTTTCAGTTTGAATTTAGAACATATTCGAGGTGGTACTAAAAGTCTTTGTGTTTTTTTTACAATTGACTATTTTTAAGTGGCGAGGAGATAAAACGTTTCGTTCCGGTAGAAAAAGAAAAGGTCATGGAATCGAACCCCCGACCAGAACATGAGATGACACATGCCATACCAACACGCCAAGAGTTCATGTTAACAAAAAGACTAGAATATTTCTATATGAGGTAGAAATTTTGTTCCGAGACCCAACTTTTAGGTTGTTCCGTTTCTAAATCTCCTCCTCTCGTGGGCCTCGGGCCGAGCTGAAGTGGCTTCCTGGCAATAGGAGAGTGGGCTTAGGCAAAAATTATTGCGCTGGCAAGGTATCGAACTCACAACCTCTTTGTCCTTTCTAAGAAGGCAACCAGCGAGCTCGCTTTTCCTTGTGTTATAATGTTCTTTTCTGAATCAATAGTCCCACCCCCGCTATAGTATATCAGAACGCACCAATTTATATACGTCGGTATGTAGACAATTAACAAGCCCTAAGATGAGGTCTGGGATTAGACGGCCAAAACGGATAATTATAATTAAAAGGAAAATGAGGTGCATGACGTTGCATACGTGCATTGTAAAAAAAGGAATTTCGGGCTATGAAAGGAAGGATGGATTTGAGGATTATTTATGGGATGCAAGGATATTGCCATACATGAAAGGATGGAAGGAATTGTGGATGATTAAAAGGAATGAGATGCATGACGTCGAGATGCATTGTAAAAAGGAATTGTGGGCTATTAATGGGAGGATCTATATGAGGATTATTATGGGATGCAAGGATGGAAGGAATTGTGCATGAAAAAATATGGAAGGATGTGTGCATGTTGCAAGACACTTACTATATGAAAAGGATGCATTCCAGGATTTCGGGGCTGCAAACAGTAGAGCATTTAAACTTGGATTGCCAAAAAAACTATTTTTCCTAAGAGGTCCTCTAACACATAATCCTTATTTTTTTTTGGTAATTTGGGTTGACAGTGGAATACCGAGACAAGAAAACATGGTCTAACCGCAAGCCGAGCGGACAAATAAGGGATAGCATGAGAGTCCTAAAAATGTCTGAGGCATTTCGGGTCGAACATGTGCGTTACACTCCAAAACTATACAAGGACAAAATATGTATTATCTCACATTGGAGATGTCCTTACCATCGGCACCAAAACTCATTTTGTGATCATTGTGCAGCTGAGACCAAGTGGTCAACCAGTCTAATAATACCTTGCAAAGAGAGTATAACATGACCCCCACAATTTTTCTAAACCTCGATTCGTGCGCCTGCCTGCCGGCGGTGGCACCGTCCGGATGTTGTACCGTGTGGGTGGGCGTTTTGAAGGATCGGGCAATTAGTGTTTTCTTTGCACCGAAGCATAAGGTGTTTGTGCTTGCAGATGCACGCCAATTTATCCTTCCCGTTGCAACGCATGGGCCCTTTTGCTAGTAAATATAAAATCCAAATAATTGTCCACACATAAAAATCAATGGAATTTAAAATCTAGTAATGAATTTTTTTTGAAACTAATTCCCGGTTTTATGTGTTTTAAAAATGTACATCCCATTTCTGGGCAAACCGAATGAAACTCTCCTCGTCTTGAAAGATTTGCAGCCCAGCAGGGCTGATAAAGCAAGTAGGCCTCGTTTGGGTATTTCTTAAAAAAATAGAATCGGGCTAGCCATTTTCAGCAAGAAAAAAACACAACTGGGCTCATGATGTGGTAAACATAAATAAAACCATGGCTAGACGGGCCACAGCCCCCGCATAGCCCCGTTGTTACCCTGATCCGTCGCTAAAACTAGTATAAATAACAACTGCTTGTTCTTCAAAAAAACCGCGCGACCTGCTGGGTCCCTGGTGTCAGCCGCTCGTAGTGTAATTCTCTCGTTTATTGACTACGTTGACAATGGCGTGAGCCCCAGATGTCCAATCATCAGGAGGAACCATATTTTTGGGCTTGTAATATAGATGCACTTGCTTGCGTACTGCCATGACGCTGGTGGGTCCCTATTGTCATCCTCTCCACGTACAGTCATCTCCTTGTTCCTCTTGGTTGTTGATGATGTTGATAACGCAAGAGGGCGGCGCACCGCGCACGGCGAGGCCTCGGATAGAACGAACAGGAGCCGTGGAAGATGCGCTGGTCCAGTCGTAGGCGGAGGGGAGTACGAGGGTTGACTGGTTCGAATTCGGGTGCGGGTGCGTGTTGGGGCTGATGTTGCCGGAGAATAACAGGACGTGTGGGGGAATAGAGGGACTGGCCAACATTGGAGGGTACATACGGTAGGGCGGTGGAGGCGCAACCAGCCATGGGAGGTGGGAGCAGGCGGAGCCGGCGGGGTGGTTTGGTTTGGGTGGCTGGAGGAAGAAGAAGACAAGAGATAGAGGATACACGACAGATGTTGGATGTCAATACAATGGCTGGTAGGCAGAATTGTTCTGGCTAGTAAGTCGACACCACCTTTGGATAGGCTATTTCCTCGCGAGTCCCAAATGTCAGAATCCAAATCTGTCACGGTGATGCAGCCTTTCCTATGAAAATTTACAGCCCATTTGATGTGCTAGTTCGAAATAAGTTTGTGGGTGCTGGTGGGGGATAATCACTTGGCTTCTGTAATGCACAGTGAGCTCAAGCAACCGGCGAGGGTGATGTTATTTCCCTTGGTTGGGATTTGTTAGTTGTTACAATATTTCACTCTAAATTAAATGACTGGCAAGCCATTTGCCTTGCTTCAAAGAAAATATGTCAGTCACAGCCGAGTTGGAAAGGGCAAGAACATCTAACTCCAGCTAACAAACTGTACAAAAGCACGAGGGTTAATTGTTCATCAGGTTTACAAAAAAACCAGGTTGAAAAGGGCAACAATGTCTAACTCCAGCACTGTTTTCGGCAGTCACAGTCAAATGGATCGGCCAGGTCCATAGAATGAACATCCTGGGTCGTAAAATTTACTGGATTATGACCACAATATGTTGTAAATAGAAGCCCGGCACGTTCGGAAGCTCTTTTGCCCACCTGAAACTCCTTTTTTTGCTCTTCCACATACCCATCTGTCAAAACCATGCTGCTGGTAAACTTAAGCCTGATGGACAATAGTAACCTCGCATTCAGCAGGAAGAATGTGACAAATCTAGTGTTTGCACGGTTGGCTACATATCGTTCTAGCACTATTGTCTTCAATCGAATCTCATGAGAAGTGAGAAAATCCCGATGCTTACGAATCCACCGATTGGTTATAACTTTCTTACCCCGTCCCGTTGCCTAAATAGACATGAAGATTGAAAACAGTTAAGGTCTAAAAAAAAGAGTGTCAAAAGAGCAACAACTGAACGGTTATTCTAGTACACTATGTGCGGGCTTCCAATGTGCGTGAAATTATCACCTTTATATACAACTTCTCCAGACATGGAAAGCATTGCAGCAAGCCAATAATTTTGTTTAGATAAAAAATATTCATTTGGATATATAAGATCTTGACAGAATCCAGAACCATTGATAGGCCATCCATGGAGAAACTCTTCATTGAGCATAGAACATAATATTAGTACAAAATGTGTACTCCAAGATGACATATAACTTATGTGCAGAAATTTAAAATGCAGCTTATGGTTACAAGTGTAGATGATAATGTAAAGTACCTGAAGAACTGTGGAGCCAAACACCATATTGAGATGAGCACAGAGATCATGTATTACACCCAAGGTCTCCAGTTTAGGCGCAGAGAGGACGGTTATTTGCAACGGTGAATAACTAGAATCAAGGATCAACCTTTGAAGTGAAGGGGCATCTTGGATGATGAGATGCCTTCTGTCAAAACAAATTCCAATTCTTACAAGGTTAGGCGACTTTATTTGGAGAGAACCGATTCTAACTGTGAAAACAAGCACCAAGCACTCCAGGGCAGGGCAACTGGAGTGGATGATGCTGTGCAATGAGGCCTACGATATACGAACCCACACAAGTGAAATTTTCTTGAGAAATGGGAGTCAAAGGTTTAGTACCAGATTGTCTGGTAGGTCGCATAGCGCAAAGGTGGCAGTGTGGAGAGAGGAGGAAAACCGCGAGATGGACATCGGTGCTGAGGGCACAGGTAGATGGCATTCGGTATCTGGTAGGTGATTTCCAGGGGAATAGTAGAACTCAAGCAGTTGTAGTTCTGTGAATTCAGGGGATTTCAGCCAGGCCACCACCGTGCAGGGCATGGTATGCTTCTCAGCTAGCTTGACGGGATGCAGAGGCTTTGAACGGAGCCCTGGTGGGAGGAGATGATGGCTTTGGGGATTCCAAAATTATTGAAGAGAGATAGCTAACGACAGTCGAGATTAAGGGGCACGGCACGCCATAGAGGGCGCCACCGAATTCAGAGGACTTGGGTGCGGCAGCAATCCTTGGTGGGGAGAAGCGAGATGATCTCCCCAAGGATGGCGTCCGGGAGATCGCTGATGCGGTCCACCCGAGATTCTACGGGTTCCTGGGATCCAGTAGGGCGGGGTCGCCGCTTCTCCCTGCGCTGCTGGGTGCGGGATCTACAACAGGCATCGCAGCTGGAGGGAGCCTCATCTTCTTGGCGTTGGGGTCAACCGACTCCATTTTCCTCGAGGGCGTCGCGTCGCGCTCACGGATTTGAGTAGAGTAACAAATGACAAGCCTAGTTGTAGTGCGAGTGAATAAGAAGGGGAGCTGGGGTTTTTCTGTAGTAGTGAGGAAGAAGGGGAGCTGGGGTTTTCTGTAGGAGTGAGGTGAGGAATTTCGGGGTACGAGTGGAGTGAGCTGACGTGAGGTGGGTGGGAGTGAGGAGGAAGAAGAACACCCAGGTTTTTTGGGGGGCGGTGTGCTGGGTGTGGGTAGCGCCTCTCATTCATTAAATATATGGACTCTTGAATTGATTTTACTATTTACTAGGGTGGATGGGCTGTTTTGTCTTGGGCCTAGAGAAACAATTACTACTAGTACAGCGGAGACACTCTACAGCTACCCAGAAAAACAATTACTACTACTCCCTCCGTTTACTTTTATAAGACGTTTCAGACAGCTGACATTAAACTGTTTTGGGTGATGTCTTAATTGTCTACAAGGTCTTATAGAAGTGAACACAAGGAGTAGTACAGTGGATACAATACCGCTTATGGCTCCTCCTAGGTCATCGAAACATCTCCCTCTACTGAATGTCGTTATGCTTTTGTTCACCGACATGCGGGCCATGCAGCGCACGGGCCCAAATGCCATCCACCAAATTAGAAGGCAGTATGCAGGCGGAGAGTCACCCCGGTCGTAGCGTGGCAATAATGAGCCGTCGTATCACAAAACCCGACCTCCCCGTAGTCTAAGTTTGACGGACGAAGCAACCATCATTTCACTCTTCACTGAATCCCCTTCTCCCTCACCGTCTTCAAGAAAGGCAACACTCGCATCTGCCACTGTTCTTCTCTCCCAACGAAGGGAAGGTAAGCGGATCCGTGATGTTGGTATATTTTCGTTCAGAGAAAAAAAGAACTTTTGCAAAGCAGTAACCGATCCTCACTCTCTTTTTTGTTTTCCTTTCAGTGGTCTCCTAGTATTTGTCTGTTTCATGATGGACCAAGGAGAACCAGGCAAAGATCTGCCGATATTGGAGCAGACGCGGGAGGCTGATCCCCACGAGACAGAGAGCTCCAAGAAGATGGAGGCAGCCACCGAGCCGACCCCAGATACGCTCATAGCCACTACTGAGATGGTCAACACCCTGTCTGAGGTTACAGCCCCCGTGGCACCGCAGGAGCAGTTTTCGCCCTTCGAGGATGTGTCCCCCCTGCTGAGCTGCCCAAGGTGATTTTCTTCTTTGCCGATCTCGATTGTGGTTTTTCATCTAAGTATGTGGTGATGAATAATGCAAAATTTTATTAGCTTCGATGCCATGCTATACATAGTAGTTTAAATAACTTGTGTTTCTTATACTAGAAAGTAATTCAGAATTTGTTTTTGTTTCAATTAGAGCCCTGATGTAGACAAGTATTGTGTGGTTGTACATGTCACTCGCTATGAGGCGGATGACCTGAATATACGCACTGGGAAAACATAGTTTTTAGGCTATTGGATCCTGGAAGCCATTTGCGCTTATACCAATGAAGAGTTGTATTCCAGCCTCACTGTTGTCAGGCGTGTTGTCCAGGGTGTACTGAAGCACAAGAAGTTCAAAGATACTCCTTCGTTTGTGAGGCATATTGTTCTTGTCAAGCTTACGCAGGAAGATGACGTGGCATGCCTCCACAAAAAAGTTAAAGAGTGGCAAGGCCACAAGGTTGTCTTCATGAAGGTTCACAGGATTGAGTTGCTGCTGGACGTCCTCAATGATGTTCATGGCAAGGTCCGTCTTGTGTCCAGCCCAAATTAGATCGAGGCATGAAATACTTGCTCCAGCTAGTGTTTAATAGTAGTTCGGATTCTGTCTAATTATCCGAACCTTGCCTGTTATCGAGCGCTCTGGGGCTAGTACTCTGTTTGAATCCATCTATGGGAATTGCCGCTACTTTTGTGTGCCCGTGAATCATCGTAATTGTTGCTGAAACAGATTTATCCTCACTAGTTTTATCATACGAGCACTGTGTGTTTTGATGAAATAGAGTACTTGTTTGAGAACTGTGCGGCGACGTATACATAAGTACTTGTAAACACTGTTGGTGCTACCCCACTTCTAAGCAATTGTGCAAAACATGGCACATTGGCTCATCTCGCTTCAACACTAGGCTATCGACCAGCTAACAATCAACAATCTGTTGTCTGACATATAAGCAACTATATATCTTGTTACAGTGGTTCATGCAGTTAACTGAGGCCACAATGTAAATTCCAAACATTCACACGCTAGTCCAGCGTTCATGTGGAACACTCACATTAAACTCGGCTTCATAAAAACTTGAAAAGCATAAGTTAAGCAATTTTTTACATCTCAATGATTCATAGAACATAACAAACATATACTAGTTCACAGCAAAAGACAAAGTTGTGAGAAGGTTTACAAATCAGGAAAAAACAAGCAAGGCTTCTCTGAGCAAAGGGCCTCCCGGCAGGCTTAAATTTCCTGGAGTTCACTCTGGTTTTTTCTTGTTGCCACCATCCAGGGTTAGGTTCTCTCATTCCAGAATAACCAATTATAATTATGTTCTCAGCTGGAATGCTAAACTGAACCATGTAGTGTATTGACCAGCTGAAATTCTTGTGAATTCCACTAAATTTAAGCACCACTATTTGCAGAAATAAGCAGACCACAATGCCTCTTGTGTGCGCACATGTCCAAAAAACCACCGTGCAGCCGTGCCAGCTAGTCCTCGGTCCATGGATGAACTGGTAGAAAGTGCATTCCGGACTAGGATGTGGTTGTTTTCGCTCATCCCTACACCGCAATCAGGAAGTAAAACGTACGAATCAACTTCTTTTATATTGCGTTGGTCATTCTACCTAGTAATTACCAATGTAGGAATACCTGGAAGACGGGTGATTAGACGACGGCAATGAGGGATAGCCATCTCATTTTGCGCAGTTCTACCAAAACTGAGGTGTGTGCTCTTGATTGCGCGGATAGAAACAATACGGAGACAGACATCCCGAAACGATATGGAGACAGACATCCCTGTTTGCGCAAATACAAAATACAGTTATTTAAACAGCGACAGATATTTGTAGTGGCGTATGATTAACACCAACATCTATTGTGTTATAATTGGCACTAGATTGACAGTATGAAAGTGTCCTTAAGTAAGTAGCATCACATCACATCAACACTGCCACTAGATGAACATGTAGAACAATAGCATTAGTATTACTGTCATGAGAGTAGCACATGGTCAGTAAATGTGCAATCAAATTTGTGCAGTCCCACTGGGATGAAGCAATATTAGCGGTGTGAGATTTAAGTGTAACTGCAAAAACACAATTCATGGGAAATAAAGCAAGAGGGAAGCACTTCATAAACTGTGGTGGCATTGCTTCAATTTATCGACGACACTAGACTATTACTTATTAGTGACATTAGGTGGCATTGCTTAATGCTTCATGTGATTTTACATTAGTGGTAGCTGAGGGAGTCCTGGATTAGGGGGTATCCGGATAGCCGGACTATATCCTTTGGCCGGACTGTTGGACTATGAAGATACAAGATCGAAGACTTCGTCCCGTGTCCGGATGGGACTCTCCTTGGCGTGGAAGCCAAGATTGGTAATACGGATATGTAGATCTCCTTCTTGTAACCGACTCTGTGTAACCCTAGCCCCCTCCTGTGTCTATATAAGCCGGAGGGTTTAGTCGGTAGGAACAACAATCATACCATAGGCTAGCTTCTAGGGTTTAGCCTCTCTGATCTCGTGGTAGATCAACTCTTGTACTACTCATATTATCAAGAACAATCAAGCAGGACGTAGGGTATTACCTCCATCAAGAGGGCCCGAACCTGGGCAAACATCGTGTCCCCTGCCTCCTGTTACCATCCGCCTAGACACACAGTTCTTGGACCCCCTACCCGAGATCCGCCGGTTTTGACACCGACATTGGTGCTTTCATTGAGAGTTCTTCTGTGTCGTCATCGTTAGGCTTGATGGCTCCTTCGATCATCGATAGCAATGCAGTCCAGGGTGAGACTTTTCTCCCCGGACAGATCTTTGTATTCGGTGGCTTCGCACTGTGGGCCAACTCGCTTGGCCATCTGGAGCAGATCGAGAGTTACGCCCCTGGCCATCAGGTCAGGTTTGGAAGCTTAAACTGCACGGCCGACATCCACGGAGACTTAATCTTCGACGGATTCGAGCCCCTGCCGAGTGCGCCGCACGGTCACGATGAGCATGATTTAGCTCTACCATCGGACAGTGTTCGGGAGACCGCATCGGCAGCCGCTCCGACCCTCAATTCGGAGCCAATTCCGCCATCCATGGACGGGTGGATAGACCCCGCCACGGAGGCTGCATTCTCAGCGGCGATCGAGCCGAATATCGACCTTACCCTTCACGAGAGCCGTGACGGCAAACTGCGGGATCCTTCCCCGGCCACGGACTCCGAACCGCCTGCGCCCGTGCCTATCGAATCCGACTGGGCGCCGATCATGGAGTTCACCTCCGCGGATACCTTTCAGCATTCGCCCTTCGGCGACATACTGAACTCATTAAGGTCTCTCTCCTTGTCAGGAGAGTCCTGGCCGAACTATGTCCGACAGGATTGGGATGCGGATGACGAAGAAATTCGCTGCCCACCCACCACCCACTTAGTAGCCACTGTCGACAATTTTACCGACATGCTCGACTTCGACTCTGAAGATACTGACGGTATGGAAGACGATGTGGGAGACGAAGAGGAACCACTGCCCACAGGGCACTGGACAGCCACCTCATCATATGATATATACATGGTGGACAAAACCAAAGAAGGCAATGGCGACGGGACAGCGGAGGATGACCCCTCCAAGAAGCAACCCAAGCGCCGACGTCAGCGGCGCCGCTCTAAGTCTCACCAAAGCAAAAGTGGTGACACCGGCACAGGAGATAATAGCACTACGGACAGTGCCGAAGACAACAACAATCCCCTCCTGCAAGATTTAGAGCAGGAGGATGGAGAAGCCAGCCCTCCCGAGAGAGCGGCAGATGGAGAGGCGGAGGATGATAATTACATGCCTCCCTCCGAAGACGAGGCAAGCCTCGACGATGACGAATTTGTCGTGCCGGAGGATCCCACCGAGCAAGAGCGCTTCAAGCGTCGGCTTATAGCCACGGCAAATAGCCTTAAGAAATAGCAGCAGCAGCTTCAAGCTGATCAAGATTTGCTAGCTTACAGATGGACTGAAGCCCTTGCGGCCGAGGAATATGAACTCGAACGCCCCTCCAAGAGTTACCCAAAGCGCAAGTTGCTACCCCAACTGGAGGAGGAAGCATTGAAACCTACATCTCCAACACATGACGCGGCTGATCGGCCACCTCGTGGCCGCGATAGAGAGGCATTCCAGCCAAAAGCTCAGCCCGCACCTCGGCGCCACTCAAATAAAAATGTCAAGGCATGGGGAAACACGCTAGACCTGCGAGACGTATTGGAGGACAAAGCAAAACACGCAAGATCAATCTACGGATCACGAGGGCGCGCCACTACGCGAGATGATAACCGTTACGCCGGATACAGTAAAAGTAAATCCGGCCTGGCCGAACACAGCGGACAAGACTCATTTGAGGTGCATCGCGATATAGCCCAGTACAGAGGCGCCGCACACCCCCTATGCTTCATAGATGAAGTAATGGATCACCAAATCCCAGATCATATGATGGTACAACAGATCCTGCGGTATGGATCGAGGACTTCCTCCTGCACATCCACATGGCCCGCGGTGACGATCTACACGCCATCAAATACCTCCCACTCAAACTCAAAGGACCAGCTCGACATTGGCTTAATAGCCTGCCAGCAGAATCCATTGGCTGTTGGGAAGATCTGGAAGCCGCATTCCTCGACAACTTCCAGGGCACTTATGTGCGACCACCAGATGCCGATGACTTGAGCCACATAATTCAGCAGCCATAGGAATCGCCCAAGCAATTTTGGACAGGTTCCTAACAAAGAAAAATCAAATCATCGACTGTCCGGATGCAGAGGCCCTACACTACAGAAAAATACACTTCCGTGATGATACGTGTTTGTCACAGTAGGTCGCTTTTTTGTCATGCATGTACATCCATGACAAATTTATGACATAATCAAGATAGTCATACCTGTGCTGTCGTAGAAGTGTTCCATGACATTACCAAAATTATCATCACGGAAGTGTCCACTTCCATGACAATAAATCGCGCGTCACAGAAGTGCTTTCGTCAAGGGTGACCGACACGTGGCATCCACCGTAACGGAATGCCGTTAAGCTATCGGGTCGGGTTTTGGATCCGATAACCCGTTAATAGCCCCGACCAATGGGAAATTTCCACCTGTAAAATTCTTATTGGCCGGACGAAACACGTGTCAGCTCGTCAGTGGGTCAGATAGGCGCCTATGATATGTCGACACGTGGCACGGCCCAACAGTGGCCCATTTAGCTTACAAAGCCGGCCCGTTTGACTTGGTCAAAAGTTAACGGGCTGGCCCATGAAAAGCCTGTTAACGGTCTCTTCACAAATAGCCCATTTTACGGCCCGTTAACTCACGGCCCGTTAGGCCCTAAAGGAAATCAGCCCAACAACGTCATGTGGGCCGTCGAATATAATACTAGCCCATTTCACTTTCGGCCCATGTATGGCCCATGACGTCTTTCGGCCCATATGAGGCCTTCGTATCTTTCGGCCCATTACAAGCCCACGGTGATTCTAGCCCAAAATGAACAGTAATTTTCTTTATACCCGTTAACGGCCCGTGATTTACATGGGCCGTTTCCAGCCCGTGTTAACTTTCGGCCTATTGACGGCCCATATGTTCTTGGGCTCCTTTTCGGCCCTCGATTACTTCCGACCCGTTACTGGCCCGTTCCACTAATGGGCCAAATTCGGCCCATGGCAAGAGTCGGCCCGTTACTGGCCTGTTAACCTAATGGGCCAGAATCGGCCCATGGCAAGAGTCGGCCCGTTTCTGGCCTGTTAACCCGTTGCCCCGTTTCCAGCCCGTCCTATATTCTGGCCCATTAACGACCCATTATGCCTGTGACAGAATTAAGCCTTTACTGTCCTACGAACTGTTAACGGTCTATTACCGTGCTGGGCCGATACCAATTATGCCCGATTATGGCCCATGTAGACACATTTATCTGACGGCCTGAGGCCCACCGATTACAGGCCCATTTATCGACGGCCCGTAGGTGACCCATGGATCCTACGGCCCGTATATGGCCCATGGTAGTTGCAGCCACTAGCAAACCAGGGAAAAAGAAGACTAGGAAATAAATAAGGCCGGAACTAACGCTAGGCTATTAAGGCGATTGCACAGATTACATCCACTCGGCATCAAAGATCGCCACCAGTGCAAATATAGGGAACACCCTACACTATACAAAATTGGCTTGCTGTTTTCTTCAGGCGGTGGCTGCATGTTAAAAATACATTTTGTATCGCACCAAAACAAATTACAAGTATATAACAAAAGGAAGGTTGGCATAAAACTTAACAGTCTAGCAGATAAATGCACCACCAGAAGTTCAGAAGCTCAGTTCATTTGACCTAACTGTTACGTTTTCATGCTGTATTGTCCGATGGAGCACCATAACCCTCGCCTTCATTTCCCCTAGGCTCCTGAACAACATAGCAAATGTCTGATAGTCTGGTTTCAAAACCATGCATATCTTGACGACATTGAGCAATGTTTCTCCTTGTTTCACAAAGGGTCTCTGTTAGGGAATGGACTTGTGTCTGGAGCGCAGATACAACATTGCTTTGAGCTTGCATATCTTGATCATGAGGCAGTTTGGACGATATTGCCTTAACAACCAACCCAGTATTACGCAGGAACGTGCTTTTGGCACTGTTAGTGGACAGGTACTGACCCACTGCAGCAAGAGCTGACATTGCGGTTATAGTTGCCTTGCCACCTTCAGAAGGTGGCGGTTCCACCATTTTTTCCATAGCATGCTGAAAAGTTGAGGTTTTACATTAGTAGTACCAGAATAGAAGATATTAAGGAGGCAGCAAAACCAAACAAAATAGCTTTGGTCTATATACAGAACTTATTCTGGTGAACCCATGTAAAATATTAGTTGTATTTTATTGCAAAGTACATAATAAAACCAGGTTCCAAACATATGACCATGTACCATCGCTAATGTATTGTCTATTTGTTCACATTGTATTGAGGGCTAAGGATGAAGAGACGAAGTTCATAATATGGTAAGCATAGTATGACGTCATTCATATCACAAAACAACTGAGAACAGACAAACATGCAATTGTAACGTTGTGTGGGCAAGTCCAACACAGAACTAGATTACGGGTCAAGATGAAAGGAACATCACTCCTCTCTTTGAAACCTTGTAAGGTGCAATGATATGCTAAGACAATTGTGTATAAAATTGAAAAGAGTAATAGACATTGGCTGCAAACCATGCAGTTCAAGGCACAAGTCAGAGTAAGTAGTAGTTAAAAGGCATGAGGATTAAGGACTTACAACAGTGGCTTTTACTGGTGTAGTCATGCCCTTCTTCTTGCTGGTGTGACAGTCCTTGAAGATTTCCATATCATTTGGTTCAGGTACTTTTTGGTCCTTGCGGGCTTTCCTCTGCATTTGGAACAAGTCAATATAGATATGATAATATGGTACATCGAAAAGAGTGAAACAGCAGCTAATTACAAGAGCCTCGCAGTGTGCAATATAGCTACAAGATCCTGTCGTCTGTTGGAATTTCACTTTCGTATGGTTGGCCTTGTTCTTTGAATAGTTCACCTACAAGAAGATAGATTTGTATGGCACATGCGTAAATAGGACTTCAACATGTGATCTGATGACATATATATAATGTACCTGATACTTCAGATCGGACCAGTGTTTAACGAGGCCTCTCCAGTCTTCATCAGATATATTTTCCACTGGAGATGTTTGGGAAAGTTCACTGTTAGCCTTGCCTTCAAAGTGAGTTTTCCTCAAGTTATACCGATACTGTCGTAGAGCAGACTTGAAAACATGGGTGCAAGCTTGTCTGGTTGCATCATCTTGGCTATCCAACTTGAACCTCATCTGTTGAAAATTATGGGAGTCTCATTATCAGCAACCTAGAAAGTATTGGACAGAGCAAGACGATATTACTAGTTTCCATACATAACCATACTTACAGATAAATGGTCGAGGAAGGTGTTGAACTGGGTTTCGTCTTTGTCATTCCTGTACTGAATCCATGTTGGGAGGATACGTACATGACACCTCACAGCAACCGCTGCCTCTGATACTAACTTGGCTGACTCTGTAGCATCACGTGGCCTTTTTAAACCTGCCTCAAAATGGATCTCCATTCTTCCTCCTCTAGATTTAGTTAACCTATCGAGCATTGTCCCTGATGTTTGTTTCCTCTTGCGCCTAGGTGCTAGTCCAACAACAAACATAGGAAGTGTTAGTGTACATCAAACTGTGAGACTACATATAAAGAAGCATGCAACTGTAACTTGACTCCAGCAACTACCTTCTTGCTGTTGAAGCTCACAAGGTTCATCTGATATTGCCAACTCGTCTTGTGTCAAGAGTGCTTGGGAAGTAGTGTCAGGTGTCAAGGGAGCTTGGGAACGTGCTGCTAGCTCAGTTGACACACAAGTACGTCGTGCAGCTGGTAGTACTGTGGTAGGTGTTGCAAGAACTAGGGCTGTCTCTGCTTGTTTGGTGGCAGCTATTTGTTTCTATTTGTCTTTTTTTGCAACTCGTGTAGCATGGGATGCCGTGTTTGTAGAATTTTCTGCTGGACTTTGACCTTCTATTGCACCATCAGTACTAGCAGAATCTGCAGGATTCATCTGCTTCTCATTCCCTGCCATTCCGTGTTTCTTCCTCTTTCTCTGTGCCATGTTAAGTCAAGCCGACAAGAAAAATGAATAACAATTTAGTTCTTCAGAACAAACTGATGTGTGATGCAGACGAACTGAACTTTGATGTTAGACAACCACATGATAGGAGGATGTAATATGTATGAAAAACAGGATGGAAGAGATAACTAGAACTATGATGTGTAAACTAATAAGAAGACATTTCACCAAATTAGAAGCAATGCAATGGAAGGTAGACACCATATTAAAGATGCTACAAATATCGCTCTGCCAAGTTAACAGTGTCTCATCATAAATGGAGTTTAAACAAATGTGAAGCAGTACAAGAAATAAATCATATGCAAGATGCAAACAACATCACACTACCATGTTAGAGGTCTCTCATCATTAGTGCCATTGCATATTCACAGCATTGCATATTCACAGCTTATGATGTGTAAACTAAGGAGAAGGCATTTCAAGAAATTAGAAGTAATGAAAGCTAGACACCATATGAAAGATGCAACGAATATCACTCTACCAAGTTAAAACTGTCTCGTCATAAGTGCCATTTCAACAAATTAGTAGTACAAGCTAGAAAAGAATGTGAGATGTAACCTATATCACACTCCGAAGTCAAATGTGTCTTATGATAAGTGATTGTTGCAGGTTACACAACAGTAGTAATATGATGTAAGAACATGGTGTGATAGACAGATATTGTATGTTCTAGAAATAGGAACACGTGTCTTACTCAAGTATAATGTGTAAAGTAAGCAGATGGAATTCAACAAAATTAGAAGCAATACAAGCTAGACATCACACATAACAAGCAACCACATATAACAGTGCCAAGTTAGAGGGAGCACCGGTGATGCTGCACTAGGGGAGACGTGCTCATCATAAACACAGCTTTGTTGAGTGTCTATGCATGTGTTGTATTGGAAATCATCTTGGGGGTGTGGAGGAGTAGAAACTGTAGATTCCCTCCGTTCGGAAGGAGCACCTTTATCCACTGCCTTGCTAACTTCCTTCCGCTTTATTGATTTTGAATTGTCAAGTAAAACCAACAAGAAAAAGCAATAAAATTGTCTCTTCAGAACTCATTCATGCATGATACTGACAATCACTACTTTGATGTAAGGCAAACACATGATACCAGGATGGAATATGTACAAAAAACAGGACGACATGGCATGTTCACAACTGTTTGTGTAAACTAAGCAGAAACCATTCTAGCAAATAAGAAGCAATGCAAGCTAGACACCACATGAAAGATGCAACCAATATGACTCTGCCAAGTTAAAAGCGTCCCATCATAAATGGAATTTCAACAAATTAGAAGCAGCGCATGCTATAAATCATATGAAAGATGCAACTAATATCGCACTGCATATACTAAAGGTGTCTCGTCATGTTGATTGATGCGGGATACAAAAAAACAATAGTTTTATGTAAGGACATGCTTAATAGACAGATGTACTATGCACTAAATACAGGAAGGCATGTCAGATTAATAGGTATAATGTATAAGCTAAGCAGACTAGCACATGCAGTTTAACCAGATTGGAAGAATTACAATCTAGACACCATATGCAACATGCAACCACATATCACGCTGCCAAGTTAGAGCAAGCACCTGCGATGCTAGTGTAGGGGAAATGCTGTAATCAACTACAGAGCTACGTTCACTATCTTCATGTATGTCAGGACCCCGACTCAATGTCACATCGATCTAGCATGTAACACCTCATATCACTTTGCGGCCTCACGCACGGTATTCCCACGGGTGTCGCCCTACCTTTGCCCGGGACCGTTTGCGTCTTTTGGCACACGTATATGATAGTGTCGCTAGCATCCATATGATAAGGAGCCCGGGCTGACATGGCTAGTCGTAAACCCAAAGTGGCACAGACTTACAGGGACAGGCATCCATGACCTAGCATCGAACGTGTCGGTCATCAGCGAGCGAATCCAGGCTGTAGCACTGGGCTAGCAGGACTCCGGTGAACCGGGCTGTAGCGGGCTAACAGGACTCCGGTATTCATCGCGTGACATTTCCCCGAAGGGACAGACACAGGAACGAAGAAGGACACATGCCGGCCAGCCTAAGTGTTCCGGAGCAGCAGCAAGCTACCATGGCTCAGTGGAAACACTAGGAGACATTTCCCGGTAAGAGAGGCTACTAAGGATAAACAACTAGATAGCCAGATCCCACACATACCAAGCATTTCAATAGCATACACACAATATGCTCGATATGTGCAAATACAACATGGCATCACAACATGACTCTACGACACAAGTAATTTATTCAATAGGCTCCGAGGAGCGAGATATTACAAACATGGGTCTCATGACCCAATAATCAGAGCATACAAGTCAAAGCACAAGCGGAAGCTATCATGTCTGGGTACAGACATCTATAACTGGAAAAGGCTGAGAAGCCTGACTATCTACCAGATCCTGCCGAGGCACAAGATCGTAGCTGAGGTAACAAGCTAAACGTCGAAGTCCACGCGAAACTACTAGTGAGACTGAAGTCTCTCTGCAAAAACATAAAATAGGCAAACATGAGTACAAATGTACCCAACAAGACTTACATCAGAACTAACTACATATGCATCATTATCAACAAAGGGGTGGTGGGGTTTAACTGCAGCAAGCCAGCTTTGACTCGGTGGCTATCCTAAACTACGACTGCGAGTAACTCTTTTGAGGTGGCGCACACGAGTCCACATATTCACCATATCAATACACCACTATGGATCCGCTCCCGTCTCCCTACGAGAACGCCATCCATAGCACTCATGCTTATCTTGTGTATTTTAGAGTATCCACTTTCACTTGTCTATGAACTGATATAAGCAACCCAGAAGTCCTTTTCCGCGGACACGGCTATTCGAATAGATGATGCTAATCCTGCAGGGGTGTACTTCTTCACACACGCTCTCACCACTTACCGCTGTTTACACGACATGTACTCGGCAACCTTCAAGCGGAAGCCCAACGTGGGTGTCGGCCACGACCTACCTAATCACTCGAGTCTCTAGTCCAGGTTTATCGCCTATTCGGGTTCCATCCATGAGGAGATCCGGCCGGAGTTTCGCTCACAGCCCCAAATGATGTGAACAGGGTTCCCGAGACACCAAACGGGCGCCCGGTACACCGTGCCACGTGCCTACCGCATCACAGCCCACCCCTCCGGTCAGCGCTGCCCACGGCCTCCAGCATACTACAAACACCAGAAACTACTTGCAACTCCTGGACAGAGGACAAGGGTGATCAAGAAGCCGAGAGGGTCCATTGGTTTCGGGCCCAATGCGTGGTAGTAGCTGAATCATGGATCACAAACACAGAACTCAGTTCCTGAGGACGGCTGCAATGAGACAACCCACCATGTACTCCTACATGGCCTCTCACCGCTACCTTTACCAAATCGTGTTCACACGCTTAGCTCACACACCGTAGGACATGTTCACACACCTCTGATTCATCCCCGATGAATCAGACCTGACTCAACTCTAAGCAGTAGCAGGCATGACAAACAAGCAAGAATGAGTAGGCACAACAGGGCTCAAACAACTCCTACTCATGCTAGTGGGTTTCATCTATTTACTGTGGTAATGACAGGTCATGCAAAGGATAAAGGGGTTCAGCTACCGCAGCAAGTAACAAAATGTCGTTGTTGTCCTAATGCAGTAAAAGAGAGCAGGAGCGAGAGAGTAGGATTGTATCGGAATGAACAAGGGGGTTTTGCTTGCCTGGCACTTCTGAAGATAACATTGAGTCTTCATCAGTGTCAACGATCACATCATCGGTATCACGTCTATCGAGAGGGGACAAATACTGGCAACACAGAAGGGAACACAATCAATGCAATGCACAATATGATGCATGATCATGACATGGCAAAATGAATGTGTTTTGAGCTAATGCAACTAAAACCAGATTAAATGAAGTTGGTTTGAATCCAAGATTCAAATTCAAACTCCATATGTGGATATTTAAATGCCCTTTATATGATTTGTGCTAAACAGCAGCTATAAGTTGTTCTAGCATGCATGAAAATGGTACAGATGGATTCCTTGAATTTTTCTGATAATTTTTCATATATAATTTATTTCATTTGGAGTTACGGTTAATTTTCTATGATTTTTAGAAGTTATAGGCATTTTCTGGAATTTCAGAATTAAATTAAATCCAGAAAACATTACTGCGTCAGCATGACGTTGGCATGACGTCAGCAAGTCAACAGGGGCGGGCTCGGGTCAAACCTGACCAGTGGGGCCCACTGGTCAGTGACTACGGCTAATCCTAATATAATTTAAACCTAACCTAGTTTAATTAGTCGGCCCGGGCCCGCATGTCAGTGAGTCAGTGGCTTAATTAAACTTAGTTATTGATTTAACCAAAGGTTAGCAGGGGACGGGCCCACACGTCAGTGACCCAGGGGGGTCAAATCCCTGGTCAACCCGACTAATCCACCGGCGTCTAACCGCCGGCAACGACCAGACGCGGCGGTGGCTCGCCGGAATGGCTGCTCCGGCGCCCATTCGACGCGCGGAGGGGTTCTACAGGGAGCTCGAGCTCGTGCGCATCCAATGGAGCAAGCCAGAGGAGTTGGGATTGGCTGTGGCGTCGGCAGCGGCGAGGGAGGCGGCGGCCGGAGTTCGGGCGAGGTCGGGGTTGGCGTTAGGGGGCACGGGAGGGGAAGCTAGTGTGTGTGTTAGGTTCCTGGTGAGGTGTGGAGCACGTTGCCGTGCTCGGTAGCTAGCTCTGGTGGCTCTGGCCTTGTCCGCGTCATCGCCGGCGGCGAGGAGCTCACGGCCCCGGTGGAAAGGGCGGCTAGCGTGCGGGAACGAGCGCGGGGAGGAGGGGAAATGGAAGAGGAGCTCACATAGACCCTGTAGAGGTGGACGGCGAGCTTGAGGGAGGCCGGACGGCGACGAATTTGACGACGGCGATCCTCGGTGGCCGAGGAGGGGAAAAAGCGTCGGGGCGGTGCTTCGGGGCTCTTCCGGTCACGTGGCTCGGTGAGGGGGTTGGCGACGAGGTGCAGGAGCTCGGGAGCACGTCGGGGAGGAAAGGGGGTGGCGGTGGCCGCGAGGGAGCTCGTCGGTGGCGGCGGCTCCGTTCGGTCCGGGCGAGAGAGAGGGAGCAGAGGAGAGAGGGGATGCAGCGGGGGAGGAAGAGGAGCGAGGGGACACGAGGCCTCGTCGTGGCGTCGCTAGGGAGGCCGGGGGGAAGCAGGAGGTGGCCGGGAAGCAGGAGGTGGCCGGGGCGCGTGGCCGCGCGCGCCGGGCGCGTGCCCGTCCTCCTGGCAGGGAGGAAGACGACAGGGGAGGAAGTGGAGATGGGCTGGGCCGACTGGGCCACGCTGGAGGAGCTGGGCCAGGTAAGTGGGCTGAGGTGAGCGCTAGGTAGTCCTCTGCTCTGTTTTATTTTAGTTTCCATTTTCTATTTTTTTTCTGTATTTGTTTTGATTTAGTTTATTTTGCCACTGTTTTGAATTTAAAAATAATTCAAACAATGCCAAAAACTCCTCTGAATATTTTATATTGCTAGATGGACTTTTCCAAAAGCTTATAAAATATTTCAGGGGGTATTTGAAATTATATTCTAATTATATGAATATAATTCAAATTCAAATAGGTAATGAATTAAATCCAAAGTCCCAAAAATAATTCGTTAAAAATGTTCAATATTTTGGTTGGGACCAGAACCCTTACCAAAAATTATCAAACATTTAAGAAGAGCATTTTGGAGCAATGAATGAGATTTCTAGGGTTTTTGCCCCTCTTTTATTTAGGGTTTTGAGGCTTCCAATTTCCCTCAGTTCAAATTTCAGAATTTAAACATGATGCACACACCAGGCAGCACCAGAAGCTAGGGATGTGACAACTCACCCCCACTAAACCAGAATCTCGTCTCGAGATTCAAGCGTAGGGTAGGATGAAGGGGGAACGCAAACTAGTACAATCTTCATGATCCAGGTTGCACTTCAAATGAACGTTGATTTGAACACCATCTTTGTCTTGTCGTCTTGCTCTGAGAACTCCAGCTAATCATGACAAGAAGAGGAAAGGAAAACTCTGGAAGGATCGGTCTTCTCGAAAGTCGAACAACTCAGGATTAACTCACGGAATGAGACATAGCAACATCTCTCGAGCTGAGAGGCGAAGCACACATCCATAGGAATGGAGTGAAGCAGATGACGAAGGTTCACTAGGTAGACCACAATTTCACGCTTAATAAGGTGGTAATCGATTGTCAACGTAGCGAGGAGTTGAGTTGCCATGATACCATAACGATACACCTTAGGGAGGGTGACTCGTAGAGATATCCCCTTAAGTGGCAAAAAGAATTACTTTTGATTCAGAGATCATTGAAACTCTTTAAACCAGCCTAAGGCAATTCTCGAGCGATCATTTGGAGGGGGTCGGTAGAATGGCATACTCGGACTTGGATGATGTGGATTACCTTGTTGAAGACAACGTAATGGATGAATTTGCTTATCACCGGAAATGGAAGAGACCCATGGTAGAATGGCACATTGGCGGTGCAAACTGGGAACAAAATGCAAATGATGGGAATGATTCAGGTAACTGGGGAAGAACCCAACAATAGAGAGTGAATTCACTGTGGAAGTGGTTATAGCATAACCGACGAGACTAGGAGCAATCCCGGTTAGTGCCGGCGATAATACCTAGCGCTTGTGCGTGCTCTCAAGAACTTGAGCATTTCCACATTCATCAAGGTTTTACCAATATCCGTGTCAAGGATCCTGGCAACACAACTTGCTACCACGATGAATGATGATGGATGATGCAGATGCAAAGGAAGATAACACTTCTCAGATTTCATCTTAGCGAGGCCAAGGAAATAAAATCTGGATGATCGACCGAGAGACATTTAGCACTCCGCTTCTAATGTTCTCCTTGATGTGCTAGTGTAACCCATTCATAGATATGGTTTGATATCTAGAACATCAAGTAAAAAGGTCGGACTTCGGAACACAGAAATCCATAGGGGCAACTAGGGAGTAATCCTACGAAATCCCTATGGGGAGGTGGCCAACTTCCTCAAACAAGATACCATAATAATAGGTCTACCGGATGGGTGTGTTGGCCACGACATCCACCTTGCCGGTTATTGAGAGACCAATATTATAATTCTTGGGAAATGTTCCAACCATCACATCTGCCTGAGATTCAGATCTGGTTGGTGTCAGGATATCCCAGACTCATCAAGTCTAGAAAGAAAAATGAAAGTTTGCAACACAAATCGACGAGATGACGTTGCGAGATTCTCGGGAAATGAACTACGATAGTAAGCTCCAAAACATGAGCTGGTTCTGCTACAAACATGTGAACACGTTGTCCCAGACAAGCATGACCACAAAGTAGTCTTATAATAAAACACTACCGAGTTCAGGAGGGGGAACCATCAGCGAGGATATCGAAGTTTTGTACAAATCCGTCTGGTACCTTCGGGACTAGCACTTAGAACTTATTAATCTTGAACAAATGAATCAGTGGCTTGGTGTGCTAGGGACCCATATAGAATGGAGGTTGCAAGTCTCCGAACCACAGAATACTTCGCACGTATGCATGACTGATTTGGGATGATTCCAAAGGAAACAACATTGACTTTCTCGAATCCACGGCGGCAACTTGCATCAAATGCACATGGACTGGAGGAAGTCACTTCTTACATCCGAACATATGCTTCATGAACTAGCATGAAGAAATGCTTTCAAAAGTTTCCAACACTAGCTTAATGTTCAACAAATCATGGAGGGAATAAGGATGTTGTCAATGGGCTCAACAACAATTCATCCGGGTTTCCTTTTAAAAGGAATTCCATAGTTAAGTGCACAAGTGATGGCATTGGTCAGACCAAAGATGTAATGGTGTATGCTCGAGGGATCAACCACGAATAAGACAACATTACGAGCATCATTGGTACTGATTTGATTGACGATAGCCCACACTCAAATCAAAGGATTGATAAGACAATAGGTCCAGCAACTGATCACAGGGACCAATCGATGAAGATATCATCTTTCTTCAATACACACTACACAAGATTATCCCTTTGGAACGAACTAAGTCAGGCAAGCTTTTATCCTCCAACTCTCCAAGTTGTTGTTTAGCTTATCCAACTAGCTCAGGGTATCCAACACGGATTCTTGGAGAAGGGGTGGTTTATAGGAATAAACCCAACTTGATCACGAACTCAACATAGCGGTCAGGTGACAACTTGGTAATACTTCTGAGAAGATATTCAGAAAATCACGAACCACCGGTATGTTACTAAGCTCGAGAACAATCCCGCTTTTGAGGGCAAGACGATATAATCAAATGAGTGAGGACTTGACAAGATCCTAACTCATCAATCGAAGGGTGCACCGGAAATAAGGACTAGGTAGCACGATCAGTCTTAGAAGGATGATTCAAAAACCAACATGCTAAGAATGAAATTATTATCCTTTAACTACCAAGCAACGAGGTTGCTGGGAGTATTGATTTCACACACCATGATTCATTTGTCGGCATTCCGGTGACAATAACACAGGAACCGAGGAATGAACAATGATGGCAAGAAGTATCACTGTACCAAGAGTTCATAGTATGGTGTGCAATTCCTATAACAATCTCGATATAAAATATGTAATACTCCAAGGTAGAGCAGAACAAAAGCTGGATTAGCAATTTGTTCGGCGGAGCACAACTTCTTTGACCCAATACTGGATATGGAAGAGGTACTGGAGTTTGTTTCTCCTAGTCATTCTGGAATAGAATGGCTTGATGGACCACAAGAGTAATAGGCATCGATGAACGAATGCACACATAATCTTGACTATCAATTGAGAGACGAGGGTCAGAAGACAACTAAAGAGGGACAACTCAAAGGAACATACGATTTTCTGAGTTGTGGATGCATGGTTTAGCATGTCGAACAAATTCCACATATTTCTTCCGGATAACCCATGCAGAAAGGTAGAACTGGCAGAGTCACAATGTAGAATCGAGAACCCATCGAGAGCACTCTGATTGTGATCTTTCGATCAGCGAGGAACATCTGCCATAAGCGGTTCATAGTATTTGGAAGAAGGAAATACCACGGACCTCGAGGACTATCGCAAAGTTACTAATATCCTGAAGGAACTAGCAAACACTATCAACATGAAGTAAGTAGAGTGAATCTCGGGTTCAAGAACCCAGGAATAGAATACCTACTACTAAGTAGCATCACGGGATGCTTCCGAGAATAAAGGCCAGAATCATCACACTGGGAACACAAATCATGGCTAAATTACTAGATGATCCTCTAAGACACCTAGGGTCATAATAATATCTCCAACATATATGTCAAGGTAACGGAGTACCTCAACTCACTGATTAGTGTGGTTAATCTGGCCCATGGGAACATTGAAACGGGAAGAAAGGATTTGCAAATGCATCAGACTACTTAGAAACCTGGGATGACTCGGACAGCATAACGGCTGTAAATGCTCAGAAAAGATTTGAGACATTCACAAAAATGGTGGCATAACCACTCAGAAGCACAATATCAAGGTTTCGAGATCAACAATTAACATACGGAAGTAGTAGGAACTGAACTGAGACTTAAATCCAACAATCTTATAAGTCCACTGATTAGTAACACGTGATCCTAATAGAAAGAAGAGATAGCCTAGTTCTTAATCCCCGTAGAAGAGAAGATGATGACTCAGATCAGAAGGCCATGAGGTATAAGGAGTAAAAAGAGCCTTACGTTCCATCCCACAATCAATTCCCTTACATAACTAAAGAATTTCTAGACTCAACTTCGACCAGTTTGGCTTGGTAATCCTACAGGCAGTCAAGCTCTGATACCAACGCTGTCAGGACCCCGACTCAATGTCACATCGATCTAGCATGTAACACCTCATATCACTTTGCGGCCTCACGCACGGTATTCCCACGGGTGTCGCCCTACCTTTGCCCGGGACCGTTTGCGTCTTTTGGCACACGTATATGATAGTGTCGCTAGCATCCATATGATAAGGAGCCCGGGCTGACATGGCTAGTCGTAAACCCAAAGTGGCACAGACTTACAGGGACAGGCATCCATGACCCAGCATCGAACGTGTCGGTCATCAGCGAGCGAATCCAGGCTGTAGCACTGGGCTAGCAGGACTCCGGTGAACCGGGCTGTAGCGGGCTAACAGGACTCCGGTATTCATCGCGTGACATTTCCCCGAAGGGACAGACACAGGAACGAAGAAGGACACATGCCGGCCAGCCTAAGTGTTCCGGAGCAGCAGCAAGCTACCATGGCTCAGTGGAAACACTAGGAGACATTTCCCGGTAAGAGAGGCTACTAAGGATAAACAACTAGATAGCCAGATCCCACACATACCAAGCATTTCAATAGCATACACACAATATGCTCGATATGTGCAAATACAACATGGCATCACAACATGACTCTACGACACAAGTAATTTATTCAATAGGCTCCGAGGAGCGAGATATTACAAACATGGGTCTCATGACCCAACAATCAGAGCATACAAGTCAAAGCACAAGCGGAAGCTATCATGTCTGGGTACAGACATCTATAACTGGAAAAGGCTGAGAAGCCTGACTATCTACCAGATCCTGCCGAGGCACAAGATCGTAGCTGAGGTAACAAGCTAAACGTCGAAGTCCACGCGAAACTACTAATGAGACTGAAGTCTCTCGGCAAAAACATAAAATAGGCAAACGTGAGTACAAATGTACCCAGCAAGACTTACATCAAAACTAACTACATATGCATCATTATCAACAAAGGGGTGGTGGGGTTTAACTGCAGCAAGCCAGCTTTGACTCGGTGTCTATCCTAAACTACGACTGCGAGTAACTCTTTTGAGGTGGCGCACATGAGTCCACATATTCACCATATCAATACACCACTATGGATCCGCTCCCGTCTCCCTACGAGAACGCCATCCATAGCACTCACGCTTATCTTGCGTATTTTAGAGTATCCACTTTCACTTGTCTATGAACTGATATAAGCAACCCAGAAGTCCTTTTCTGCGGACACGGCTATTCGAATAGATGATGCTAACCCTGCAGGGGTGTACTTCTTCACACACGCTCTCACCACTTACCGCCGTTTACACGACATGTACTCGGCAACCTTCAAGCGGAAGCCCAACGTGGGTGTCGGCCACGACCTACCTAATCACTCGAGTCTCTAGTCCAGGTTTATCGCCTATTCGGGTTCCATCCATGAGGAGATCCGGCCGGAGTTTCGCTCACAGCCCCAAACGATGTGAACAGGGTTCCCGAGACACCAAACGGGCGCCCGGTACACCGTGCCACGTGCCTACCGCATCACAGCCCACCCCTCCGGTCAGCGCTGCCCACGGCCTCCAGCACACTACAAACACCAGAAACTACTTGCAACTCCTGGACAGAGGACAAGGGTGATCAAGAAGCCGAGAGGGTCCATTGGTTTCGGGCCCAATGCGTGGTAGTAGCTGAATCATGGATCACAAACACAGAACTCAGTTCCTGAGGACGGCTGCAATGAGACAACCCACCATGTACTCCTACATGGCCTCTCACCGCTACCTTTACCAAATCGTGTTCACACGCTTAGCTCACACACCGTAGGACATGTTCACACACCTCTGATTCATCCCCGATGAATCAGACCTGACTCAACTCTAAGCAGTAGCAGGCATGACAAACAAGCAAGAATGAGTAGGCACAACAGGGCTCAAACAACTCCTACTCATGCTAGTGGGTTTCATCTATTTACTGTGGCAATGACAGGTCATGCAAAGGATAAAGGGGTTCAACTACCGCAGCAAGTAACAAAATGTCGTTGTTGTCCTAATGCAGTAAAAGAGAGCAGGAGCGAGAGAGTAGGATTGTATCGGAATGAACAAGGGGGTTTTGCTTGCCTGGCACTTCTGAAGATAACATTGAGTCTTCATCAGTGTCAACGATCACATCATCGGTATCACGTCTATCGAGAGGGGACAAATACTGGCAACACAGAAGGGAACACAATCAATGCAATGCACAATATGATGCATGATCATGACATGGCAAAATGAATGTGTTTTGAGCTAATGCAACTAAAACCAGATTAAATGAAGTTGGTTTGAATCCAAGATTCAAATTCAAACTCCATATGTGGATATTTAAATGCCCTTTATATGATTTGTGCTAAACAGCAGCTATAAGTTGTTCTAGCATGCATGAAAATGGTACAGATGGATTCCTTGAATTTTTCTGATAATTTTTCATATATAATTTATTTCATTTGGAGTTACGGTTAATTTTCTATGATTTTTAGAAGTTATAGGCATTTTCTGGAATTTCAGAATTAAATTAAATCCAGAAAACATTACTGCGTCAGCATGACGTTGGCATGACGTCAGCAAGTCAACAGGGGCCGGCTCGGGTCAAACCTGACCAGTGGGGCCCACTGGTCAGTGACTACGGCTAATCCTAATATAATTTAAACCTAACCTAGTTTAATTAGTCGGCCCGGGCCCGCATGTCAGTGAGTCAGTGGCTTAATTAAACTTAGTTATTGATTTAACCAAAGGTTAGCAGGGGACGGGCCCACACGTCAGTGACCCAGGGGGGTCAAATCCCTGGTCAACCCGGCTAATCCACCGGCGTCTAACCGCCGGCAACGACCAGACGCGGCGGTGGCTCGCCGGAATGGCTGCTCCGGCGCCCATTCGACGCGCGGAGGGGTTCTACAGGGAGCTCGAGCTCGTGCGCATCCAATGGAGCAAGCCAGAGGAGTTGGGATTGGCTGTGGCGTCGGCAGCGGCGAGGGAGGCGGCGGCCGGAGTTCGGGCGAGGTCGGGGTTGGCGTTAGGGGGCACGGGAGGGGAAGCTATTGTGTGTGTTAGGTTCCTGGTGAGGTGTGGAGCATGTTGCCGTGCTCGGTAGCTAGCTCCGGTGGCTCTGGCCTTGTCCGCGTCATCGCCGGCGGCGAGGAGCTCACGGCCCCGGTGGAAAGGGCGGCTAGCGTGCGAGAACGAGCGCGGGGAGGAGGGGAAATGGAAGAGGAGCTCACATAGACCCTGTAGAGGTGGACGGCGAGCTTGAGGGAGGCCGGACGGCGACGAATTTGACGACGGCGATCCTCGGTGGCCGAGGAGGGGAAAAAGCGTCGGGGCGGTGCTTCGGGGCTCTTCCGGTCACGTGGCTCGGTGAGGGGGTTGGCGACGAGGTGCAGGAGCTCGGGAGCACGTCGGGGAGGAAAGGGGGTGGCAGTGGCCGCGAGGGAGCTCGTCGGTGGCGGCGGCTCCGTTCGGTCCGGGCGAGAGAGAGGGAGCAGAGGAGAGAGGGGATGCAGCGGGGGAGGAAGAGGAGCGAGGGGACACGAGGCCTCGTCGTGGCGTCGCTAGGGAGGCCGGGGGGAAGCAGGAGGTGGCCGGGAAGCAGGAGGTGGCCGGGGCGCGTGGCCGCGCGCGCCGGGCGCGTGCCCGTCCTCCTGGCAGGGAGGAAGACGACAGGGGAGGAAGTGGAGATGGGCTGGGCCGACTGGGCCGCGCTGGAGGAGCTAGGCCAGGTAAGTGGGCTGAGGTGAGCGCCAGGTGCTCTGCTCTGTTTTATTTTAGTTTCCATTTTCTATTTTTTTCTGTATTTGTTTTGATTTAGTTTATTTTGCCACTGTTTTGAATTTAAAAATAATTCAAACAATGCCAAAAACTCCTCTGAATATTTTATATTGCTAGATGGACTTTTCCAAAAGCTTATAAAATATTTTAGGGGGTATTTGAAATTATATTCTAATTATATGAATATAATTCAAATTCAAATAGCTAATGAATTAAATCCAAAGTCCCAAAAATAATTCCTTAAAAATGTTCAATATTTTGGTTGGGACCAGAACCCTTACCAAAAATTATCAAACATTTAAGAAGAGCATTTTGGAGCAATGAATGAGATTTCTAGGGTTTTTGCCCCTCTTTTATTTAGGGTTTTGAGGCTTCCAATTTCCCTCAGTTCAAATTTTAGAATTTAAACATGATGCACACACCAGGCAGCACCAGAAGCTAGGGATGTGACAATGTAGCATTTATGTTTCTTGAGAATCATGTCGGGAGGCTGACGCTGCATTCTTTAAATGAGGAGTAGTCCCCTTGCCTGCCTGCCTCGTCATAAGTGATTGATGAGGGATACACAAGAACATTAGTTTGATGTAAGAACATGGTTAATACATAGATGTACTAGCATGTACCAAAAACAAAAAGGCATGTCATATTCAAAGGTATAATGTGTAAGCTAAGCAGATGCAATTTAACCAAATTGGAAGCAATACAAGCTAGACATCCGGCTGGAGTGGTGAGCATGATCATCTAGGACCTGAGAGCCTGGTGGGAGGCGGGCTGCTTCGCCACCATCGCAGCTTTTTAGTTGGCTTCCATGTGATGCCTATCTTTGCTGGGCTTGTCACTGGCTCGGCCAGTGCCCTGACTAGCTATTTGTCTTCTGGTGCTCACGGGATGGTGGTTCATGTAAAAAAATATCTTTCCTTATCTTATCGACTTCAGCCTTTCGAATACAAGATAGACACCATATGGAACATGCAACCACATATGACACTGCGAAGTTGAAGCAAGCACCTGGGATGGTGGTTCATTGCGAGTGAGGTCATCAACTCCAGAGCTACGTTCCCCGTCTCCATCTGCTGACACTGCACCCATTAAAGCGTTGAAACATGTCTTGCCTAGCCGCACAACAAGCTGGAGCGACTTATCTCTTTTCTTTTTGGCTTCTCTCATGGCAGCAGAGTCTGAAATACCCTTGCATAAAAACACAACAGCGAGAGTAAGGGTGAAGTGTGTGCAGAACTAGTGCACTGTAAAAGTAGCAGATAGCAGGTGGCTGAAAAATAAATGACAGGAGACATATGATAGCTCTACAACATTGCATGGCAAACAAAATTAGATTCTACTCCGTATGATTGTAATACATGAGCACAGGAAATGCAGGTACTCCTCTAGCACACCACCACATGTGGTCATATCTAAGATAACAGTCGACTGAAAATAAATAGGTCAGTCGATTTTTTTAATGAACCGTCCGATCTATAAGGAACGGGCAGATGGCCTTCGTCTACCTCCCACCAGTCACTGTTGACGATCTTTCTCGAACCGCCAGCGACCACCGGCCCAAACCCTGCCTCCGCCGCCTCGCCCTCCCATCGACCTCACACCACCGCCGTGCTTGGCAGTGCCTCCAGGCCATCCCTTTAATCCCGGCTGACCTCCAGATCAGGCGCCAGTAGCTCTAGGACGCACACGCCCCTATGATAAACACCAAGGCGCTGCTTCGCCAGCGTAATAGGCGTACTAGCACCTGTTACGCTAGGGAATGCTTCCATTAATTGGGAATCAAGTGGCCAGAAATTGAAATTCAGGGGGGCGACGGACCTCTAGCCAAGGTGAAATAGTATATGAGGAGAAACCTTGTGCATCGCGAGTTACTAGGAACATATAGTATCAAGAAGAAGCGGTCAACTAGTGTCTTCTGTGGGATGAATACCGTGCAAGCAGAGACGTAAGATTTGCACGAATAAGGGAAGAGGAGTACCTTTTTCGGTTGCCAGTGTGGTCACCCCCACATGTCGCGCCGATCTTCTTGTTTTTACCAGGGAAACCGATGTTCTGGAGGGTGCATGCTTGGACGAACCCATGGCCAAATTGTTGACTGTGTTGCCATGGCCGTATGTCGGCGGAGGGGAAGAAGATCCGAGGCGGCGAAGGACGGTGTAGCAGGAACAGCTCCGGTGCGGTGGAGGGTGGCGAAGTTGGAGCGGCAGCGGTGAGGCGCAGGACGGCGTGGTTGAACTGGCTCGGGTACGGACGGCTCGGCCTCGGCTTCAACTACTAGCCATGGAGGGCATTGCGGTTGAGGTTGCGGTGGACGATGACGTCGGGGTATCGGCTCCGGCATGATGGAGGAGGGCGGCGGTTGATGGGTGGGATGGGGTGGCGGACGGAGGACGCCGGGGTTTGGCGGCTGATGGAGAGGTAGTTTTGGCGCCCACGGAGTACGAATGGGGAATCGGACGGGTGGGGGGTGGAACCATGTTTCGGTCTGGGACGCGCTTGTTTTTGGCTTTATTGAACAGAAGATGGGACGCGCTTGTTTGAAATTTGGGGAAAGTACAAACTTTGCCCTCCTCTTAAATTTGGGACCTACTGCGGGTCGGGGGTAGGATGGTAATCCCAGGTGTCCCAAATAGTGGGCGGGAGCAATTTTGGCCGCGCGCATGTGTGCTTAGGCGCCATTGTGTATGAATGTTTGTCAGATGCGGTTGCGTGGCATCTAGATGAAGCTACAAACCAACCCCGATTTAGACCTTTGGACGTCGGGCCGGTAGGTTTCACGGGTCGGAGTTATTAGAAAAGTAATTTCCTTGTACTACCAAACATTGGTCTCACGCGGTTTCGGGCGAGTAGAGGCTCTTTTGGTGCTTCGTTTGAAATTTTGAAACACAAGCATTCACGTTTAGAGTACTCTTGAACTATGAGGATTGACCTAAATATACAACGTTATATTTGACCTTGTATGTTTGAAAACCTCATTAAATTATCCGCTTCTTTTTGAAATTTTGACACTTGAAAATCCTATAACTACGATTATTTTGGAATGGAGGAGCTAAATTTGAATCTATTTTGTACACGACTACATATGCTATTATGTACAAAATCAGAGCAAAGATTGGCGCCCCCATAATTTAGGTATGGTTTACAAATGCCATGATATCAAATTCAAATAATTGAATGGACTTCATGTTGAATTCGATTTTTTAAACCACCTTAAGTTGAATTCAAATGTATGCTAGTTCATAGGTAGTAGCTATTTATAATGTCCATTGTGTAACTTTCGTATGTATAATGTGCTTTACACACACAACATGAACTATACTCACGTTTATATTCGATTGCTAAAGCGTTGCATTGTTTGGAGTTCAAAATACTAACTATGTGGATCAATTGTGTCGAATAATAACATAGACATGCTCAAATTCGATAGAATCTAGATGTCTGATGGATCAATGACCGCTCCTTACGCGAATTGCAAATATCATGATCCCATCCTAATATTTGGATACAATTTATGTGTTTAATCAATGTGTAGAGCAGTCTTTTACGTGTAGTTTCACTCTCCATCGGTGGTCTCTCAGACATGATAACACACTCTCTCCCGAGGTGTCTTTCTCGCACACATGCTCTAGATATAACCCTCCCTCTCTCTCGTAACCATTTACAACTGTTTTCACTAACCTTTATCACAAGCACTCTTCCTCTCGCAAACATACACACGCACAATCCTCATCGACCCTTTCTATATACATGGACCTGCCTACGTGTCTCATGTACGCACATTATCTTTACGCCTGTCTCTCACACATTGTCTCACACCTCTCTTCCTAATCGACGAGTATGATTCTAGCAGACCATTCTGTAGGATGCCCCTTAAAGTTAGGTTGGATGAATAGTAATATCAGAGATAAAAGGGGTTACCTTAGTCCGAGAACCTAGGGTTACAAATCCTAGCTGGCTTTGTCAGTGGACACAGAGTCCTTCACAATTCTGCTATCTTTGTCTTGTACGACTAGTCATCCATGGGTCTTCCTAAATGCGTCACGGGCCAACCAATGTGGCGCAGGACGGAACGAAACGAAGGGCCTCACCTCGACCCACCGGACCTCACGCGGTGACACACCCTCTGCCCCCACGTCTCATTATCTTCTCACACCCACAAATACCAACACAAACACCACACACATAGAAAATTTCTCTTGGTGCCTATATTCCCTCCCCCCTTGCATATACACACTCAACGGAACGGAGTCTCTTGTCGTGACGTCATATTCATCTCTCTCTCTTTCTCTAGACCACTCTCATTTCTCGTGCTATCTCTCCCACGCCCCCCCATCGGCCCCTCTATCCATGCCTCTCTTGAATATGTAATACACACACATACCTCTCTAGGCCCCGCCAAATGCATCAACTACACATTCACACATGTTACATCACGTACCCCATTGATCTAAAAAGCCCTCTCTTCACGTTTATTTCGCATACAACATTCCTTTTGAATAAAGTGTGGCCAAAAAAATATTTTAGAGTTTCTACATATATACAACATTACAAAGTTATATGGAGGAGTACGAACGCTAATTTGCATTGCATGGTGCCCACAATGACATTTATTCCGCACTATGAATTTGTATATTTTTATACTATATACAAAGTTAGTCATAATAAAGAGAAACGAAGAGCATCTCTCTCTCTCCATTGCCTACCCCCCTGTACGCCCTTTCACGTATGCATACAAAACTATCTCCAGGTCCTCTAAAAGTAAGCCCCCCAGAAAATTCAGGCATGTTTCATCTTTCTCTCGTGATATATGCAATGACGATCATTGTATTTGAAGCGAAAGCACGATACGTACATTGGACTTCAGAATCCACTCATTACGGTCACCATTTATGTTTAGTGGTTATTATGCAGTCATGGGCTCACCGTACAACTCTGTATTTGCTCACGACATGACTAGTTGACCAGTTAAACGCTCCACGTGGCACCTCTAGTGTTGCATCACATTATCTCACTACCATCATGCCCACCTGTCGACTTGTATCTACTCTACATCTACACTCTTATAAAATACATAAAATACACTCTTATAAAAAACAGAGTTGGTGATGATGGTGTGCCTGCCATCCTACAATATAGGCCGTCCGATTTATATCTGACGGATAAGAAAGAAACTATGGCAATTTTGCAAAAAGGTACCCACACACCTCTCCACATTTGCAAATAAGGCCTTCCCTCGTTCATCCTTTTCTCTCACAAGATAAATAAGTCATACAAATGCATCTTGATGTTACGTGCAACGCACGGGCATCTTGCTAGTAAGAATGAAAACAAACGACAAAAAAATATTTGGACGGTGGTTCGAAGTCATGACCGCGGGCACAGCGGACAAGGTGGCCTTGTATTGGTATGCTGAGCCGTCTGTTTTAACACACAGGAGCTGGTGTGGTGATTATACACACACGCACACATGCACACGAACTGCATCCATGCAACACTCACACAAACACATGCACCCACGCACGCACGCAACACACACACGTACACACGCAGCCACGCAAGCATGCAACACTCACACGCACGCACACAACACTCACACGCACACAGGCACGCATGCATGCACACACCAGTACACCACACGACCAACACACACTCTCACGCTCAAGTGCTCAACCTACATGTGCATGCACTCACATCAAGCCCTGACAGACACATACACAACCAGGTGATTCCCGCGCACGGGTTGGAGCCTTGTCGCGCCTGCGTAAATTTGTGTTTATCTGACCTTTTGCCTATGCGAACTAACATGTGGGACCCACAACGAACATGGTCCATTTAACTAATCAACATGGCGCCATGCAGACTATTTCGCAGGTCAACAGAGTGCAATCCGCTGCTGAGCTGTGAGCAAGTGACCGTATAATCACCGCAAAACATATATAGTGACCGTAATCAGCTTATTCTGAAGTTCAGTGACCACATTACGCTTTTCTCTCTGTAGGCCCTCCAAAACTACATCTCTACATGTTCTCGCATGTTACATCTAACAACTATGCAATACAGCACTACTACTACACTCTAACACAATAAATCATATGTGTTTTTAGTTTTACTAGATATCATATTGTTACTTATAATTATTCAGTTTGCATACATTAAAATTGCCTTTGAAATGTATGGCCAGTATCATCTACCGCGCGGGAAAAATCCCGCCCTTTCCTGTTTAATCGGGTTTGTATCGATGGATCGTGCGAAACAGCAAAACTATACTAGTACTATACAGTACAAGTGACAGTTCACTGGGCCGTCGTGTCGTCTACTCCTTCGTCGTAAGAGTGGAGCGCTCGCTTTCATAAATCTTCTAGTCCCTTTTGCCAACATGTGGGACATCAAGCTAACGGGTCCACGTGCCATACCGGAATACAGTGCAGAGCAGCCGGGGTGAAGCACCCCAATCATGGCGACGACGTAGTAATGAGCAATGAGGCGTCAAATCACAAAGCTGCACCTTTCCCGCAGTTAATTTGGAGGGACGAAGCAACCATCATTTCACTCATTGCTGAATCCGCTTCTCCCTCATCTTCTTCAACTTAACCACGTGTTGCTTCTGCCGTTGTTCTGCCTCATGTGGGACGCAGATCGGCTTGGTAAAGCACTAACACGTGGGACCGCATGTTAGCAAACCGCCAGGACAACGTCCTCCGAAAATAAGAAGCCTAATCCTAGACATACAAAGGGCTACGTAGCTGCTACGTATACTTTCCATCTAATCTATATATGCCCCCCTGATTTTCAGGTGGGGTGGGCCTAATCCTCTCCTTTAATCCAATCAAATAGTCCCACATCACATCAGTTCGTAACTTTACGTAAACCATTACGTGGATTTAGCATTGCTCAAATAAGAAACCTCCCCCTCCATCCGCGCGGCAGAATCACCTCCTTTTTACTAATCTCGATTCTATAATTTTTCAGATCAATATAATTGAGATTTGTATAGATAGCACACAGGAGCAAAACCAAGTGGTACGGTTAAGGACATCCACAATGTGTAGCCAAATGTGAAAATAGCTTTTGGCATCGTGGGAACCATTGTGGACGGTGTTGCCAAAGCGAAAAAGATGGAACTGAAGCTCCGTGATTGATTGATTAAAGGAATAGAAAAATGCAACGTCTCTCCTCTTTATCCCATGCTTGGACGCATGTAGTACTATAGTATAGAGCACAGAGTATACTCCCCTGTCCCTTCTATCACAAATCACAAAGCAGTGAGGCGTCAAATCACAAAAGCACGGACGAAGCAACCATCATTTCACTCTTCGCTGACTCCGCTTCTCCATCGTCTTCTTCGAGAAGCCATCTCACCGCATTAGTTACTCCTAGTAGTACTAGTAAAGGATTTCCTGGATGCAAATGGTGTTCTCCGTCGAACGCACTTCGCCAAACCACCACAAAAAAATATCATCGACGTCACCGCAATGGGGAAGGAAGTCAAATATAGTTACTACCTCCAGTTTTTGTACACAAGGCCAGTATATCAAAATTACAATTTGGAAAGGGCCACTAACACTAATCCAGGCAAAATTGATGGGGTTAGCAACCAAGGACATTAATATCCCCTGCATGCATGTGGAAGTGAGAAGGTTGGTTGGCATGGCGCTGCATTAATCAAGCAATGAGGAGTGAGATGGTTAGCTCTTTGGTCTTTGGAGAAGAAAATACACATTAATTGACACGTGAAACGAGGATTTGTATCGATTAAATCCCGTGAAGGAAAACCCAGCCTTTCTTTTTTAACACTAGTACTCCTAGTACGTACTAAAAAGAAACAGAGGGAGTACGTACTTATCCTATTTGGGTCTAGGCCTTGCATTACCAAACTTCGCCACACATTTTTGCCAAGCTTGCCTAAAGTTTTCAAAATGAGAAGGAGGTACACTTGCGCACGGCTATCGCGGTCGCACTGCACCCTCACACGGTCGCTCCTGCACGCCGCGGTCGCACCGCACCCTCACACAGTTGCTCCTGCACGCCGCAAACCCAACCAAGGAACGACCCTCACTGACACGTGCTGTCGCATATGAACACACCAAACTCAGCCATCCTATCGCTGACACATAATTTTCGTTCATAGAGTATGTTTATCCAACCGCATGTTGGGGAGTATCCGTACAGCCCGTGCGGTGGTCTGTTGGGGAAGAAGAAGAGGTGAGGAAGAAGGAAAGAAGGGTTAGGAGACGTAGGATATTCATCCAACCGCCTGAAATGGTCGACTGACCCAAGTCAGGCGACTTGCATAACAAATATATGTTTTTACACAGCAAAAGATCCATGAAAACAACAACATAAAGAAAAACTATCACTGCTTGTGGAAAGAGACAGCCTCGTCGTCTTTGGCTGCCGGCGCGAACCAGCCATCGCTGCCGACGTGTGTCTCCACACCGTGGTTGTCCTCGGCCTCCAGCTACTCGTTCAAGCGGAGCGTGCGGGCGCTCTGCACGGACGAGAGCATAGCCTGGTTCAAGTCGAGGACGTCCGGTTCCGCCTGCAGGAGGGCCTCGATGGCAGCGGCATCCGCGCACTCTACGTCGAGTCGAGCCTCCGACGCCCGGTTCAAGTCCAGGACATCCGGTTCCGCCTGCAGGAGGGCGTCGATGAGAGCGGCATCCGCGCGCTCTGCGTCGAGTCGAGCCTCTACCGCCCGGTTTAATTCCAGGACATCCGGTTCCGCCTGGAGGAGGGCCTTGATGGTAGTGGCATCCGCGCGCTCCGCCTCAAGTTGAGCCTCCGCCGCTCGGTTCACATCCACGAGATCCGGTTCCACCTACAGGAGAGCCTCGATGGCAGCGGCATGCGCGCGCTCCGCGTCGAGTTGAGCCTCTGCCTCCCGGTCCTCCTTTAGTATCGCCATGTTGAACCGCTGGTCCGCCTGCACCATGCGGGACTCAGGCGCCGGCACGAAGTCGACGTCCATCGTCTCATACCCATCGGGGGCCTTCTGCGCCGCGACCTCCGCCATGAACATTGGATCGGCTTCCTCCTCCTCATAGCTTGGCTCCAGAGAACTCGGGGATTGGCCCGCCGCAAAGCGAGCTTGGGAACGGAGGTCTGTGGTGCCGACCGCCACCGCAATTTCTGCGTGGCGCTCCGGCGTCAGCATCTTGTAGTAAGTGATCTTGCGGCGCACCATGGCTTTCCGGCGAACTAGAGGACGCTTGATGCGGGCTAGGGGATCGAAAAGTGGGGGAATGGGCAGGAGATTTGGTGTGGTTTTAAGGCAGTGGCTGGCATAGGCCGAGCAGCAAAGGTTCTGGTGTGAATAGTGGTTCCGATGACGACCAGTCAATCGGTTTTAACTGTACATTGCTCTTGTCGCGTTCGCGTTGCAGCCTAGCACACTGGACCCTCCACGTCGCCCACCGAATGGAACGTGCTTCGTCTTGCGTTTTCGCTCGCTTGTGGGACCGCAGTTGAGAGCAAACCGACGTCCCTCCCCCTCCCCCGCCCGCGTCATTTATTATACCACCACTCCCACCATTTTATGCGGAGTAAATAAAAACAGAGGGAGTATTACTACGGATGAGGATCCCCTGACGTGGCCAAACCCATTGAGTAACTAACATGCGGGGCCTAGCAAGCATGGGGTCTGCCAGTAAGTGACCGAAAGGGAGGGTAAGGCAGGGATACCTACGTCAGAGGATCCACTTCCACTATACTAGTTTGACCAAATGTTAGAGTAATAATATATGACATGCAACTTACACAAATGTTAGAGTAATAATATATGACATGCAACTTACACAAAGCATACATGGTCTAATGCGTTTTTCGAGGCTAACTTTGACCAAATGTTAGAGTAATAATATATGACATGCAACTTACACAAAGCATACGGTCAAATTCGTATGTGAAAGGAGTTTCCAATGATATAATTTTCACATTATACATCTCATGTACTATTAATCTTGTCAATAGTCAAATTGGAAACCATCTAGAGTACAAATCTAGGAGTACGTACGAATCTAACAATATTGATTGGGCGTTGTTGAATGTTGATACCTTTTTTATCAAAGTAGATATACTTTGAATACACATAAAACTTATATGTAAACTACTCCCTCCTTCCATCTGTATAGGGCCTAATGTGTTTTCAAGGCTAACTTTGAGCAAAAGGTAGAGCAATAATATATGACATGCAACTTAAATAAAGCATACCATCAAATTCGTATGTGAAAGGAGCTTCCAATGATATAATTTTCGCATTATACCTGTCATGTACTATTAATCTTGTCAATAGTCAAAGGCGGTCTTGAAAAATGCATTAGGCCCAATATAGATGGAAGGAGGGAGTAGAAAGGATAGGAGGGAGTATATTGTACGTTCAAAAATGAAACGAACATTGAATACCCTTTATATATGATTTGCGGATGCTATGATCACCGATTCAAAATTTTGAATCCGCCTTAGGTATCACGTGCCCCCACTCGTTCCCTCTCGATTTCATCTCGGGGTCCGGAGATCTATTGAAAGAGGACTAGGGTGGGTACATGCAAATATACTCGGCGAAATGTTCAAATGAGGCATGCGGGAGGATGGACTCGACTGGAGGGCGACATGATCGATGGAGAAGAGGGTTGGAGAGGAATGAGAAATAAGCAAATGCCACATGATTATACTTGAATGACTCAAATAAACAATAAGTTGTCTTGCTTGGCCTACATAGTGAAAGGCCTAATGCGCAACGTGGAGCACTGACGCTCGAATATGGCCGGGAAAACAGGGAAACAAACATGTGGGGCACACCCGTCGGGACGACGAAGCGCAGACTAGTCCAATGGAGGAGCTGGCCCACGACCTCCTCGCCACCGACAACTGTTCATGTTGGTCGTTGGGGCCAACAACAGGGCGCAGCTCTAGCACCGCCTCTGGACACGGCGACCGCGGTGAGCGACACGCTCATATCATCACTAGACACAGTCGGTTTCAATTTGCCGAGAGTGGGGTTAGTGCTGTGGCAGGACCAACGGTATGTTTGGTTTGTGCCCAAGGTTGCCCCATCAAAGCATTGGGTAGCCAAAATTTTGGTTGAGGTATTGGTTGCCCATGATTTGGCTGACATTGGCAAGAAAAATGAACTTGAGTTGGCTAGAGTTCATTGGCATGCCAAAGAAATGGCAACCATCCAAACAAAGACCAATCTTTGGGTCATGACCAAAATTTTGGTTGAGGTATTGGTTGCCCATGATTTGGCCGACATTGGCAAGAAAAATGAACTAGAGTTGGCTAGAGTTTATTGGCATGCCAAAAAAATGGCAACCATCCAAACAAAGACCAATCTTTTGGTCATGACCAAAATTTTGGCAAGGTGCACTTTGGCCACAATCCAAACACACCCCAACGCCCGGCTCGTCGAGGATGCACGAGGTGCCGCGACGCATCCGCGGAGTTGTGTAGCGCGGCCAACTGCATCCTCTGGACCTGAGACCATGCCGGGTCGTCTTGCTTTTTCAATGACATGTGGGGATCGCATGTGAGCAAAGGGCATCTCCAACGTTGCCACGACCGCAACTGACTACCCTGGCACACCAAAACCCTCGTCCCTCGCGCCGTCGCTCGGTGTGTTCCCAGCCGGTGCCAGCTGCCCGCATCCATGACGTTCGTTCGTATGTCGTCATTAAGAGGCTCGGTGCCCGAGGAACAACTCCGGCGTCTTAATGACGCACCCGGACGCTTGGCCTCACCGAAATGCGCTAGTTAAAGCGGCAACGCCCAGCTAACCTCCACACCATAGCGCATCGTCCTCCTACCTGGAACCACATCCGCCATGACCTCAAGCGCGAACGCCCTGCGGGAGAGCTTGTCTTCGGGGATGGAGCTTGAGGTCGCCGCCCTTGCTGAAGTCGCCGCACAAGCGGTGGCCACGCTGGCGGTCGACGACGGGAGCACCGTCAGCCACGCGTCCTACTTGCCGCCGTCCAACGTCCGGCACCGCCGAGGTCGGGGACTCCTCCGAGGATGAGTAGGGCATGGGAGGCGGCAGGGCATGGTGTGCCAACTGGCCGGTCCGTCTCCCGTGTTCTACTTTTCCTCGCCGGAGACCGCACCTTGACTTCACGGGTCTTGAACCCCGCCCCCGTACATGGAGATCACAGATGCAGGGCGTCGGTCGCCACCGTAGAATAGGTTTAGGGTCGGGTTTCTTTTATTTTTTTGTCCTATAAAAGTTCGAAATGTGCCAAACTCCCCCCGCCCACCGCGCAAAAATCATCCCCCCCACACCCAAAAAT
>NC_041388.1:65106162-65186813 GCF_002162155.2 Triticum dicoccoides
CGCCAAAGCCGCCCTCCCTGCCGCGCCGATACGTCGGCGCCGCGGTTCGGCAATCCTCTCGCTCCCACAATACGCTCCCGTAGACTACCGTCCTCTAGCCGCGCCGCCACCTGTGGCTACATTCTTATGGAGGCGCACGGCGGTCAGCGCCGCCACCGCTTTCGTGTGGAGACCCACGGCGGTCAGCTTCTCCCGCGGTACGCGCATTCTAGACTGAGGCCCCGTTCATGTCGGTGTAGCGCTGAATGTTAGCTGATAGTCGCTGTTAATCTCACTGTTTGCCGAAGTAGTTTACTGTCAATATGCTCTCCTTAAGAAGCTTCCTTGCCTTGTTCTGCACTCAATCTACTTAGCTGAGATGGCATGCCAAGGCCGATTATTTGCTAAAATATCCTCCCATATATTTATTGTGACGTAGATTGCCATGGTCTAGTAGCCAATCTGTTAGGTGAAATAGATCTACACCGTTTTATACTCGATCTTTGTTGCTGCAATGGCCTTCGATAGTTCGATGGCTGTGTGCTCGGCCTCATTGACTACTGAAACAGCCTGCCATAATTTTGCACTCAAATCTGTTTACTGAATTAGCTTTACATATATTTCGTTACTTAGATCTGCTTGTCCAAATATCTTGCCATAGGTTTAGACATCGACCTAGGTATTTTTTTTCTGGACTTCATAAAAAAGCATATATGTTTTTCCTGTAATATCTAGTAGAAGAACTAATTTGTATGTCTAACAAATGGAGAGGACCTGGATAACTTCTGCTCGAAGATTCTCCGCTGCATATGTCGAGGGGGTTGAAAACTTCATGAACTTTATCAGAGCTGACTACGGTGGTCCGAAATCAGATGTGCTCTGCCCGTGTAGCAGTTGTATGAATTCAGTTACAAGACCCTAGTCAACTTTGCAAAATCATCTACACTTGTATGGGATGTCGGTCACATATACTAGGTGGGTTCATCATGGTGAAGCTGTGAACGTCAATGTTATTGACTACGTGGAAGCAGCAGATCACCATCTTGATCTGCCTGATGCTCAGGTGGAAGAGGAGGAGGAGGTGGTGGTGGCAGAGCCAGTGAGTTTGACCAACATTGAAACAATGCTACGAAATGCTCGTGCATTTCGTGAACTTTCACCTGCAGAAGAAAAACGGTGGGCCCGCATGTTGGAACAATGCAATGTTGCTGTCACCCCAAGAAATAAGCTGTCAGTATTCTCAGCTATGGTCACCTTTCGTCAGGTGAAGACATCTGAGCGGATGACCAACAAATCATTCGATGCAATGTTGGCTGCTTTCCGCGAATCTTTCCCAGATGCGTCTGAGCTGCCACAGACCTACAGTAAAATGAAGAATTTCCTTCGTGCAGTTGGAATTGGATATGATATGATCCATGTTTGTAAGAATAATTGTGTTCTGTTCCGGATGGATTATGCCAACTTAAGTGAATGCCCAAAATGCAAATCATCAAGATGGAAAGATGGCGATGCTTTGAAGAGGATTCCTCATAATGTTCTGAGACATTTTCACATTACACCAAGATTGTAGAGGTTGTTTCATGATGCTGAAACAAGAGAGGATGTACTGTGGCATTCTAGGAACCAGGAGTACAGAGATCAGAATGTAACGAGCCATCCATCTCATGGTAGTGAGTGGAAAAGCTTCAATGATAAACACAAAGAGTTTGCTGCTGACCCGAGAAACATTAGACTTGGCTTAGCTTCAGATGGATTTAACCCATTTGGCCACCAGAGCACCACATATAGCATGTGGCCAGTGCTTGTTATCCCTTACAACATGCCTCCAAATGTCTGCACCAAAGAATCAAACTACATGATGGCCTTGCTCGTCCCTCCAAAAAGTCCTGGAAAGGATTTTGATTTGTTCATGGAGCCTCTTGTGGAGGAACTTCAACAACTATGGAAGGGTGTTCTCACTCGAGACCTATATAGCAGCCCACCAGCTGATTTCTTTCTGCATGCTGTTATAATTTGGTGCATCCATGATTATCCGGCTTTGGGCACTATGTCAGGGCGAACGACACATGGTTACAATGCATGTGTTCGCTGTGACAGGAATCCGCTGTCATACGCAATACTTAGCAAGATCTGTTACATTGGACACCACCGTTTCCTTGCCAAGGACCAGCCGCTTCCTAGAAAATACAGAAGACATGTGTTCAATGCAAAGCATGAAAACCTTGATGCGCCAAAGAGGCTCACCGCCGATGAGTTGCAAGTGGAATTAGAGAAGGTCAGGCATATTACACCAGGAAACCATCCTGATAATGGTAGCGGGGAAAGGAAGCGTGGCAGGGCAGAAGAGAGATTATTGTTTACCCGCAGGTCCACTTTGTGGGACTTGGAGTATTGGAAAGATTTGGATCAGCGGCATAATCTTGATGTGACGCACATCGAGAAAAATATATGTGACAGCATTATCGGCACACTTCTTAATATTGAAGGCAAGACGAAAGATACCTTAAAATCTAGGATTGATTTGACACACCTGGGTATCAGACAGGATTTGCAGGTGCAAGATGAAGGTAAACCACGGGATATGGCACCAGCAGTGTACGTCTTGGACAAGGTAAAAAGAAAAGAATTCTGCGAGGTCCTGTCACGTGTGAGATTCCCACATGGATTTGCTTCCAACCCTGAAAGAGAGTCAGTGCAGATGGAAACAAGGTACAAGGGTTGAAAACTCATGACTGCCACGTCCTACTTCAAAGGGTTTACCTGTTATCCTTAGAGGATTGGGCCGCCCTGACTTATACAGAGCAGTTGCAGAGTTGGGACAATTCTTCAGGGAACTCTGCCGTAGGAATATCAGGATAGATGCTTTGGAGCATCTTAGAGACAAGATACCAACTATCCTATGCGACCTTGAGAAGATATATCCTCCAGCCTTCTTTGATGTGATGGTGCATTTGGCTGTTCATCTACCTGATGAGGCACTACTTAGAGGTCCAGTACAGTACGACTGGATGTACCCTATTGAAAGGCGGCTAGGCACTTTCAAGGGCTATGTTAAGAACAGAGCTAGACCCGAGGGTTCCATTGCAGAGGCCTACATTACTACAGAAGCGTTGACATTCTGCTCAAAATACATTGAAACAGCTGATCAGCTTAGCAAAGAGGTGGGTGAAGACAATCCCGGGCTCAATGTTTTCGATTATTCTGTTCGAGTTATAGGGGAAGAGTCGACAAGAGGACAAACCTAAAGATTTGGACAAAATGGTTTGGTATGTGTTGAATAACAGTCCTGAGATACTACCGTATATCAAGTAAGTGCAGTACTACAGCTTATACATCATAATCTACCAAACTTGCAGCACATTCTTATATATTTAGATGTTTGACGTGATCACTATGTTGTGCAGCATCTATAAAGAGGAGTTACTGCCGCAAAATCCAAGAAACATTGACAAACTGGTTATGGCAGGATTTGCGAAATGGTTCAAGAACCATGTAAGCTTGTGAAGTGCACTGTCAGTTTTTTTAATATATTGAGTACATAAGATGATCAACTTGTCTATTTTCTAACCATAGGTTAAGAAGATGCGGGAGGATGGGCAGGCAGTTGATGATGCCCTTTACTCACTAGAAATGGTTCCTGATACTCGGGTAAGACATTATGAATCTTGCATTGTTGGAGATGTGCACTACAACACCCTTGCACGAGACGAAGGCAGGAAGACACAAAACAGTGCCATCATGAGCACGAATACGTATGACAAAGAGACAACTGACATGTATGCTAACATAACAGACATTGTTCAGTTGCAGTATATCTCCAGTTTCGAGGATCATCTGTGTGTGGTTCTGTTGTGCTGTCGTTGGTATAACCTGTTTTCCAGGATCGCAAAACCCAGAGCTGATGATTATTTCAAATCCATCAATGTCAAGGCGGCGTACCAGACCAATGAGCCATATATTTTGGCAACTCAAGCAACACAAATATTTTTCTTGGAAGACACATTTGCACGTAGCGATGACTGGAGAGTATTGCAAAGGTTTGAGTAGAGGAATTCGTTTAATGAAGTTGCACAACAAGATGATGCTTACACTGCTCCTGATGTACAGGATAACACAGATGTTCCTAATATCTTTGAGAACCATCACGTCAATGACGCCGGCGAAAATATTGCCTGTCATGCTATGGACATACAAGAGTTGATCAAGAAGAAGCAAACATTCAAGGATGTTGAGGATGAAGAAGAAGATGACACCATGGGGAATTACGATTCAGACTGATACACATGGCGAAGATGTTGACGCTGCTGCTGCGGATGATGATTACATTGGTTTTGTCGTATTTGCCTGTCAGAAGACGTTTTTTATCTACTATGTGAAATTGTGTTTGCTATGACAACTGAAACCTGATGAACATGTTGTTTAGTATTTTGTTGTGGGAACATCACTTGTTATGTATGCTGATTTGTGTTTGGTGATTGTATGACAACTAAAACATGATGACATTGTTGTTTAGTTGTACTCATATTTGGGTGTGAAACTTGAATTTGATGACATAGTTTGCTGTTGGACTGCAATTTGCTCGACGTCTTCGAATGAGAACAAAGCTGACCCGACAGGGCCTCTGCTATTTATTTATATATATATGAGAAAAAGGGGATACCCCCTGATTTCCATTAATCGAAATCATTAGATGTTCAAAACACTACGCCCAGCCTTCTACACAGGTTTCATTCATTACTAGTTTCAGCAAAGTGCTCATGTCGTAGCCACTCAATACATCACGAGGGCTACATACTGCATCAGAGGAACTGCATCTTTAACCTTCTGCTCTGTATCTTCCTCTTCTGTCATTCCTTCAGTTACTTTTCCAACACCCCAACCTGCTGGTATTGGGATTCCTCGGCTAACCAAATAATCAGCGTAGTTGCATTCCCCCACATCAGCAATTTCCCAGAAATACAAATCACACGAATCTTCCCTTTTCTGCATGAATCAAATTGGTAGATCACCAACCAAACTATTAAAAAAAATCAGCAACTGAAAGCAGCAGAACAACACTTAAACATATTATTTCCCCATGATTCGGGCATTTGTAGAAGACTCGGCCATGGTTGCGGATTGTGGTTGAGATGCGACGGATGACTCTGCGTGATTTGCAGCAGTGGCACCACACCAACGGCAGCGGGTTGCGATGAGCAATTGGCTGCGGTGCGCGTGGCTGCGAGGGTGTGATGAGATCCATAGGCGATGGTACGGGTTGCGACTTGGCGCATATCTGGTTGTTGCCTGCTGAAGAGCAGGTGGACGAGCAGCTGGCAGACATGATTGCTACGGCCAGAGGTTCTAATGCTAGGCAGAATAAGTAGAGAAGAGGAGAAGCAAACATTGGATATGTTAGTTTCATTACTTGCAGAGTAGCATAGCATCATATATAGTCATAGTCTAGGTTTGGATTCGAACCAGCTACAGGAGCACGTCTTTCTTTTTTCTAAAACTCGGCAACGTCTCTTTACTGGTACACTAGCTTGTTCTGTACGCCTTCCCAAGTCTTTCATTTTCTTTCCCTTTTTTTGTGAGGACCTGACAACTGGGACCCACCGGAAGGGCCTCTGTATTTCGCGAAAAAAAACATTCCCCCCGCTGACATGTCGGACCCACCAGCTATATCTTCGCACGTAAGGAAGTGCCTCCTTATTACGCACAAAAAAAGAATACCCCCTGCTAGCTGGGACCCACCATAGTGGGAGGATGACTTGTGGGCCAACAAAGTTGACGGGGATGGAGGGCTTTGTCAACTTAGTCAATATGAACGATTCTAGTCCAGTGACCGTACGATGTCCATGCAACGGGCGTAGTGCTTCTTCAACCTCTGGTCTTCTTGCTCGAGCCGCCCAAAGCAGCGCCGGTCGTGCCGCATGCTCCTGCCTCCCGTGGCCGGCTGTGCTGCCACGGAGGCCTCACCGCCCCCTACTATTCCCACCGCTGGCCAGGCCCTGCAGCGACGGCAGCCTCACACCGCAATCGAACCAGTGAACCCTCGTACTCCTCTCCGCGCAGGCTTCCACTGCCGCGTCTTCCCCGGCTCCGCGTCGTCCCCTTCCTAGGCCTCGCCGTCGTCCACCGCCGTGGTGCTCTCCACGCGGCGTGGTCAACATGGTCAAGGAACGACTTCCATCGGCAGAGTACTGTACGTGGAGAGGCTGACAACTGGGTCCACGGCCACAGCCCAGTTTTTTTTGTGATTTGCCAAGTAAGTCGCATTGTCAGGCCTGTTGGGTTGCAAATCTTTCAAGACGAGGAGAGCTTTCATTCGGCTGGCCGAGAAAATGGCCCATCAGTAATGAGAAATGGGCTATACATTTTTAAAACACATCAAACCAGCAATTAGTTTCAAATATCTTTTTTTCATTTCAAGATTTTAAATTACATTAATTTTTATCCGTGGAGAATTTGTTGGATTTTATATTGATATACATTTATTTTAAAATCAGTTTGAATGTGAGTCGAAATTTCGGGATTAAAAGCAGTTCAGACCACACTGAAATATGCAAAAATTCGCATAATTTTTTAACCGTGGCCACAATTGGGGCTGTAATGCTAACAAAAAGAATACGGGCTCCAAACAAACCTTAAGAATTAGCAAATGGGCTGAAAATTATTAGAAATAATGGCAGATGGGCTGTATGCTGTTTTCCACAGATTTGAGGCTTTCCTAAAAAAAGGTTGACGCACAAGCAGTGACTGTTGGATGTCCATCCAACGGCCGTCGTGCTTCTTCAATCTCTGCTCTTCCTGCTCCAGCCGCTCAAACAGGCGCCGGCGGGACTGCCTGCTCCCTCCTCCTCGCGGCCGGCTCTGCTGCCGCGCAGGCCTCACCACCCCACCGTACTCCCACCGTTGGCCTAGCCATCCCTCTACTCACCCATACCTACTGTTATTCTCCGGCGACGGCAGACGAACCAGTAAACCCTCGTACAGTCGTACTCCCCTCCGCGTGGGAAACAACTGCCAGGTCTTCCCTGCCTTCGTGTCGTTCCCTTCCTAGGCCTCGCCGTCGTCCACCACCCTGGTGCTCTTGGCGCGTCCTGGTCAACATTGTCAACGACCGACATGCATCTGAAGTGGACTGTACGTGGAGAGGCCGACAGCTGGGTCCACGGCCGCATGCAAGGAAATGCCTCCTTATTACGCGCAAAATAATGATTCCTCCACCTGACATCAGGGACCCACTGAAAGGGCCTCTGTATTTCGCGAAAAAAACATTACCGCCGCTGACAGCTCGGACCCACCAGCTATATCTTCGCAAGCAAGGAAGTGCCTCCTTATTACGCACAAAAAAATGAATACTCCCCCTGTTAGCTGGGACCCAGTATAGCGGTAGGCTGACTTGTGGGCCTACTAAGTTGACGGGGACGGAGCCCCCCTCGCGCGCGTCCGAAAGTTGTCCCGAACCCGACCCGGACTATCGCCACCGTTGTGTCCGGATCATCCCCAAACATCTACAAAACATCTCCTTTTTCCTATTTGGTCTTCCTATCTTTTATTTCTCGATCGTCCGATAAAAATCGGAGGGACCAAATGCCCTTACCCAAAATCCGCTTGCTATATAAACTAGACCAACCCTAAAATCTGGGGCAGCTGTCCCATCCTCCTTGTCGCCGCCACTCCACCTCCCACCTCGGGATCTCCTCCCGATCCAAATCCTCTCCGACCAAGTCCCTCGTTTTCTTCACCGAGCCAACCAGCCACCACCGATCCTCTTCCTTCGGATCCATCCCCTCCTGATCCACCAATCACAGCCAGACTCCTCTCCTCCTCGTTTTCCCCTCCTCTGCTCGTTCGTCCCCGAGCAGTGCCTCCACCGTCGCCGGCAACCGCGTCACCAGGACCCTCGCGCTCGAGCTCCTCCCTCCTCACGCGCCTGAGACCAGCAGCTCTCCTCGAGCCGGCCGCAGCAGCAGCCCCAGGCCGACCCCGCGCCCTCTCTCTCGGTCCCTCCTTCTCTTCCTTCTTTCTCCTGACCTCACATCTCTCTCTCTCTCCCGCAGGACCCTGACGACCAAGGCGCTAGGAGCCCGAGCCATCCAGCAGCGCTGTCACCTCCAACCATGGCGCCGCCGGCCATGGATGTCCACCACCGGGTCGCCCCGTGCCATCCCAGAGCCTCCATACCGGTTGGTCGCGGCCCCGTTCCTGCCGTCCTCTGCATCGCGCCGCCTCCTGTCTTCCCTGCTCCTCCCCTGCGCCTGGAGTTTGTTCCGCCGGCCTCTGCTTGCTCCGCATCGAGCAGAGGAGAATGCCAGCGCCTCGCCTCGGCCCTCCTCGACCTCCTTCACACCGGATCCGTCCCCCCCGTCCATCCACTCGTCGCCGGAGGTCGCCGCCATGCTCTGCTTCCCCTGCATCGCCCCCTGCCTTCTGCCTCGTCCTCCTCCGAGCAGAGAACGAGCGCACGCTGCCACCGCGCGTTGACCTGCGCCTGGAAAGCATCCAGCACGCCAAGGCCCAGCGCCTCTACATCCCCCAGCCGGCCTGTTGGCCCGATGTGAGCAGCCCAGTTCGTCTCAGATTCAGCCCATAGTTGTTTTTTCTGTGCGCTGCGAATTTGTCCATTTATCCCGAGACTGCAGTTTTTACAGAATAGCCCTCAAACTTCATGCATATCATATCTCACAAACCGTGCATCAGATTAAAACAAACTTAATATGAAACATGCTTAGATTTTCATCTAGTTTCATAATATGTCTTTTTCACCCATGTTTAAAATGTTTAAAATTCTGTTTGTTTTAATTTGCTCAAATAACTTGTTAAAATGGTTTTATTCATAACTAAATAACCGTAACTCGGAATTTAATAAACTTTATATGTAAATGGGGTAGAAAAATGCCTAGTTTAACATGGTGTACTCACTTTGCATGTTTAACAACTCTAAAATTGTGTTTAGGGCAGAACAGTACCAAACCTAATATATGCATATGAGGAGTTTCCGGACTTGTTGTTTTGTTGCTTCCGGCCTCATTTAAACTTGACTAGATAGGTAGTTTATTTTTCTTCACCCTCTTGCCATGCTTAACAAACATTTAATATTGTTGGGTACATAAACGGTATCGAACTAAATAACTTATCGTGGTGTTTCGTCAATATGCAACTCGTTGCATATTGAGCTCCACTTAATTTGTAGGATTGTTTGTGCATTTTGCCATGCCATGCTTCATTAAACCAGACATGCATCATACTCGATTGTGCATCATGCCATGTTGATGTGTTGGTTCTTTACTATGTTGTATGCTTCTTTTCCGGTGTTTGCTTCTTCGGGTTGGTTCTGGTAACGTCGCGTTTGTGAGGACCCGTTCGTCTACGTCCATATGTCTTCTTCTTGGACTCGTTCTTCTTCCTTGCGGGATTTCAGACAAGATGACCATACCCTCGAAATCACTTCTATCTTTGCTTGCCAGTTTCTCGCTCTTTTGCTATGCCTATGCTACGATACCTACCACTTGCTTATCATGCCTCATATATTGTTGAACCAAGCCTCTAACCCACCTTGTCCTAGCAAACCATTGTTTGGCTATGTTACCGCTTTGCTCAGCCCCTCTTATAGCATTGTTAGTTGCAGGTGAAGATTGAAGTTTGTTCCTTGTTGGAACATGGAGAGATTGTTCCTTGTTGGAACCTGTTTACTTGTTGGGATATCACAATATGTCTTATTTAATTAATGCATCTATACACTTGGTAAAGGGTGGAAGGCTCGGCCTTATGCCTGGTGTTTTGTTCCACTCTTGCCGCCCTAGTTTCCGTCATATCGGTGTTATGTTCCCGGATTTTGCGTCCCTTACGCGGTTGGGCTATAATGGGAACCCCTTGACAGTTCGCCTTGAATAAAACTCCTCCAGCAATGCCCAATATTGGTTTTACCATTTTCCACCTAGCCTTTTCTTTTCCCTTGGGAGTCGCGCTCCTCAGGGTCATCATTATTTTACCCCCTGGCCAGTGCTCCTCTGAGTGTTGGTCCAACTTGTCTGCCGCCGGTGGCCACCAGGGGCAACTCTGGGCTGGCCTACCGGAAGTTTAGACAATTCGTTGTGCCCTGAGAAAGAGATATGTGCAGCTCCTATCGGGATTTGTCGGCACATTCGGGCGGTGTTGCTGGTTTTGTTTTACCATTGTCAAAATGTCTTGAAGAACCAAGATACCGAGCCTGATCGGAATGTCTCGGGAGGAGGTCTATTCCTTCGTTGACCGTGAGAGCTTGTGATGGGCTAAGTTGGGACACCACTACAGGGTTTTGAACTTTCGAAAGCCGTGCCCGCAGTTATGGGCAGATGGGAATTTGTTAACGTCTAGTTGTAGAAAACCTGAAGTTGGCCTTAATTAAAATGCATCAACCGTGTGTGTAACCGTGATGGTCTCTTTCCGGCGGAGTCTGAGAAGTGATCACGGTATTGGAGTTATGCTTGACGTAGGTTGCTATAGGATCACTTCTTGATCATACTTTTATCGACCGTGCTTTGCCTTCTCTTCTCGCTCTCATTTGCGTATGTTAGCCACCATATATGCTAGTCGCTCGCTGCAGCTCCACCTCATACCTTTTACCTTACCCATAAGCTTAAATAGTCTTGATCGCGAGGGTCCGAGATTGCTGAGTCCCCGTGGCTCACAGATACTTCCAAAACCAGCTTGCAGGTGCCGAAGAGTCCGTGCAGATGATGCAACCAAGCTCAAGGAGGAGCTCGATGAAGATCTTGTCCTTTGTGTTGTTTTTGTTCTAGTTGATCAGTAGTGGAGCCCAGTTGGGGTCGATCGGGGACCTTTGTCGCATTTGGGGTTCTTCTTTTATTTTGGCTCCGTAGTCGAGCCCTGATTGTATTTGGATGTTGTAATGCTTTATTCATGTATTGTGTGAAGTGGCGATTGTAAGCCAACTATGTATCTTTTCCCTTATGTATTACATGGGTTGTGTGAAGATTACCTCACTTGCGACATTGCTTTCAATGCGGTTATGCCTCTAAGTCGTGCTTCGGCACGTGGGAGATATAGCCGCATCGAGGGCGTTAGAAGTTGGTAATCAGAGCCTTCCCCGACCTTAGGAGCCCCCACTGCTTGATCGTTATTAGCAGCCGTTGTTGAGTCTAGAAAAATGTTTTGAGTCATTTAGGAATTATATATCGGAGAGTTTAGGAATTCTTTTTACTTCCCAGTCTCCTCATCGCTCTGGTAAGGCATCCTGACGTAGAGTTTTGACTCTTCTCTTCTCAAATTTCACTACATTTTTTTAGGATCACGCGGGTATCTTGGAATCGTTCCGATGGTTTTGTGACAAGAACATTGTCTCGGTGCCTCCTGTCAGGGGTTTTATGGCAGTGTCCCGGGGAGTTGAGCTGCGAGGTGTTGTCATCATAATTTTATCGTTGCAGTTCTGGAATACCTGAGTTTAGTACGCTGACATCGAAAATCTCTTTTATGCAGTTCGTTGCTGAGATAACCTCGACGCCACCCAGTACTGGGGCGGGAGTTCGGGAGTATTGCCATAACTTGTATAACGGATGCTTTTCGAAGGTTGAGGTAGATGATTTCCGAAGGTTTCTTGGTTATGTGTTGAAGGATGGATACAGCTGGATGTAGGATTTGCTAGTTTTGGGTGAGATATTATGCTTCCCTTGTATCCCCAACACCTGGTTGCATAACCGGAAAAATTTCGGGAGTTTATAAGTGGGAATTCAAGTAGCTCTTAGGATATCTTTCCGACAGATGTATGATATGAAATTGTGGTTCGACGTCTAGTGGTCCGCCTATTCACGGTCGATTTTACAGTGGTCTCGTTGTGTCTTAAAGAGTCCTTGGCTATGCCGACTCGGGGACGCTTCGTATGTCATGTTCACTGCCTTGTACATGATGGTGCTGTACGATCGAGCCCGTGTAGGCCCCACCAAACTTCAGACGAAATCTGTATCATATGTTTGTTCCGGCTTATTTTGCAAGCCAATCCTTGTTTTGTTTTTAGTTGTGGTATTCGAGTTGCTTCAAAGTCAAATGTTGATTCCATCCCTTGTCTAAGTGGTGTTCACATACTCCGATGTGGATACTAAATCCTTCCTTGATAATCGAGATTGTCATGTCAATCCTTTTTTAACCGGTGTGCTTCTCTTCAAGTGGATACGATCATTTCAACTTCCGCAAGATCAATTATCATTTCTTCTCAACGGTGTTTGTTTCATTCTCAATAGTGTTTCCCACCCTCCCACCCTTGTTTCTCCTAGGACTCGGATTTCTTTATTGAGTATCCATCTTATTGATGTGAAGTCTCTCCATTCTTATCCATCGATGTTCTTACCCGGTGATGCTCATGAAGATTTTAACGAAGTTTCTAGTTCACCATTATTCATTCTTTTTCTTCTCCGGTGGAACCAATTCAAGCTTTCGGTGTTGATCATATTCTTTTCCGTATTTCAGTGTTTTCTCATGCCGGTGCAATTCTTAATCGTTCACCTCTCGCTATTCTATTGTCCCGGAGTGCTCAAGATATCTCAGAAGGCTCGTTTTTTTCATTCAAGATCAGTTCAATCTATTTCGAGGTTGTTATCTCTTTCAAGTCATTTAATTCAACCGGTGCAATATCTTTCAAGTAATCATTCCAACGGTGTTTATTTTTAAGTGGGCCCTAACCCACATGTCTTTTCCCAGGATCTTACCTGACTCTTCTTATCTTCCCAGAGCTATCCTCATATTTCTTTTCAAAGTTTGACGTAAGAATGAGTTATCATCAGTCAAATGCTTTTCTCCATGATCTTTCAAATTTTTTCATCATTGGCTCTACCTTTTCTATTATTCATTCCGAAGTGTCTATTTCCATCGTAATTCCCAGATTTTGAAGACAGAAGAAGATTTTCCCTCCAAATCATATCCGTTCTCTCAAAATTCATGGTGCTAGCTTGTTGCCATCCTCTCATAATTATTTTCAATTGTGTGAATCCTTTTTCACCCATCAGGAGATATTCAAGGGTATTTTCAGTTTGATTATCCGGAGCCCATCATTTCAGAAGACTTGTTCATTCTCAGCTTTCAGCTCTCGTTCCCCAAATCTCATCGGTGCATCGTTCAAATATCCTCTAATCAGTTCATGATCTCCTCGTTCTTTTGTATCTAAACTCTCTCATGTATCTTCGTTCATTTGCTAATTCTTCTCGGTGTTCCTTTAGATACCCTTCGGTCATTTTAATTCTTACGGTGGTTCGTTCAAGAGTTTTCTTCCTTCGTGTATCATATCTATGCATTCGTGCTTTTCAAATTCTACCAGTGGATCATTGAAGACTTTCTCAAGTTTGCGCTATATCTATCTTGATCTTTCTACGAGGATAAGTAGTATGCCAAATCCGTTGCTTGTCAGCAATTAAATTGTTGAAGGATACGCATAACATAATTCTTATTCTTGTTCCATCCAAGTGATTAATTCCTTATTCCGGAGGTTCATAAAAATTCTTGATTTCTTTTGTTCATCTTTCCTTTCCGGAGCTCCAAGTTATTTCAATTATATCACCACGGAGATTCATCTAAATCGTCGCAAGGCTTCGCTTGTGTTTTCAACTTCTCTTTCCGTTTTGATCATTCTTTTATTACCGGAGTTCTTCATGAAGGTTCTACATGTTGGTTCATCAAGGATTTTATCCCTTCTCGAAGTTTTCATCGAGATTCTTTTCTAAGAAGCTCAAGCTTTCTTCATATTGTAATCCGGAGTGCAATTCTTTCTTCCGTATCATCGGAGATGGTATTCTGTCATTCTTGATAATCTGAGTTCATGTTTCATGATTCGAATGTTGTTAAGAATGAGATATTTTAAATCCATCAACCTCTTCGCTAGAGTTATCTTGGGTTATATTTTCACCTAAAGCTTTCCCTAAGGGTTGTTGCTATTTATGGTGTTTATAAATGACCCAAATTCTTCTTTTACCCTTCCGGTGAATAAGTTTCTCGTCTCCTTGTTCATTCCAATCCAATTCTTTTTCCGTGAGTGGCAGGTTGTCACCTCATAATTTGAGATGTATTCCATAAGACCATATCAAGATTATTCTTTTCATTGTTGGTTTTCCAACAACTCCGCTCTAGCATTTGTCGTAAGCGTGATCTTACAAGATCTTGTTTCCTTCCGTTCATACCATCCATTCTTTCTTTTGTTCCGGAGGCTTTGTGATGTTGCTCTCTTCAACCCATCTTTCATCATTTCATCAAAGATCATGTTCTTTTCATGCCTATCCATTTAACCGGAGTGTTGTGCCCTTTTGTTCAAGTTCTTTTCGCCTTATCAAGTCTTACATCTCTTTTAACCGGAGTGCCATACGAATTTGTTCTTCCTTGTTCCTCTTCCCTACCGGAGTGCTTTCAACTTTGTTCTACTTTGTTGCATTCTTAATTTCAAGTTGTTCAACTTCTCAAGGTTCTTTGGTTTCACTCATTTGTCAAAGAAGCAACTTAGTTTTACCTCTCCTCTTTCTCTTCCGTTGTCCCTCCGGTGCCATTCTAGATCTCGGGACGAGATCCTCTCGTAGTGCTGGAGTGTTGTGACGCCCCGAGACCGATGTGCCAGTTGTTCCCCAGTTTTTCGTTGTTGTTGCCTTGTCATTTGCTTTTGTGCTACATCTTGCCATGTCATCATCTGCATTGCATCATCATGTTTTAAAACTTGCATCAGTCCCGGCCTCCTCGTTCCGTCCGTTGTCCGTTCTGAGCCCAACTACACTTGCACGCGCCCGCGGCATGTCTGAAATATTGTTTTATAAGTGGCCGGAAGATATTCTCGGAATGGGTTGAAAGTTGGCATGCAGTGTTGTTTTAGTGTTAGTAGGTCACCTGCCAAGTTTCATCGCATTCGGAGTTCGTTTGATAGCCCAACGGATAACTATAGCGACATTATGGTCGGTCAAACGTCGGACGTTTTCGGTCTTCGGAAACAGTCGCCGGGCCTCTCTTTTCTCTTCTCTCAGCTCGAGACCGTCTACACAACCCACTACCTACCGTCAGGTCCAACCTAACCTCTCTCGTCAGCCCGCAGCCCCCCTCGCGCGCGTCCGAAAGTTGTCCCGAACCCGACCCGGACTGTCGCCACCGTTGTGTCCGGATCATCCCCAAACATCTACAAAACATCTCCTTTTTACTATTTGGTCTTCCTATCTTTTATTTCTCGACCGTCAGATAAAAATCGGAGGGACCAAATGCCATTACCCAAAATCCGCTTGCTATATAAACTAGACCAACCCTAAAATCTGGGGCAGCTGTCCCATCCTCCTTGTCGCCGCCACTCCACCTCCCACCTCGGGATCTCCTCCCGATGCAAATCCTCTCCGACCAAGTCCCTCGTTTTCTTCACCGAGCCAACCAGCCACCACCGATCCTCCTCCTTGGGATCCATCCCCTCCCGATCCACCAACCACAGCCAGACTCCTCTCCTCCTTGTTTTCCCCCTCCTCTGCTCGTTCGTCCCCGAGCAGCGCCTCCACCGTTGCCGGCAACCGCGTCACCAGGACCCTCGCGCTCGAGCTCCTCCCTCCTCACGCGCCTGAGACCAGCAGCTCTCCTCGAGCCGGCCGCAGCAGCAGCCCCAGGCCAACCCCGCGCCCTCTCCCTCGGTCCCTCCTTCTCTTCCTTCTTTCTCCTGACCTCACATCTCTCTCTCTCCCGCAGGACCCTGACGACCAAGGCGCCAGGAGCCCGAGCCATCTAGCAGCGTTGTCACCTCCAACCATGGCGCCGCCGGCCATGGATGTCCACCACCGGGTCGCCCCGTGCCGTCCTAGAGCCTCCATCCCGGTTGGTCGCGGCCACGTTCCCGCCGTCCTCTGCATCGCGCCGCCTCCCGTCCTCCCTGCTCTTCCCCTGTGCCTGGAGTTTGTTCCGCCGGCCTCTGCTTGCTCTGCATTGAGCAGAGGAGAATGCCAGCGCCTCGCCTCGGCCCTCCTCGACCTCCTTCGCATCGGATCCGTCCCCCTCGTCCATCCACTCGTCGCCGGAGGTCGCCGCCATGCTCTACTTCCCCTACATCGCCCCTGCCTTCTACCTCGTCCTCCTCCGAGCAGAGAACGAGCGCACGCTGCCACCGCGCGTTGACCCACGCCTGGATCGCATCCAGCATGCCAAGGCCCAGCACCTCTACATCCCCCAGCCGGCCTGTTGGCCCGATGTGAGCAGCCCAGTTCGTCTCAGATTCAGCCCATAGTTGTTTTTTCTGTGCGCTGCGAATTTGTCCATTTATCCTGAGACTGCAGTTTTTACACAATAGCCCTCAAACTTCATGCATATCATATCTCACAAACCGTGCATCGAATTAAAACAAACTTAATATGCAACTTGCTTAGATTTTCATCTAGTTTCATAATATGTCTTTTTCACCCATGTTTAAAATGTTTAAAATGCTGTTTGTTTTAATTTGCTCAAATAACTTGTTAAAATGGTTTTATCCATAACTAAATAACCGTAACTCGGAATTTAATAAACTTTATATGTAAATGGGGTAGAAAAATTCCTAGTTTAACATGGTGTACTCACTTTGCATGTTTAACAACTCTAAAATTGTGTTTAGGGCAGAACAGTACCAAACCTAATATATGCATATGAGGAGTTTCCGGACTTGTTGTTTTGTTGCTTCCGGCCTCATTTAAACTTGACTAGATAGGTAGTTTATTTTGCTTCACCCTGTTGCCATGTTTAACAAACATTTAATATTGTGGGGTACATAAACGGGATCGAACTAAATAACTGATCATGGTGTTTCGTCAATATGCAACTCATTGCATATTGAGCTCCACTTAATTTGTAGGATTGTTTGTGCATTTTGCCATGCCATGCTTCATTAAACCGGACATGCATCATACTCGATTGTGCATCATGCCATGTTGATGTGTTGGTTGTTTACTATGTTTTATGCTTCTTTTCCGGTGTTTGCTTCTTCAGGTTGGTTCCGGTAACGTGCGTTTATGAGGACCCATTCGTCTACGTCCGTTTGTCTTCTTCTTGGACTCGTTCTTCTTCCTTGCGGGATTTCAGGCAAGATGACCATACCCTTGAAATCACTTCTATCTTGGCTTGCTAGTTGCTCGCTCTTTTGCTATGCCTATGCTACGATACCTACCACTTGCTTATCATGCCTCATATATTGTTGAACCAAGCCTCTAACCCACCTTGTCCTAGCAAACCATTGTTTGGCTATGTTACCGCTTTGCTCAGCCCCTCTTATAGCGTTGTTAGTTGCAGGTGAAGATTGAAGTTTGTTCCTTGTTGGAACATGGAGAGGTTGTTCCTTGTTGGAACCTGTTTACTTGTTGGGATATCACAATATGTCTTATTTAATTAATGCATCTATACACTTGGTAAAGGGTGGAAGGCTCGGCCTTATGCCTGGTGTTTTGTTCCACTCTTGCCGCCCTAGTTTCCGTCATATCAGTGTTATGTTCCCGAATTTTGCGTCCCTTACGCGGTTGGGCTATAATGGGAACCCCTTGACAGTTCGCCTTGAATAAAACTCCTCCAGCAATGCCCAACATTGGTTTTACCATTTGCCACCTAGCCTTTTCTTTTCCCTTGGGAGTCGCGCTCCTGAGGGTCATCATTATTTTACCCCCCGGGCCAGTGCTCCTCTGAGTGTTGGTCCAACTTGTCAGCCGCCGGTGGCCACCAGGGGCAACTCTGGGCTGGCCTACCAGAAGTTTAGACAATCCGCTGTGCCCTGAGAAAGAGATATGTGCAGCTCCTATCGGGATTTGTCGGTACATTCGGGCGGTGTTGCTGGTTTTGTTTTACCATTGTCGAAATATCTTGAAGAACCGAGATACCGAGCCTGATCGGAATGTCTCGGGAGGAGGTCTATTCCTTCGTTGACCGTGAGAGCTTGTGATGGGCTAAGTTGGGACACCCCTGCAGGGTTTTGAACTTTCGAAAGCCGTGCCCGCGATTATGGGCAGATGGGAATTTGTTAACGTCTGGTTCTAGAAAACCTGAAGTTGACCTTAATTAAAATGCATCAACCACGTGTGTAACCGTGATGGTCTCTTTCCGGCGGAGTCCGGGAAGTGATCACGGTGTTGGAGTTATGCTTGACGTAGGTTGCTATAGGATCACTTCTTGATGATACTTTTATCGACCGTGCTTTGCCTTCTCTTCTCGCTCTCATTTGCGTATGTTAGCCACCATATATGCTAGTCGCTCGCTGCAGCTCCACCTCATACCTTTTACCTTACCCATAAGCTTAAATAGTCTTGATCGCGAGGGTGCGAGATTGTTGAGTCCCCGTGGCTCACAGATACTTCCAAAACCAGCTTGCAGGTGCCGAAGAGTCCGTGCAGATGACGCAACCAAGCTCAAGGAGGAGCTCGATGAAGATATTGTCCTTTGTGTTGTTTTCGTTCTAGTTGATCAGTAGTGGAGCCCAGTTAGGGTCGATCGGGGACCTTTGTCGCATTTGGGGTTCTTCATTTATTTTGGCTCCGTAGTCGGGCCCTGATTGTATTTGGATGTTGTAATGCTTTATTCATGTATTGTGTGAAGTGGCTATTGTAAGCCAACTATGTATCTTTTCCCTTATGTATTACATGGGTTGTGTGAAGATTACCTCACTTGCGACATTGCTTTCAATGCGGTTATGCCTCTAAGTCATGCTTCGACACGTGGGAGATATAGCTGCATCGAGGGCGTTAGACATGCACACACCAGTACACCACACGACAACACACACTCTCACGCTCAAGTGCTCAACCTACACGTGCATGCACACACATCAGGCCCTGACAGACACATACACAACCAGGTGATTCCCACGCACGGGTTGGAGCCTTGTCGCGCCTGCATAAATTTGTGTTTATCTGACCTTTTGCCTATGCGAACAGACAGGTGGGACCCACAACGAACATGGTCAATTTAACTAATCAACATGGCGCCATGCAGACTATTTCGCCGGTCAACAGAGTGCAATCCGATGCTGAGCTGTGAGCAAGTGACCGCATAATCACCGCAAAACATATATAGTGACCGTAATCAGCTTATTCTGAAGTTCGGTGACCACATTTCGCTTTTCTCTCTGTAGGCCCTCCAAAACTACATCTCTACACGTTCTCGCATGTTACATCTAACAACTATGCAATACAGCACTACTACTACACTCTAACACAATAAATCATATGTGTTTTTAGTTTTACTAGATATCATATTGTTACTTAAAATTATTCAGTTTGCATACATTAAAATTGCCTTTGAAATGTATGGCCAGTATCATCTACCGCGCGGGAAAAATCCTGCCCTTTCCTATTTAATCGGGTTTGTATCGATGGATCGTGCGAAACAGCAAAACTATACTAGTACTATACAGTACAAGTGACAGTTCACTGGGCCGTCGTGTCGTCTACTCCTTCGTCGTAAGAGTGGAGCGCTCGCTTTCATAAATCTTCTAGTCCCTTTCGCCGACATGTGGGACATCAAGCTACCGGGTCCACGTGCCATACCAGAATACAGTGCAGAGCAGCCTGGGTGAAGCACCCCAATCATGGCGATGGCGTAGTAATGAGCAATGAGGCGTCAAATCACAAAGCTGCACCTTTCCCGCAGTTAAGTTGGAGGGACGAAGCAACCATCATTTCACTCATTGCTGAATCCGCTTCTCCCTCATCTTTTTCAACTTAACCACGTGTTGCTTCTGTCGTTGTTCTGCCTCATGTGGGACGCAGATCGACTTGGTAAAGCACTGACACGTGGGACCGCATGTTAGCAAACCGCCAGGACAACGTCCTTCGAAAATAAGAAGCCTAATCCTAGACATACAAAGGGCTACGTAGCTGCTACGTATACTTTCCATCTAATCTATATATGCCCCCCTGATTTTCAGGTGGGGTGGGCCTAATCCTCTACTTTAATCCAATCAAATAGTCCCACATCACATCAGTTCGTAACTTTACGTAAACCATTACGTGGATTTAGCATTGCTCAAATAAGAAACCTCCCCCTCCATCAGCACGGCAAAATCACCTCCTTTTTACTAATCTCGATTCTATAATTTTTTAGATCAATATAATTGAGATTTGTATAGATAGCACACAGGAGCAAAACCAAGTGGTACGGTTAAGGACATCCACAATGTGTAGCCAAATGTGAAAATAGCTTTTGGCATCGTGGGAACCATTATGGACGGTGTTGCCAAAGCGATAAAGATGGAACTGAAGCTCCGTCATTGATTGATTGAAGGAATAGAAAAATGCAACATCTCTCCTCTTTCTCCCATGCTTGGACGCATGTAGTACTACAGTATAGAGCACAGAGTATACTCCCCTGTCCCTTCTATCACAAATCACAAAGCAGTGAGGCGTCAAATCACAAAAGCACGGACGAAGCAACCATCATTTCACTCTTCGCTGACTCTGCTTCTCCATCGTCTTCTTCGAGAAGCCATCTCACCGCATTAGTTACTCCTAGTAGTACTAGTAATGTATTTCCTGGATGCAAATGGTGTTCTCCGTTGAACGCACTTCGCCAAACCACCACAAAAAAATATCATCGACGTCACCGCAATGGGGAAGGAAGTCAAATATAGTTACTACCTCCAGTTTTTGTACACAAGGCCAGTATATCAAAATTACAATTTGGAAAGGGCCACTAACACTAATCGAGGCAAAATTGATGGGGTTAGCAACCAAGGACATTAATATCCCCTGCATGCATGCGGAAGTGAGAAGGTTGGTTTGCATGGCGCTGCATTAATCAAGCGATGAGGAGTGAGATGGTTAGCTCTTTGGTCTTTGGAGAAGATAATACACATGAATTGACACATGAAACAAGGATTTGTATCGATTAAATCCCGCGAAGGAAAACCCAGCCTTTCTTTTTTAACACCAGTACTCCTAGTACGTACTAAAAAGAAATGGAGGGAGTACATACTTATCCTGTTTGGGTCTAGGCCTTGCATTACCAAACTTCGCCACACATTTTTGCCAAGCTTGCCTAAAGTTTTCAAAATGAGAAGGAGGTACACTTGCGCACGGCTATCGCGGTTGCACCGCACCCTCACACGGTCGCTCCTGCACGCCGCGGTCGCACCGCACCCTCACACAGTCGCTCCTGCATGCCGCAAACCCAACCAAGGAACGCACCCTCACTGACACGTGTTGTCGCATGTGAACACACCAAACTCAGCCATCCTATCGCTGACACATAATTTTTGTTCATAGAGTATGTTTATCCAACCGCATGTTGGGGAGTATCTGTACAGCCCGTGCGGTGGTCTGTTGGGGAAGAAGAAGAGGTGAGGAAGAAGGAAAGAAGGGTTAGGAGACGTAGGATATTCATCCAACCGCCTGAAATGGTCGACAGACCCAAGTCAGGTGACTTGCATAACAAATATATGTTTTTACACAGCAAAAGATCCATGAAAACAACAACATAAAGAAAAACTATCACTACTCGTGGAAAGAGACGGCCTCGTCGTCTTTGGCTGCCGGCGCGAACCAGCCATCGCTGCCGACGTGTGTCTCCACACCGTGGTTGTCCTCGGCCTCCAGCTACTCGTTCAAGCGGAGCGTGCGGGCGCTCTACACGGACGAGAGCATAGCCTGGTTCCAGTCGAGGACGTCCGGTTCCGCCTGCAGGAGGGCCTCGATGGCAGCGGCATCCGCGCACTCTGCGTCGAGTAGAGCCTTCGCCGCCCAGTTCAAGTCCAGGACGTCCGGTTCCGCCTGCAGGAGGGCATCGATGAGAGCGGCATCCGCGCGCTCTGCGTCGAGTCGAGCCTCTGTCGCCCGGTTTAATTCCAGGACGTCCGGTTCCGCCTGCAGGAGGGCCTTGATGGTAGCGGCATCCGTGCGCTCTGCCTCAAGTTGAGCCTCCGCTGCTCGGTTCACATCCATGACATCCGGTTCCGCCTACAGGAGAGCCTTGATGGCAGCGGCATGCGCGCGCTCCGCGTCGAGTTGAGCCTCTGCCTCCCGGTCCTCCTTTAGTATCGCCATGTTGAACCACTGGTCCGCCTGCACCATGCGGGACTCGGGCGCCAACACGAAGTCGACGTCCATTGTCTCATACCCATCGGGGGCCTTCTCTGCCGCGAACTCCGCCATGAACATTGGATCGGCTTCCTCCTCCTCGTAGCTTGGCTCCAGAGAACTCGGGGATTGGCCCGCCGCAAAGCGAGCTTGGGAACGGAGGTCTGTGGCGCCGACCGCCACCGCGATTTCTGCGCGGCGCTCCGGCGTCAGCATCTTGTAGTAAGTGATCTTGCGGCGCACCATGGCTTTTCGGCGAACTAGAGGACGCTGGATGCGGGCTAGGGGATCGAAAGGTGGGGGAATGGGCAGGAGATTTGGTGTGGTTTTAGGGCAGTGGCTGGCGTAGGCCGAGCAGCGAAGGTTCTGGTGTGAATAGTGGTTCTGGTGATGACCGGTCAATCGGTTTTGACTGTACATCACTCTTGTCGCGTTCGCGTTGCAGCCCAGCACGCTGGACCCTCCACGTCGCCCACTGAATGGAACGCGCTTCGTCTTGCGTTTTCGCTCGCTTGTGGGACCGCAGTTGAGAGCAAACCGACGTCCCTCCCCCTCCCCCGCCCGCGTCATTTATTATACCACCACTCCCACCGTTTTATGCGGAGTAAATAAAAACAGAGGGAGTATTACTACGGATGAGGATCCCCTGACGTGGCCGAACCCATTGAGTAACTAACATGCGGGGCCTAGCAAGCATGGGGTCTGCGAGTAAGTGACCGAAAGGGAGGGTAAGGCAGGCATACCTACGTCAGAGGATCCACTTCCACTATACTACTTTGACCAAATTAGTGTAATAATATATGACATGCAACTTACACAAATGTTAGAGTAATAATATATGACATGCAACTTACACAAAGCATATAGGGTCTAATGCGTTTTTCGAGGCTAACTTTGACCAAATGTTAGAGTAATAATATATGACATGCAACTTACACAAAGCATACGGTCAAATTCGTATGTGAAAGGAGTTTCCAATGATATAATTTTCACATTATACATCTCATGTACTATTAATCTTGTCAATAGTCAAATTGGAAACCATCTCGAGTACAAATCTAGGAGTACGTACGAATCTAACAATATTGATTGGGCGTTGTTGAATGTTGATACCTTTTTTATCAAAGTAGATATACTTTGACTACACATAAAACTTATATGTAAACTACTCCCTCCTTCCATCTGTATAGGGCCTAATGCGTTTTCTAGGCTAACTTTGACCAAAAGGTAGAGCAATAATATATGACATGCAACTTAAATAAAGCATACCATCAAATTCGTATGTGAAAGGAGCTTCCAATGATATAATTTTCGCATTATACATGTCATGTACTATTAATCTTGTCAATAGTCAAAGGCGGTCTTGAAAAATGCATTAGGCCCAATATAGATGGAAGGAGGGAGTAGAAAGGATAGGAGGGAGTATATTGTACGTTCAAAAATGAAACGAACATTGAATACCCTTTATATATGATTTGCGGATGCTATGATCACCGGTTCAAAATTTTGAATCCGCCTTAGGTATCACGTGCCCCCACTCGTTCCCTCTCGATTTCATCTCGGGGTCCGAAGATCTATTGAAAGAGGACTAGGGTGGGTACATGCAAATGATACTCGACGGAATGTTCAAATGAGGCATGCGGGAGGATGGACTCGACTGGAGGGCGACATGATCGATGGAGAAGAGGATTGGAAAGGAATTAGAAATAAGCAAATGCCACATGATTATACTTGAACGGCTCAAATAAACAATAAGTTGTCTTGCTTGGCCTACATAGTGAAAGGCCTAATGCGCAACGCGGAGCACTGACGCTCGAATATGGCCGGGAAAACAGGGAAACAGACATGTGGGGCACACCCGTCGGGACGATGAAGCGCAGACTAGTCCAATGGAGGAGCTGGCCCACGACCTCCTCGCCACCGACAACTGTTCATGTGGGTTGTTGGGGCCAACAATGGGGTGCAGCTCTAGCACCGCCTCTAGACACGGCGACCGCGGTGAGCGACATGCTCATATCATCGCTAGACACAGTCGGTTTCAGTTTGCCGAGGGTGGCGTTAGTGCTGTGGCAGGACCAACGGTATGTTTGGTTTGTGCCCAAGGTTTCCCCATCAAAGCATTGGGTAGCCAAAATTTTGGTTGAGGTATTGGTTGCCCATGATTTGGCCGACATTGGCAAGAAAAATGAACTTGAGTTGGCTAGAGTTCATTGGCATGCCAAAGAAATGGCAACCATCCAAACAAAGACCAATCTTTGGGTCATGACCAAAATTTTGGTTGAGGTATTGGTTGCCCATGATTTGGCCGACATTGGCAAGAAAAATGAACTAGAGTTGGCTAGAGTTCATTGGCATGCCAAAAAAATGGGAACCATCCAAACAAAGACCAATCTTTTGGTCATGACCAAAATTTTGGCAAGGTGCACTTTGGCCACAATCCAAACACACCCCAACACCCGGCTCGTCGAGGATGCACAAGGTGCCGTGACGCGTCCGCAGAGTGGTGTAGCGCGGCCAACTGCATCCTCTAGACCTGAGACCATGCCGGGTCGTCTTGCTTTTTCAATGACATGTGGGGATCGCATGTGAGCAACGGGCATCTCCAATGTTGCCACGACCACAGCTGACTACCCTGGCACACCAAAACCGTCGTCCCTCGCGCCGTCGTGCGGTGTGTTCCCAGCCGGTGCCAGCTGCCCGCATCCATGCCGTCCGTTCGTATGTTGTCATTAAGAGGCTCGGTGCCCGAGGAACAACTCCGGCGACTTAATGATGCACCCGGACGCTTGGCCTCACCGGAATGCGCTTCTTAAAGCGGCAACACCCAGCTAACCTCCACACCATAGCGCATCGTCCTCCTACCTGGAACCACATCCGCCATGACCGCAGGCGCGAACGCTCTGCGGGAGAGCTTGTCTTCGGGGATGGAGCTCGAGGTCGCCGCCCTCGCTGAAGTCGCCGCACAAGCGGTGGCCACGCTGGCGGCCGACGACGGGAGCACCGTCAGCCACGCGTCCTACTTGCCGCTGTCCAACGTCCGGCACCGCTGAGGTCGGGGACTCCTTCGAGGATGAGTAGGGAATGGGAGGCGGCAGGGCATGGTGTGCCAACTGGCCGGTCCGTCTCCCGTGTTCTACTTTTCCTCGCCGGAGACCGCACCTTGACTTCATGGGTCTTGAACCCCGCCCCCGTACATGGAGATCACAGATGGAGGGCGTCGGTCGCCGCCGTAGAATAGGTTTAGGGTCGGGTTTCTTTTATTTTTTTGTCCTATAAAAGTTCGAAATGTAATGAAAATCTGCCGTGTTTGCATTAATCTCGGCCGGTGTATATGAACTTTCACAATAATATACATATTGTAGGAGTACTAGCAAGATGCCCGTGCGTTGCACGGAAGATCAAGATCTTGTGGGAGAAAAGGATGAACGAGGGAAAGCCTTATCTGCAAATGTGGAGAGGTGTGCGGGTAAATTGTCATAGTTTCCTTCCTATCCGTTAGATATAGATCGGACGTCCTATATTGCAGGATCGGACACATCTTTCTACATCTACGGGAACCTAAAAAAGGGTTAACGTAAATTGCCTCTCTCTGTCCTCCCCTGATTTTCATGGTGGTGGGCCCCTCCCTCCCCCCCAATCTACAATCAACAGCTCACACGTTTCACATTACATTAATTACGTAACTGGGATTACGTAGGTGTAGCATTACTCGTCCTAAAAAACCCAACTAAGCCAACCTCCCAGCATATCGCGTGGGAAAAGACCCGGCCGCGCCATTTTAGTCGGGATTATCGGATTACTAGTAGTAGTATCGATGGATCACGCGAAGCAACCGAATTTTTTTTGTGGGGGCGAAGCACCTAGTTTAAAAGGAAAAAATGCGGTACACTCACAACACTCCTGTCGCGGTCGCATTGCACCCCACACACGTTCGGTCATGCACACGGCTCATGCAAATGGAACGCGCTTCGGCTTGCCTCTTCACTGACACGTGGGACTGCACTTGGAGAAACCGACCATGCGCCAAACTCCCCACGCCCACCTGTGAAAATCCTCCACCCCCACACCCAAAAATTCCCCCCAAATCTGATTCAACCGCCCTTCGGCCAACTATCCAATAATATTCCCCAAACCCCCCTCCCCCCTGTCCCCCTCCACTCCATTCACTCCGCCAAAGCTGCCCTCCCCGCCGCACCGATACGTCGGCGCCGCGGTTCGGCGATCCTCTCGCTCCCACAATACGCTCTCGTAGACTACCGTCCTCTAGCCGCGCCGCCACCTCTGGCTACATTCTTATGGAGGCGCACGGCGGTCAGCGCCGCCACCGCTTTCGTGTGGAGACGCACGGCGGTCAGCTTCTCCCATAGTACGCACATTCTAGACTGAGGCCCCGTTCATGTCGGTGTAGCGCTGAATGTTAGCTGATAGTCGCTGTTAATCTCACTGTTTGCCGAAGTAGTTTACTGTCAATATGCTCTGCTTAAGAAGCTTCCTTGCCCTGTTCTACACTCAATCTGCTTAGCTGAGATGGCATGCCAAGGCCGATTAGTTGCTAAAATATCCTGCCATATATTTATTGTGACGTAGATTGCCATGGTCTAGTAGCCAATCTGTTAGGTGAAATAGCTCTACACCATTTTATACACGATCTTTGTTGCTGCGATGGCCTTCGATAGTTCGATGGCTGTGTGCTCAGCCTCATTGACTACTGACACAGCCTGCCATAATTTGGCACTCAAATCTGTTTGCTGAATTAGCTTTACATATATTTCGTTACTTAGATCTGCTCGTCCAAATATCTTGCCATAGCTTTAGACATCGACCTAGGTATTTTTTTTCTGGACTTCATAAAAAAGCATATATGTTTTTCCTGTAATATCTAGTAGAAGAACTAATTTGTATGTCTAACAAATGGACATGACTTGGATAACTTCTGCTCGAAGATTCTCCGCTGCATATGTCGAGGGGGTTGAAAACTTCAAGAACTTTATCAGAGCTGACTACGGTGGTCCGAAATCAGATGTGGTCTGCCCGTGTAGCAGTTGTATGAATTCAGTTACAAGACCCCACTCAACTGTGCAAAATCATCTACACTTGTATGGGATGTCGGTCACATATACTAGGTGGGTTCATCATGGTGAAGCTGTGAACGTCAATGTTATTGATTACATGGAAGCAGCAGATCACCACCTTGATCTACCTGATGCTCAGGTGGAAGAGGAGGAGGAGGAGGTGGTGGCAGAGCCAGTGAGTTTGACCAACATTGAAACAATGCTACGAAATGCTCGTGCATTCCATGAACTTTCACCTGCAGAAGAAAAATGGTGGGCCCACATGTTGGAACAATGCAACGTTGCTGTCACCCCAGGAAATAAGCTGTCAGTATTCTCAGCTATGGTCACCTTTCTTCAGGTGAAGACATCTGAGCGGATGACCAACAAATCATTCGATGCGATGTTGGCTGCTTTCCGCGAATCTTTCCCAGATGCGTCTGAGCTGCCACACACCTACAGTAAAATGAAGAATTTCCTTCGTCCTGTTGGAATTGGATATGATATGATCCATGTTTGTAAGAATAATTATGTTCTGTTCTGGAAGGATTATGCCAACTTAAGTGAATGCCCAAAATGCAAATCATCAAGATGGAAAGATGGCGATGCTTTGAAGAGGATTCCTCCTAATGTTCTGAGACATTTTCATATTACACCAAGATTGTAGAGGTAGTTTCATGATGCTGAAACAAGAGAGGATGTACTATGGCATTCTAGGAACCAGGAGTACAGAGATCAGAATGTAATGAGCCATCCATCTCATGGTAGTGAGTGGAAAAGCTTCAATGATAAACACAAAGAGTTTGCTGCTGACCCGAGAAACATTAGACTTGGCTTAGCTTCAGATGGATTTAACCCATTTGGCCACCAGAGCGCCACATATAGCATGTGGCCAGTGCTTGTTATCCCTTACAACATGCCTCCAAATTTCTACACCAAAGAATCAAACTACATGATGGCCTTGCTCATCCCAGGTCCAAAAAGTCCTGGAAAGGATTTTGATTTGTTCATGGAGCCTCCTGTGGAGGAACTTCAACAGCTATGGAAGGGTGTTCTCACTCGATACCTATATAGCAGCCCACCAGCTGATTTCTTTCTGCGTGCTGTTATAATTTGGTGCATCCATGATTATCCAGCTTTGGGCACTATGTCAGGGCGAATGACACATGGTTACAATGCATGTGTTCGCTGTGACAGGAATCCGCTGTCATACGCAATACTTAGCAAGATCTGTTACACTGGACACCACCGTTTCCTTGCCAAGGACAAGCCGCTTCCTAGAAAATACAGAAGACATGTGTTCAATGCTAAGCATGAAAACCGTGATGCGCCAAAGAGGCTCACCGCCGATGAGTTGCAAGTGGAATTAGAGAAGGTCATGCATATTACACCAGGAAACCATCCTGATAATGGTAGCGGGGAAAAGAAGCGTGGCAGGGCAGAAGAGAGATTATTGTTTACCCGCAGGTCCACTTCGTGGGACTTGGAGTATTGGAAAGATTTGGATCAGCGGCATAATCTTGATGTGACGCACATCGAGAAAAATATATGTGACAGCATTATCGGCACACTTCTTAATATTGAAGGCAAGACGAAAGATACCTTAAAATCTAGGATTGATTTGACACACCTAGGTATCAGACAGCATTTGCAGGTGCAAGATGAAGGTAAACCACGGGATATGGCACCAGCTGTGTACGTCTTGGACAAGGTAAAAAGAAAAGAATTCTGCGAGGTCCTGTCACGTGTGAGATTCCCACATGGATTTGCTTCCAACCCTGAAAGGAGAGTCAGTGCAGATGGAAACAAGGTACGAGGGTTGAAAACTCATGACTGCCACGTCCTACTTCAAAGGGTTTTACCTGTTATCCTTAGAGGATTGGGCCGCCCTGACTTATACAGAGCAGTTGCAGAGTTGGGACAATTCTTCAGGGAACTTTGTAGTAGGAATATCAGGATAGATGCTTTGGAGCGTCTTAGAGACAAGATACCAACTATCCTATGTGACCTTGAGAAGATATATCCTCCAGCCTTCTTTGATGTGATGGTGCATTTGGCTGTTCATCTACCTGATGAGGCACTACTTAGAGGTCCAGTACAGTATGACTGGATGTACCCTATTGAAAGGCGGCTAGGCACTTTCAAGGGCTATGTTAAGAACAGAGCTAGACCCGAGGGTTCCATTGCAGAGGCCTACATTACTACAGAAGTGTTGACATTCTGCTCAAAATACATTGAAACAGCTGATCAGCTTAGCAAAGAGGTGGGTGAAGACAATCCCGAGCTCAATGTTTTCGATTATTCTGTTCGAGTTACAGGGGAAGAGTCGACAAGAGGACAAACCTAAAGATTTGGACAAAATGGTTTGGTATGTGTTGAATAACTGTCCTGAGATACTACCGTATATCAAGTAAGTGCAGTACTACAGCTTATACAACGTAATCTACCAAACTTGCAGCACATTCTTATATATTTAGATGTTTGACGCGATCACTATGTTGTGCAGCATCTACAAAGAGGAGTTACTGCCGCAAAATCCAAGAAACATTGACAAACTGGTTATGGCAGGATTTGCGAAATGGTTCAAGAACCATGTAAGCTTTTGAAGTGCACTGCCAGTTTTTTAATATATTGAGTACATAAGATGATCATCTTGTCTATTTTCTAACCATAGGTTAAGAAGATACGGGAGGATGGGCAGGCAGTTGATGATGCCCTTTACTCACTAGAAATGGGTCCTGATACTCGGGTAAGACATTATGAATCTTGCGTTGTTGGAGATGTGCGCTACAACACCCTTGCACGAGACGAAGGCAGGAAGACACAAAACAGTGCCATCATGAGCACGAATACGTATGACAAAGAGATAACTGACATGTATGCTAACATAACAGACATTGTTCAGTTGCAGTATATCTCCAGTTTCGAGGATCATCTGTGTGTGGTTCTGTTGTGCTGTTGTTAGTATAACCTGTTTTCCAGGATCGCAAAACCCAGAGCTGATGATTATTTCAAATCCATCAATGTCAAGGCGGCGTACCAGACCAATGAGCCATTTATTTTGGCAAATCAAGCAACACAGATATTTTTCTTGGAAGACACATTTGCACGTAGCGATGACTTGAGAGTATTGCAAAGGTTTGAGCAGAGTAATTCGTTTAATGAAGTTGCACAACAAGATGATGCTTACACTGCTCCTGATGTACAGGATAACACAGATGTTCCTAATATCTTTGAGAACCATCACGTCAATGACGCCGGCGAAAATATTGCCTATCATGCTGTGAACATACAAGAGTTGATCAAGAAGAAGCCAACGTTCGAGGATGTTGAGGACGAAGAAGAAGATGTCACCATGGGGAATTATGATTCAGACTGATACACATGGCGAAGATGTTGACGCTGCTGCTGGGGATGATGATTACATTGCTTTTGTCGTATTTGCCTGTCAGAAGACGTTTTTTATCTACTATGTGAAATTGTGTTTGCTATGACAACTGAAACCTGATGAACATGTTGTTTAGTATTTTGTTGTGAGAACATCACTTGTTATATATGCTGATTTGTGTTTGGTGATTGTATGACAACTAAAACATGATGACATTGTTGTTTAGTTGTACTCATATTTGGCTGTGAAACTTGAATTTGATGACATAGTTTGCTGTTGGATTGCAATTTGCTCGACGTCTTCGAATGAGAACAAAGCTGACCCGACAGGGCCTCTGCTATTTATTTATATATATGAGAAAAAGGGGATACCCCCTGATTTCCGTTAATAGAAATCATTAGATGTTCAAAACACTACGCCCAACCTGCTACACAAGTTTCATTCATTACTAGTTTCAGCAAAGTGCTCATGTCGTAGCCACTGAATACATCACGAGGGCTACATACTGCATCAGAGGAACTGCATCTTTAACCTTCTGCTCTGCATCTTCCTCTTCTGTCGTTCCTTCAGTTACTTTTCCAACACCCCAACCTGCTGGTATTGGGATTCCTCGGCTAACCAAATAATCAGCGTAGTTGCATTCCCCCACATCAGCAACTTCCCAGAACTACAAATCACATGAATCTTCCCTTTTCTGCACGAATCAAATTGGTAGATCATCAACCAAACTATTAACAAAAATCAGCAACTGAAAGCAGCAGAACAACACTTAAACATATTATTTCCCCATGATTCGGGCATTTGTAGAAGACTCGGCCATGGTTGCGGATTGTGGTTGAGATGCGACGGATGACTCTACGTGATTTGGAGCAGTGGCACCACACCAACGGCAGCGGGTTGCGATGAGCAATCGGCTGCGGTGCGCGTGGCTGCGAGGGTGTGATGAGATCCATAGGCGATGGTACGGGTTGCGACTTGGCGCATATCTGGTTGTTGCCTGCTGAAGAGCAGGTGGACGAGCAGCCGGCGGACATGGTTGCTGCGGCCAGAGCTTCTGATGCTAGGCAGAGTAAGTAGAGAAGAGGAGAAGCAAACATTGGATATGTCAGTTTCATTACTTGCAGAGTAGCATAGCATCATATATAGTCATAGTCTAGGTTTGGATTCGAACCAGCTACAGGAGCACGTCTTTCTTTTTTCTAAAACTCGGCAACGTCTCTTTACTGGTACACTAGCTTGTTCTGTACGCCTTCCCAAGTCTTTCATTTTCTTTCCTTTTTTTGCGAGGACCTGACAACTGGGACCCACCGGAAGGGCCTCTGTATTTCGCGGAAAAAAACGTTCCCCCCGCTGACATGTCGGACCCACCAGCTATATCTTCGCACGCAAGGAAGTGCCTCCTTATTACGCACAAAAAAAGAATACCCCCTGCTAGCTGGGACCCACCATAGTGGGAGGATGACTTGTGGGCCAACAAAGTTGACGGGGACGGAGGGCTTTGTCAACTTAGTCAATATGAACGATTCTAGCTCCAGTGACCGTACGATGTCCATCCAACGGGCGTAGTGCTTCTTCAACCTCTGGTCTTCTTGCTCAAGCCGCCCAAAGCAGCGCCGGTCGTGCCGCATGCTCCTGCCTCCCGTGGCTGGCTGTGCTGCCGTGGAGGCCTCACCGCCCCCTACTATTCCCACCACTGGCCAGGCCCTGCGGCGACGGCAGCCTCACACCGCAACCGAACCAGTGAACCCTTGTACTCTTCTCCGCGCGGGCTTCCTCTGCCGCGTCTTCCCCGGCTCCGCGTCGTCCCCTTCCTCGGACTCGTCATCATCCACCGCCGTGGTCCTCTCCACGCGGCGTGGTCAACATGGTCAAGGAACGACTTCCATCGGAAGAGTACTGTACGTGGAGAGGCTGACAACTGGGTCCACAGCCAACGCCCAGTTTTTTTGTGATTTTCCAAGTAAGTCGAATTGTCAGGCCTATTGGGCTGCAAATCTTTCAAGACGAGGAGAGCTTTCATTCGGCTGGCCGAGAAAATGGCCCATCAGTAATGAGAAATGGGCTGTACATTTTTAAAACACATCAAACCGGCAATTAGTTTCAAATATCTTTTTTTCATTTCAAGATTTTAAATTACATTAATTTTTATCCGTGGAGAATTTGTTGGATTTTATATTGATATACATTTATTTTAAAATCAGTTTGAATGTGAGTCGAAATTTCGGGATTAAAAACAGTTCAGACCGCACCGAAATATGCAAAAATTCGCATAATTTTTTAACCGTGGCCACAATTTGGTTTCTAATGCTAACAAAAAGAATACGGGCTCCAAACAAACCTTAAGAATTAGAAAATGGGCTGAAAATTATTAGAAATTTATGGCAGATGGGCTGTATGTTGTTTTCCATAGATTTGAGGCTTTCCTAAAAAAAGGTTGACGCACAAGCAGTGACTGTTGGATGTCCATCCAACGGCCGTCGTGCTTCTTCAATCTCTGCTCTTCCTGCTCCAGCCGCTCAAACAGGCGCCGGCGGGACTGCCTGCTCCCTCCTCCCCGCGGCCGGCTCTGCTGCCGCGCAGGCCTCACTGCCCCACCGTACTCCCATCGTTGGCCTAGCCATCCCTCTACTCACCCACACCTGCTGTTATTCTCCGGCGACGGCAGACGAACCAGTAAACCCTCGTACAGTCGTACTCCCCTCCACGTGGGAAACAACTGCCAGGTCTTCCCTGCCTTTGTGTCGTTCCCTTCCTAGGCCACGCCGTCGTCCACCGCCCTGGTGCTCTTGGCGCGGCCTGGTCAACATGGTCAATGACCGACATGCATCTGAAGTGGACTGTACGTGGAGAGGCCGACAGCTGGGTCCACGGCCGCACGCAAGGAAATGCCTCCTTATTACGCGCAAAATAATGATTCCTCCACCTAACATCAGGGACCCACCGAAAGGGCCTCTATATTTCGCGAAAAAAACATTACCGCCGCTGACAGCTCGGACCCACCAGCTATATCTTCGCAAGCAAGGAAGTGCCTCCTTATTACGCACAAAAAAATGAATACTCCCCCTGTTAGCTGGGACCCAGTATAGCGGCAGGCTGACTTGTGGGCCTACTAAGTTGACGGGGATGGAGCCCCCCTCGCGCGCGTCCGAAAGTTGTCCCGAACCCGTCCCGGACTGTCGCCACCGTTGTGTCCGGATCATCCCCAAACATCTACAAAACATCTCCTTTTTCCTATTTGGTCTTCCTATCTTTTATTTCTCGACCGTCCGATAAAAATCGGAGGGACCAAATGCCCTTACCTAAAATCCGCTTGCTATATAAACTAGACCAACCCTAAAATCTGGGGCAGCTGTCCCATCCTCCTTGTCGCCGCCACTCCACCTCCCACCTCGGGATCTCCTCCCGATCCAAATCCTCTCCGACCAAGTCCCTCGTTTTCTTCACCGAGCCAACCAGCCACCACCAATCCTCTTCCTTGGGATCCATCCCCTCTTGATCCACCAACCACAGCCAGACTCCTCTCCTCCTCGTTTTTCCCCTCCTCTGCTCGTTCGTCCCCGAGCAGCGCCTCCACCGTCGCCGGCGACCGCGTCACCAGGACCCTCGCGCTCGAGCTCCTCCCTCCTCACGCGCCTAAGACCAGCAGCTCTCCTCGAGCTGGCCGCAGCAGCAGCCCCAGGCCGACCCCGCGCCCTCTCCCTCGGTCCCTCCTTCTCTTCCTTCTTTCTCCTGACCTCACATCTCTCTCTCTCCCGCAGGACCCTGATGACCAAGGCGCCAGGAGCCCGAGCCATCCAGCAGCGCCGTCACCTCCAACCATGGCGCCGCCGGCCATGGATGTCCACCACCAGGTCGCCCCATGCCGTCCCAGAGCCTCCATCCCGGTTGGTCGCGGCCCCGTTCCCGCCGTCCTCTGCATCACGCCGCATCCTGTCTTCCCTGCTCCTCCCCTATGCCTGGAGTTTGTTCCGCCGGCCTCTGCTTGCTCTGCATCGAGCAGAGGAGAATGCCAGCGCCTCGCCTCGGCCCTCCTCGACCTCCTTCGCACCGGATCCGTCCCCCTCGTCCATCCACTCGTCGTCGGAGGTCACCTCCATGCTCTGCTTCCCCTGCATCGCCCCTGCCTTCTGCCTCGTCCTCCTCCGAGCAGAGAACGAGCGCATGCTGCCACCGCGCGTTGACCCGCGCCTGGATCGCATCCAGCATGCCAAGGCCCAGCGCCTCTACATCCCCCAGCCGGCCTGTTGGCCCGATGTGAGCAGCCCAGTTCGTCTCAGATTCAGCCCATAGTTGTTTTTTCTATGCGCTGTGAATTTGTCCATTTATCCCGAGACTGCAGTTTTTACAGAGTAGCCCTCAAACTTCATGCATATCATATCTCACAAACCGTGCATCGGATTAAAACAAACTTAATATGAAACTTGCTTAGATTTTCATCTAGTTTCATAATATGTCTTTTTCACCCATGTTTAAAATGTTTAAAATGCTGTTTGTTTTAATTTGCTCAAATAACTTGTTAAAATGGTTTTATTCATAACTAAATAACCATAACTCAGGATTTAATAAACTTTATATGTAAATGGGGTAGAAAAATGCCTAGTTTAACATGGTGTACTCACTTTGCATGTTTAACAACTCTAAAATTGTGTTTAGGGCACAACAGTACCAAACCTAATATATGCATATGAGGAGTTTCCAGACTTGTTGTTTTGTTGCTTCCGGCCTCATTTAAACTTGACTAGATAGGTAGTTTATTTTGCTTCACCCTCTTGCCATGTTTAACAAACATTTAATATTGTTGGGTACATAAACGAGATCGAACTAAATAACTTACCGTTGTGTTTCGTCAATATGCAACTCGTTGCATATTGAGCTCCACTTAATTTGTAGGATTGTTTGTGCATTTTGCCATGCCATGCTTCATTAAACCGGACATGCATCATACTCGATTGTGCATCATGCCATGTTGATGTGTTGGTTGTTTACTATGTTGTATGCTTCTTTTCCGGTGTTTGCTTCTTCGGGTTGGTTCCGGTATAATCGCGTTTGTGAGGACCCGTTCGTCTACGTCCGTTTGTCTTCTTCTTGGACGCGTTCTTCTTCCTTGCGGGATTTCAGGCAAGATGACCATACCCTCGAAATCACTTCTATCTTTGCTTTCTAGTTGCTCGCTCTTTTGCTATGCCTATGCCGCGATACCTACCACTTGCTTATCATGCCTCATATATTGTTGAACCAAGCCTCTAACCCACCTTGTCCTAGCAAACCATTTTTTGGCTATGTTACCGCTTTGCTCAGCCCCTCTTATAGCGTTGTTAGTTGCAGGTGAAGATTGAAGTTTGTTCCTTGTTGGAACATGGAGAGGTTGTTCCTTGTTGGAACCTGTTTACTTGTTGGGATATCACAATATGTCTTATTTAATTAATGCATCTATACACTTGGTAAAGGGTGGAAGGCTCGGCCTTATGCCTGGTGTTTTGTTCCACTCTTGCCGCCCTAGTTTCCGTCATATCGGTGTTATGTTCCCGGATTTTGCGTCCCTTACGCGGTTGGGCTATAATGGGAACCCCTTGACAGTTCGCCTTGAATAAAACTCCTCCAGCAATGCCCAACATTGGTTTTACCATTTGCCACCTAGCCTTTTTTTCCCTTGGGAGTCGCGCTCCTGAGGGTCATCATTATTTTACCCCCCGGGCCAGTGCTCCTTCGAGTGTTGGTCCAACTTGTCTGCCGCCGGTGGCCACCAGGGGCAACTCTGGGCTGGCCTATCGGAAGTTTAGACAATCCGATGTGCCCTGAGAAAGAGATATGTGCAGCTCCTATCGAGATTTGTCGGCACATTCGGGCAGTGTTGCTGGTTTTGTTTTACCATTGTCGAAATGTCTTGAAGAACCAAGATACCGAGCCTGATCGAAATGTCTCGGGAGGAGGTCTATTCCATCATTGACCGTGAGAGCTTGTGATGGGCTAAGTTGGGACACCCCTGCAGGGTTTTGAACTTTCGAAAGCCGTGCCCGCGGTTATGGGCAGATGGGAATTTGTTAATGTCCGGTTGTAGAAAACCTCAAGTTGACCTTAATTGAAATGCATCAACCGCATGTGTAACCGTGATGGTCTCTTTCCGGCGGAGTCTGGGAAGTGATCACGGTGTTGGAGTTATGCTTGACGTAGGTTGCTATAGGATCACTTCTTGATCATACTTTTATCGATCGTGCTTTGCCTTCTCTTCTCGCTCTCATTTGCGTATGTTAGCCAGCATATATGCTAGTCGCTCCCTGCAGCTCCACCTCATACCTTTTACCTTACCCATAAGCTTAAATAGTCTTGATCGCGAGGGTGCGAGATTGCTGAGTCCCTGTGGCTCACAGATACTTCCAAAACCAGCTTGCAGGTGCCGAAGAGTCCGTGCAGATGACGCAACCAAGCTCAAGGAGGAGCTCGTTGAAGATCTTGTCCTTTGTGTTGTTTTCGTTCTAGTTGATCAGTAGTGGAGCCCAGTTGGGGTCGATCGGGGACCTTTGTCGCATTTGGGGTTCTTCTTTTATTTTGGCTCCGTAGTCGGGCCCTGATTGTATTTGGATGTTGTAATGCTTTATTCATGTATTGTGTGAAGTGGCGATTGTAAGCCAACTATGTATCTTTTCCCTTATGTATTACATGGGTTGTGTGAAGATTACCTCACTTGCGACATTGCTTTCAATGCGGTTATGCCTCTAGGTCGTGCTTCAACACGTGGGAGATATAGCCGCATCGAGGGCGTTAGAAGTTGGTAATCAGAGCCTTCCCCGACCTTAGGAGCCCCCACTGCTTGATCGTTATTAGCAGCCGTTGTTGAGTCTAGAAAAATGTTTTGAGTCATTTAGGAATTATATATCGGAGAGTTTAGGAATTCTTTTTACTTCCCAGTCTCCTCATCGCTCTGGTAAGGCATCCCGACATAGAGTTTTGACTCTTCTCTTCTCAAATTTCACTAAATATTTTTTTAGTATCACGCGGGTATCTTGGAATCGTTCCGATGGTTTTGTGACGAGAACATTGTCTTGGTGCCTCCTGTCAGGGGTTTTATGGCAGTGTCCCGGGGAGTTGAGCTCCGAGGTGTTGTCATCATAATTTTATCATTGCAGTTCTGGAATACCTGAGTTTAGTACGACGACATCAAAATCTCTTTTATGCAGTTCGTTGGTGAGATAACCTCGACGCCACCCAGTACTGGGGCGGGAGTTTGGGAGTATTGCCATAACTTGTATAACGGATGCTTTTCGAAGGTTGAGGTAGATGATTTTCGAAGGTTTCTTGGTTATGTATTGAAGGATGGATACAGCTGGATGTAGGATTTGCTAGTTTTGGGTGAGATATTATGCTTCCCCTGTATCCCCAACACCTGATTGCATAACCGGAAAAATTTCGGGAGTTTATAAGTGGGAATTCAAGTAGCTCTTAGGATATCTTTCCGACAGATGTATGATATGAAATTGGGGTTCGACGCCTAGTGGTCCGCCTATTCACGGTCGATTTTACAGTGGTCTCGTTGTGTCTTAAAGAGTCCTTGGATATGCCGACTCGGGGATGCTTCGTATGTCATGTGCACTGCCTTGTACATGATGATGATGTACGATCGAGTCCATGTAGGCCCCACCACGAAAACTTCGGACGAAATCTCTATCATATGTTTGTTCCGGCTTATTTTCCAAGCCAATCCTTGTTTTGTTTTTAGTTGTGGTATTCGAGTTGCTTCAAAGTCAAATGTTTATTCCATCCCTTGTCTAAGTGGTGTTCACATACTCCGATGTGGATACTAAATCCTTCCTTGATAATCGAGATTGTCATGTCAATCCTTTTTTATCTGGTGTGCTTCTCTTCAAGTGGATACTATCATTTCAACTTCTGCAAGATCAATTATCATTTCTTCTCAACAGTGTTTGTTTCATTCTCAATAGTGTTTTCCCACCCTCCCACCCTTGTTTCTCCTAGGACTCGGATTTCTTTATCGAGTATCCATCTTACTGATGTGAAGTCTCTCCATTCTTCTCCATCAATGTTCTTACCCGGTGATCCTCATGAAGATTTTAACGAAGTTTTTAGTTCACCATTATTCATTCTTTTTCTTCTCCGGTGGAACCAATTCAAGCTTTCGGTGTTGATCATATTCTTTTCCGTATTTCAATGTTTTCTCATGCCGGTGCAATTCTTAATCGTTCACCTCTCGCTATTCTATTGTCCCGGAGTGCTCAAGATATCTCAGAAGGCTCGTTTTTTTATTCAAGATCAGTTCAATCTATTTCGAGGTTGTTATCTCTTTCAAGTCATTTAATTCAACCGGTGCAATATCTTTCAAGTAATCATTCCAACGGTGTTTATTTTTAAGTGGGCCCTAACCCACAGGTCTTTTCCCAGGATCTTACCTGACTCTTCTTATCTTCCTGGAGCTATCCTCATATTTCTTTTCAAAGTTTGACGTAAAAATGAGTTATCATCAGTCAAATGCTTTATCCAAGATCTTTCAAATTTTTTCATCATTGGCTCTACCTTTTCTATTATTCATTCCGAAGTGTCTATTTCCATCGTAATTCCCAAATTTTGAAGACAGAAGAAGATTTTCCCTCCAAATCATATCCATTCTCTCAAGATTCATGGTGCTAGCTTGTTACCATCCTCTCATAATTATTTTCGATTGTGAGAATCCTTTTTCACCCATTAGGAGATATTCAAGGGTATTTTCAGTTCGATTACCCGGAACCCATCATTTCAGAAGACTTGTTCATTCTTAGCTTTCAGCTCTCGTTCCCCAAATCTCATCGGTGCATCGTTCAAATATCCTCTAATCAGTTCCTGATCTCTTCGTTCTTTTGTATCTAAACTCTCTCATGTATCTTCGTTCATTTGCTAATTCTTCTCGGTGTTCCTTTAGATACCCTTCGGTCATTTTAATTCTTACGGTGGTTCGTTCAAGAGTTTTCTTCCTTCGTGTATCATATCTATGCATTCATGCTTTTCAAATTCTACCGGTGGATTGTTGAAGACTTTCTCAAGTTTGCGCTATATCTATCTTGATCTTTCTGCGAGGATAAGTAGTATGCCAAATCCGTTGCTTGTCAGCAATTAAATTGTTGAAGGATACGCATAACCTAATTCTTATTCTTGTTCCATCCAAGTGATTAATTCCTTATTCCGGAGGTTCATCAAAATTCTTGATTTCTTTTGTTCATCTTTCCTTTCCAGAGCGCCAAGTTATTTCATTTATATCACCACAGAGATTCATCTAAATCGTCACAAGGCTTCGCTTGTGTTTTCAACTTCTCTTTCCGTTTTGATCATTCTTTTATTACCGGAGTTCTTCATGAAGGTTCTACATGTTGGTTCATCAAGGATTTTATCCCTTCTCGAAGTTTTCATCGAGATTCTTTTCTAAGAAGCTCAAGCTTTCTTCTTATTGTAATCCGGAGTGCAATTCTTTCTTCCGTATCATTGGAGATGGTATTGTGTCATTCTTGATAATCTGAGTTCATGTTTCATGATTCGAATGTTGTTAAGAATGAGATATTTTAAATCCATCAACCTCTTCGCTAGAGTTATCTTGGGTTATATTTTCACCTAAAGCTTTCCCTAAGGGTTGTTGCTATTTATGGTGTTTATAAATGACCCAAATTCTTCTTTTACCCTTCCGGTGAATAAGTTTCTCGTCTCCTTGTTCATTCCAATCCAATTCTTTTTCCGTGAGTGGCAGGTTGTCACCTCATAATTTGAGATGTATTCCATAAGAACATATCAAGATTATTCTTTTCATTGTTGGTTTTCCAACAACTCCACTCTAGCATTTGTGGCAAGCGTGATCTTACAAGATCTTGTTTCCTTCCGTTCATACCATCCATTCTTTCTTTTGTTCCAGAGGCTTTGTGATGTTGCTCTCTTCAACCCATCTTTTATCATTTCATCAAAGATCATGTTCTTTTCATGCCTATCCATTTAACCGGAGTGTTGTGCCCTTTTGTTCAAGTTCTTTTCGCCTTATCAAGTCTTACATCTCTTTTAACCGGAGTGCCATACGAATTTGTTCTTCCTTGTTCCTCTTCCCTACCGGAGTGCTTTCAACTTTGTTCTACTTTGTTGCATTCTTAATTTCAAGTTGTTCAACTTCTCAACGTTCTTTGGTTTCACTCATTTGTCAAAGAAGCAACTTAGTTTTACCTCTCCTCTTTCTCTTCCGTTGTCCCTCCGGTGCCATTCTAGATCTCGGGACGAGATCCTCTCGTAGTGGTGGAGTGTTGTGACACCCCGAGACCGATGTGCCAGTTGTTCCCCAGTTTTTCGTTGTTGTTGCCTTGTAATTTGCTTTTGTGTTGCATCTTGCCATGTCATCATCTGCATTGCATCATCATGTTTTAAAACTTGCATTTGTCCCGGCCTCCTTGTTCCGTCCGTTGTCCGTTCTGAGCCCAACCACACTTGCACGCGCCCACGGCATGTCCGAAATATTATTTTATAAGTGGCCGGAAAATATTCTCGGAATGGGTTGAAAGTTGGCATGCAGTGTGGTTTTAGTGTTAGTAGGTCACCTGCCAAGTTTCATTGCATTCGGAGTTCGTTTGATAGCCCAACGGATAACTATAGAGACATTATGGTCGGTCAAACGTCGGCCGTTTTCGGTCTCCGGAAACAGTCGCCGGGCCTCTCTTTTCTCTTCTCTCAGCTCGAGACCGTCTAACAACCCACTACCTACCGTCAGGTCCAACCTAACCTCTCTCGTCAGCTCACAGCCCCCCTCGCGCGCGTTCGAAAGTTGTCCCGAACCCGACCCGGACTGTCGCCACCGTTGTGTCCGGATCATCCCCAAACATCTACAAAACATCTCCTTTTTCCTATTTGGTCTTCCTATCTTTTATTTCTCGACCGTCCGATAAAAATCGGAGGGACCAAATGCCCTTAACCAAAATCCGCTTGCTATATAAACTAGACCAACCCTAAAATCTGGGGCAGCTGTCCCATCCTCCTTGTCGCCGCCACTCCACCTCCCACCTAGGGATCTCCTCCCGATCCGAATCCTCTCCGACCAAGTCCCTCGTTTTCTTCACCGAGCCAACCAGCCACCACCGATCCTCTTCCTTGGGATCCATCCCCTCCCGATCCACCAACCACAGCCAGACTCCTCTCCTCCTCGTTTTCCCCTCCTCTGCTCGTTCGTCCCCGAGCAGCGCCTCCACCGTCGCTGGCGTCCGCGTCACCAGGACCCTCGCGCTCGAGCTCCTCCCTCCTCACGCGTCTGAGACCAGCAGCTCTCCTCGAGCCGGCCGCAGAAGCAGCCCTAGGCCGACCCCGCGCCCTCTCCCTTGGTCCCTCCTTCTCTTCCTTATTTCTGCTGACCTCACATCTCTCTCTCTCTCCCGCAGGACCCTGACGACCAAGGCGCCAGGAGCCCGAGCCATCCAGCAGTGCCGTCACCTCCAACCATGGCGCCGCCGGCCATGGATGTCCACCACCGGGTCGCCCCGTGCCGTCCCAGAGCCTCCATCCCGGCTGGTCGCGGCCCCGTTCCCGCCGTCCTCTGCATCGCGCCGCCTCCCGTCTTCCCTGCTCCTCCCCTGTGCCTGGAGTTTGTTCCGCCGGCCTCTGCTTGCTCTGCATCGAGCAGAGGAGAATGCCAGCGCCTCGCCTCGGCCCTCCTCGACCTCCTTCGCACCGGATCCGTCCCCCTCGTCCATCCACTCGTCGCCGGAGGTCGCCGCCATGCTCTACTTCCCCTGCATCACCCCCTGCCTTCTGCCTCGTCCTCCTCCGAGCAGAGAACGAACGCACGCTGCCACCACGCGTTGACCCACGCCTGGATCGCATCCAGCATGCCAAGGCCTAGCGCCTCTACATCCCCCAGCCGGCCTGTTGGCCCGATGTGAGCAGCCCAGTTCGTCTCAGATTCAGCCCATAGTTGTTTTTTCTGTGCGCTGCGAATTTGTCCATTTATCCTGAGACTGCAGTTTTTACACAATAACCCTCAAACTTCATGCATATAATATCTCACAAACCGTGCATCGGATTAAAACAAACTTAATATGCAACTTGCTTAGATTTTCATCTAGTTTCATAATATGTCTTTTTCACCCATGTTTAAAATGTTTAAAATGCTGTTTGTTTTAATTTGCTCAAATAACTTGTTAAAATGGTTTTATCCATAACTAAATAACCGTAACTCAGAATTTAATAAACTTTATATGTAAATGGGGTAGAAAAATGCCTAGTTTAACATGGTGTACTCACTTTGCATGTTTAACAACTCTAAAATTGTGTTTAGGGCAGAACAGTACCAAACCTAATATATGCATATCAGGAGTTTCCGGACTTGTTGTTTTGTTGCTTCCGGCCTCATTTAAACTTGACATAGGTAGTTTATTTTGCTTCACCCTGTTGCCATGTTTAACAAACATTTAATATTGTGGGGTACATAAACGGGATCGAACTAAATAACTGATCGTGGTGTTTCGTCAGTATGCAACTCGTTGCATATTGAGCTCCACTTAATTTGTAGGATTGTTTGTGCATTTTGCCATGCCATGCTTCATTAAACCGGACATGCATCATACTCGATTGTGCATCATGCCATGTTGATGTGTTGGTTGTTTACTATGTTGTATGCTTGTTTTCCGGTGTTTGCTTCTTCGGGTTGGTTCCGGTAACGTCGCGTTTATGAGGACCCGTTCGTCTATGTCCGTTTGTCTTCTTCTTGGACTCGTTCTTCTTCCTTGCGGGATTTCAGGCAAGATGAGCATACCCTCGAAATCACTTCTATCTTTGCTTGCTAGTTGCTCGCTCTTTTGCTATGCCTATGCTATGATACCTACCACTTGCTTATCATGCCTCATATATTGTTGAACCAAGCCTCTAACCCACCTTGTGCTAGCAAACCATTGTTTGGCTATGCTACCGCTTTGCTCAGCCCCTCTTATAGCGTTGTTAGTTGTAGGTGAAGATTGAAGTTTGTTCCTTGTTGGAACATGGAGAGGTTGTTCCTTGTTGGAACCTGTTTACTTGTTGGGATATCACAATATGTCTTATTTAATTAATGCATCTATACACTTTGTAAAGGGTGGAAGGCTCGGCCTTATGCCTGGTGTTTTGTTCCACTCTTGCCGCCCTAGTTTCCGTCAGATCGGTGTTATGTTCCCGGATTTTGTGTCCCTTACGCGGTTGGGCTATAATGGGAACCCCTTGACAGTTCGCCTTGAATAAAACTCCTCCAGCAATGCCTAACATTGATTTTACCATTTGCCACCTAGCCTTTTCTTTTCCCTTGGGAGTCGCGCTCCTGAGGGTCATCATTATTTTAACCCCCGGGCCAGTGCTCCTCTGAGAGTTGGTCCAACTTGTCAGCCGCCGGTGGCCACCAGGGGCAACTCTGGGCTGGCCTACCGGAAGTTTAGACAATCCGCTGTGCCCTGAGAAAGAGATATGTGCAGCTCCTATCGGGATTTGTCGGCACATTCGGGCGGTGTTGATGGTTTTGTTTTACCATTGTCGAAATGTCTTGAAGAACCGAGATACCAAGCCTGATCGGAATGTCTCGGGAGGAGGTCTATTCCTTCGTTGACCGTGAGAGCTTGTGATGGGCTAAGTTGGGACACCCCTGCAGGGTTTTGAACTTTCGAAAGCCGTGCCCACGATTATGGGCAGATGGGAATTTGTTAACGTCTGGTTGTAGAAAACCTGAAGTTGACCTTAATTAAAATGCATCAACCACGTGTGTAACCGTGATGGTCTCTTTCCGGCGGAGTCCGGGAAGTGATCACGGTGTTGGAGTTATGCTTGACGTAGGTTGCTATAGGATCACTTCTTGATCATACTTTTATCGACCGTGCTTTGCCTTCTCTTCTCGCTCTCATTTGCGTATGTTAGCCACCATAGATGCTAGTCGCTCGCTGCAGCTCCACCTCATACCTTTTACCTTACCCATAAGCTTAAATAGTCTTGATCGCGAGGGTGCGAGATTGCTGAGTCCCCGTGGCTCACAGATACTTCCAAAACCAGCTTGCAGGTGCCAAAGAGTCCGTGCAGATGACGCAACCAAGCTCAAGGAGGAGCTCGATGAAGATCTTGTCCTTTGTGTTGTTTTCGTTCTAGTTGATCAGTAGTGGAGCCCAGTTAGGGTCGATCAGGGACCTTTGTCGCATTTGGGGTTCTTCTTTTATTTTGGCTCTGTAGTCGGCCCCTGATTGTATTTGGATGTTGTAATGCTTTATTCATGTATTGTGTGAAGTGGCGATTGTAAGCCAACTATGTATCTTTTCCCTTATGTGTTACATGGGTTGTGTGAAGATTACCTCACTTGCGACATTGCTTTCAATGCGGTTATGCCTCTAAGTCATGCTTCGACACGTGGGAGATATAGCCGCATCGAGGGTGTTAGACATGCACACACCAGTACACCACACGACAACACACACTCTCACGCTCAAGTGCTCAGCCTACACGTGCATGCACACACATCAGGCCCTGACAGACACATACACAACCAGGTGATTCCCGCGCACGGGTTGGAGCCTTGTCGTGCCTGCGTAAATTTGTGTTTATCTGGCCTTTTGCCTATGCGAACTGACAGGTGGGACCCACAACGAACATGGTCAATTTAACTAATCAACATGGCGCCATGCAGACTATTTCGCCGGTCAACAGAGTGCAATCCGATGCTGAGCTATGAGCAAGTGACCATATAATCACCGCAAAACATATATAGTGACCGTAATCAGCTTATTCTGAAGTTCGGTGACCACATTACGCTTTTCTCTCTATAGGCCCTCCAAAACTACATCTCTACGCGTTCTCGCATGTTACATCTAACAACTATGCAATACAGCACTACTACTACACTCTAACACAATAAATCATATGTGTTTTTAGTTTTACTAGATATCATATTGTTACTTAAAATTATTCAGTTTGCATACATTAAAATTGCCTTTGAAATGTATGGCCAGTATCATCTACCGCGCGGGAAAAATCCCGCCCTTTCCTATTTAATCGGGTTTGTATCGATGGATCGTGCGAAACAGCAAAACTATACTAGTACTATACAGTACAAGTGACAGTTCACTGGGCCGTCGTGTCGTCTACTCCTTCGTCGTAAGAGTGGAGCGCTCGCTTTCATAAATCTTCTAGTCCCTTTCGCCGACATGTGGGACATCAAGCTACCGGGTCCACGTGCCATACCGGAATACAGTGCAGAGCAGCCGGGGTGAAGCACCCCAATCATGGCGATGGTGTAGTAATGAGCAATGTGGCGTCAAATCACAAAGCTGCACCTTTCCCGCAGTTAACTTGGAGGGACGAAGCAACCATCATTTCACTCATTGCTGAATCCGCTTCTCCATCATCTTTTTCAACTTAACCACGTGTTGCTTCTGCCGTTGTTCTGCCTCATGTGGGACGCAGATCGACTTGGTAAAGCACTGACACGTGGGACCGCATGTTAGCAAACTGCCAGGACAACGTCCTCCGAAAATAAGAAGCCTAATCCTAGACATACAAAGGGCTACGTAGCTGCTACGTATACTTTCCATCTAATCTATATATGCCACCCTGATTTTCAGGTGGGGTGGGCCTAATCCTCTCCTTTAATCCAATCAAATAGTCCCACATCACATCAGTTTGTAACTTTACGTAAACCATTACGTGGATTTAGCATTGCTCAAATAAGAAACCTCCCCCTCCATCCGCACGGCAAAATCACCTCCTTTTTACTAATCTCGATTCTGTAATTTTTTAGATCAATATAATTGAGATTTGTATAGATAGCACACAGGAGCAAAACCAAGTGGTACGGTTAAGGACATCCACAATGTGTAGCCAAATGTGAAAATAGCTTTTGGCATCGTGGGAACCATTATGGACGGTGTTGCCAAAGCGAAAAAGATGGAACTGAAGCTCCGTGATTGATTGATTGAAGGAATTGAAAAATGCAACATCTCTCCTCTTTCTCCCATGCTTGGACGCATGTAGTACTACAGTATAGAGCACAGAGTATACTCCCCTGTCCCTTCTATCACAAATCACAAAGCAGTGAGGCGTCAAATCACAAAAGCACGGACGAAGCAACCATCATTTCACTCTTCGCTGACTCTGCTTCTCCATCTTCTTCTTCGAGAAGCCATCTCACCGCATTAGTTACTCCTAGTAGTACTAGTAAAGTATTTCCTGGATGCAAATGGTGTTCTCCGTCGAACGCACTTCGCCAAACCACCACAAAAAAATATCATCGACGTCACCGCAATGGGGAAGGAAGTCAAATATAGTTACTACCTCCAGTTTTTGTACACAATGCCAGTATATCTAAATTACAATTTGGAAAGGGCCACTAACACTAATCGAGGCAAAATTGATGGGGTTAGCAACCAAGGACATTAATATCCCCTGCATGCATGCGGAAGTGAGAAGGTTGGTTTGCATGGCGCTGCATTAATCAAGCGATGAGGAGTGAGATGGTTAGCTCTTTGGTCTTTGGAGAAGAAAATACACATGAATTGACACATGAAACGAGGATTTGTATCGATTAAATCCCGCGAAGGAAAACCCAGCCTTTCTTTTTAACACCAGTACTCCTAGTACGTACTAAAAAGAAATGGAGGGAGTACATACTTATCCTGTTTGGGTCTAGGCCTTGCATTACCAAACTTCGCCACCCATTTTTGCCAAGCTTGCCTAAAGTTTTCAAAATGAGAAGGAGGTACACTTGCGCACGGCTATCGCGGTCGCACCGCACCCTCACACGGTCACTCCTGCACGCCGCGGTCGCACCGCACCCTCACACAGTCGCTCCTGCACGCCGCAAACCCAACCAAGGAACGCACCCTCACTGACACGTGTTGTCGCATGTGAACACACCAAACTCAGCCATCCTATCGCTGACACATAATTTTCGTTCATAGAGTATGTTTATCCAACCGCATGTTGGGGAGTATCCGTACAGCCCGTGCGGTGGTCTGTTGGGGAAGAAGAAGAGGTGAGGAAGAAGGAAAGAAGGGTTAGGAGACGTAGGATATTCATCCAACCGCCTGAAATGGTCGACTGACCCAAGTCAGGCGACTTGCGTAACAAATATATGTTTTTAACAGCAAAAGATCCACGAAAACAACAACATAAAGAAAAACTATCACTACTCGCGGAAAGAGACGGCCTCGTCGTCTTTGGCTGCCGGCACGAACTAGCCATCGTTGCCGACGTGTGTCTCCACATCGTGGTTGTCCTCGGCCTCCAGCTACTCGTTCAAGCGGAGCATGCGGGCGCTCTACACGGACGAGAGCATAGCCTGGTTCAAGTCAAGGACGTCCGGTTCCGCCTGCAGGAGGGCCTCGATGGCAGCGGCATCCGCGCACTCTGCGTCAAGTCGAGCCTCCGCCGCTCGGTTCAAGTCCAGGACGTCCGGTTCTGCCTCCAGGAGGGCGTCGATGAGAGCGGCATCCGCGCGCTCTGCGTCGAGTCGAGCCTCTGTCGCCCGGTTTAATACCAGGACGTCCGGTTCCGCCTGCAGGAGGGCCTTGATGGTAGCGGCATCCGTGTGCTCCGCCTCAAGTTGAGCCTCCGCCGCTCGGTTCACATCCACGACATCCGGTTCCGCCTACAGGAGAGCCTCGATGGCAGCGGCATGCGCGCGCTCCGCGTCGAGTTGAGCCTCTGCCTCCCGGTCCTCCTTTAGTATCGCCATGTTGAACCGCTAGTCCGCCTGCACCATGCGGGACTCGGGCGCCAGCACGAAGTCGACGTCCATCGTCTCATACCCATCGGGGGCCTTCTGCGCCGTGAACTCCGCCATGAACATTGGATCGGCTTCCTCCTCCTCGTAGCTTGGCTCCAGAGAACTCGGGGATTGGCCCGCCGCAAAGCGAGCTTGGGAACGGAGGTCAGTGGCGCCGACTGCCACCGCGATTTCTGCGCGGCGCTCCGGCGTCAGCATCTTGTAGTAAGTGATCTTGCGGCGCACCATGGCTTTCCGGCGAACTAGAGGACGCTGGATGCGGGCTAGGGGATCGAAAGGTGGGGGAATGGGCAGGAGATTTGGTGTGGTTTTAGGGCAGTGGCTGGCGTAGGCCGAGCAGCGAAGGTTCTGGTGTGAATAGTGGTTCCGGTGACGACCGGTCAATCGGTTTTGACTGTACATCACTCTTGTCGCGTTCGCGTTGCAGCCCAGCACGCTGGACCCTCCATGTCGCCCACCGAATGGAACGCGCTTCGTCTTGCGTTTTTGCTCGCTTGAGGGACCGCAGTTGAGAGAAAACCGACGTCCCTCCCCCTCCCCCGCCCGCGTCATTTATTATACCACCACTCCCACCGTTTTATGCGGAGTAAATAAAAACAGAGGGAGTATTACTACGGATGAGGATCCCCTAACGTGGCCGAACCCATTGAGTAACTAACATGCGGGGCCTAGCAAGCATGGGGTCTGCGAGTAAGTGACCGAAAGGGAGGGTAAGGCAGGGATACCTACGTCAGAGGATCCACTTCCACTATACTACTTTGACCAAATGTTAGAGTAATAATATATGACATGCAACTTACACAAATGTTAGAGTAATAATATATGACATGCAACTTACACAAAGCATACAGGGTCTAATGCGTTTTTCGAGGCTAACTTTGACCAAATGTTAGAGTAATAATATATGACATGCAACTTACACAAAGCATATGGTCAAATTCGTATGTGAAAGGAGTTTCCAATGATATAATTTTCACATTATACATCTCATGTACTATTAATCTTGTCAATAGTCAAATTGGAAACCATCTCGGGTACAAATCTAGGAGTACGTACGAATCTAACAATATTGATTGGGCGTTGTTGAATGTTGATACCTTTTTTATCAAAGTAGATATACTTTGACTACACATAAAACTTATATGTAAACTACTCCCTCCTTCCATCTGTATAGGGCCTAATGCGTTTTCGAGGCTAACTTTGACCAAAAGGTAGAGCAATAATATATGACATGCAACTTAAATAAAGCATACCATCAAATTCGTATGTGAAAGGAGCTTCCAATGATATAATTTTCGCATTATACATGTCATGTACTATTAATCTTGTCAATAGTCAAAGGCGGTCTTGAAAAATGCATTAGGCCCAATATAGATGGAAGGAGGGAGTAGAAAGGATAGGAGGGAGTATATTGTACGTTCAAAAATGAAACGAACATTGAATACCCTTTATATATGATTTGCGGATGCTATGATCACCGGTTCAGAATTTTGAATCCGCCTTAGGTATCACATGCCCCCACTCGTTCCCTCTCGATTTCATCTCGGGGTCCGAAGATCTATTGAAAGAGGACTAGGGTGGGTACATGCAAATGATACTCGGCGGAATGTTCAAATGAGGCATGTGGGAGGATGGACTCGACTGGAGGGCGACATGATCGATGGAGAAGAGGGTTGGAAAGGAATGAGAAATAAGCAAATGCCACATGATTATACTTGAACGGCTCAAATAAACAATAAGTTGTCTTGCTTGGCCTACATAGTGAAAGGCCTAATGTGCAACGCGGAGCACTGACGCTCGAATATGGTCGGGAAAACAGGGAAACAGACATGTGGGGCACACCCGTCGGGACGACGAAGCGCAGACTAGTCCAATGGAGGAGCTGGCCCACGACCTCCTCGCCACCGACAACTGTTCATGTGGGTCGTTGGGGCCAACAACGGGGTGCAACTCTAGCACCGCCTCTGGACACGGAGACCGCGGTGAGCGACACGCTCATATCATCGCTAGACACAGTCGGTTTCAGTTTGCCGAGGGTGGCGTTAGTGCTGTGGCAGGACCAATGGTATGTTTGGTTTGTGCCCAAGGTTTCCCCATCAAAGCATTGGGTAGCCAAAATTTTGGTTGAGGTATTGGTTGCCCATGATTTGGCCGACATTGGCAAGAAAAATGAACTTGAGTTGGCTAGAGTTCATTGGCATGCCAAAGAAATGGCAACCATCCAAACAAAGACCAATCTTTGGGTCATGACCAAAATTTTGGTTGAGGTATTGGTTGCCCATGATTTGGCCGACATTGGCAAGAAAAATGAACTAGAGTTGGCTAGAGTTCATTGGCATGCCAAAAAAATGGCAACCATCCAAACAAAGACCAATCTTTTGGTCATGACCAAAATTTTGGCAAGGTGCACTTTGGCCACAATCCAAACACACCCCAACACCCGGCTCGTCGAGGATGCACGAGGTGCCGCGACGCGTCCGCGGAGTGGTGTAGCGCGGCCAACTGCATCCTCTAGACCTGAGACCATGCCGGGTCGTCTTGCTTTTTCAATGACATGTGGGGATCGCATGTGAGCAAAGGGCATCTCCAACGTTTCCACGACCGCAGTTGACTACCCTGGCACACCAAAACCGTCGTCCCTCGCGCCGTCGTGCGGTGTGTTCCCAGCCGGTGCCAGCTACCCGCATCCATGCCGTCCGTTCATATGTCGTCATTAAGAGGCTCGGTGCCCGAGGAACAACTCCGGCGACTTAATGACGCACCCGGTCGCTTAGCCTCACCGGAATGCGCTACTTAAAGCAGCAACACCCAGCTAACCTCCACACCATAGCGCATCGTCCTCCTACATGGAGCTCGAGGTCGCCGCCCTCGCTGAAGTCGCCGCACAAGCGGTGGCCATGCTGGCGGCCGACGACGGGAGCACCGTCAGCCACGCGTCCTACTTGCCGCTGTCCAACGTCCGGCACCGCCGAGGTTGGGGACTCCTCCGAGGATGAGTAGGGCATGGGAGGCGGCAGGGCATGGTGTGCCAACTGGCCGGTCCGTCTCCCGTGTTCTACTTTTCCTCGCCGGAGACCGCACCTTGACTTCACGGGTCTTGAACCCCGCCCCCGTACATGGAGATCACAGATGGAGGGCGTCGGTCGCCACCGTAGAATAGGTTTAGGGTCGGGTTTCTTTTATTTTTTTGTCCTATAAAAGTTCGAAATGTAATGAAAATCTGCCGTGTTTGCATTAATCTCGGCCGGTGTATATGAACTTTCACAATAATATACATATTGTAGGAGTACTAGCAAGATGCCCGTGCGTTGCACGGAAGATCAAGATCTTGTGGGAGAAAAGGATGAACGAGGGAAAGCCTTATCTGCAAATGTGGAGAGGTGTGCGGGTAAATTGTCATAGTTTCCTTCCTATCCGTTAGATATAGATCAGACGTCCTATATTGCAGGATCGGACACATCTTTCTACATCTACGGGAACCTACAAAAGGGTTAACGTAAATTGCCTCTCTCTGTCCTCCCCTGATTTTCATGGTGGTGGGCCCCTCCCTCCCCCCCCAATCTACAATCAACAGCTCACACGTTTCACATTACGTTAATTACGTAACTGGGATTACGTAGGTGTAGCATTACTCGTCCTAAAAAACCAAACAAAGCCAACCTCCCAGCATATCGCGCGGGAAAAGACCCGGCCGCGCTATTTTAGTCGGGATTATCGGATTACTAGTAGTAGTATCGATGGATCACGCGAAGCAACCGGATTTTTTTTGTGGGGGCGAAGCACCTAGTTTAAAAGGGAAAAATGCGGTACACTCACAGCACTCCTGTCGCGGTCGCATTGCACCCCACACACGTTCGGTCATGCACATGTCTCATGCAAATGGAACGCGCTTCGGCTTGCCTCTTCACTAACACGTGGGACTGCACTTGGAGAAAACGACCATGCGCCAAACTCCCCCCGCCCACCTGTGAAAATCCTCCCCCCCACACCCAAAAATTCCCCCCAAATCTGATTCAACCGCCCTTCGGCCAACTATCCAATAATATTCCCCAAACCCCCCTCCCCCCTGTCCCCCTCCACTCCATTCACTCCGCCAAAGCCGCCCTCCCCGCCGCGCCGATACGTCGGCGCCGCGGTTCGGCGATCCTCTCGCTCCCACAATACGCTCTCGTAGACTACCGTCCTCTAGCCGCGCCGCCACCTCTGGCTACATTCTTATGGAGGCGCACGGCGGTCAGCGCCGCCACCGCTTTCGTGTGGAGACGCACGGCGGTCAGCTTCTCCCATGGTACGCGCATTCTAGACTGAGGCCCCGTTCATGTCGGTGTAGCGCTGAATGTTAGCTCATTGTCGCTGTTAATCTCACTGTTTGCCGAAGTAGTTTACTGTCAATATGCTCTGCTTAAGAAGCTTCCTTGCCCTGTGCTGCACTCAATCTGCTTAGCTGAGATGGCATGCCAAGGCCGATTAGTTGCTAAAATATCCTGCCATATATTTATTGTGACGTAGATTGCCATGGTCTAGTAGCCAATCTCTTAGGTGAAATAGCTCTACACCGTTTTATAGTCGATCTTTGTTGCTGCGATGGCCTTCGATAGTTTGATGGCTGTGTGCTCGGCCTCATTGACTGCTGAAACAACCTGCTATAATTTGGCACTCAAATCTGTTTGCTGAATTAGCTTTACATATATTTTGTTACTTAGATCTGCTCGTCCAAATATCTTGCCATAGCTTTAGACATCGACCTAGGTATTTTTTTCTGGACTTCATAAAAAAGCATATATGTTTTTCCTGTAATATCTAGTAGAAGAACTAATTTGTATGTCTAACAAATGAACATGACTTGGATAACTTCTGCTCGAAGATTCTCCGCTGCATATGTCGAGGGGGTTGAAAACTTCATGAACTTTATCAGAGCTGACTACGGTGGTCCGAAATCAGATGTGGTCTGCCCGTGTAGCAGTTGTATGAATTCAGTTACAAGACCCCAGTCAACTGTGCAAAATCATCTACACTTGTATGGGATGTCGGTCACATATACTAGGTGGGTTCATCATGGTGAAGCTGTGAACGTCAATGTTATTGACTACATGGAAGCAGCAGATCACCATCTTAATCTACCTGATGCTCAGGTGGAAGAGGAGGAGGAGGTGGTGGTGGCAGAGCCAGTGAGTTTGACCAACATTGAAACAATGGTACGAAATGCTCTTGCATTCCATGAACTTTCACCTGCAGAAGAAAAACGGTGGGCCCGCATGTTGGAACAATGCAACGTTGCTATCACCCCAGGAAATAAGCTGTCAGTATTCTCAGCTATGGTCACCTTTCTTCAGGTGAAGACATCTGAGCGGATGACCAACAAATCATTCGATGCGATGTTGGCTGCTTTCCGCGAATCTTTCCCAGATGCGTCTGAGCTGCCACACACCTATAGTAAAATGAAGAATTTCCTTCGTGCTGTTGGAATTGGATATGATATGATCCATGTTTGTAAGAATAATTGTGTTCTGTTCTGGAAGGATTATGCCAACTTAAGTGAATGCCCAAAATGCAAATCATCAAGATGGAAAGATGGCGATGCTTTGAAGAGGATTCCTCCTAATGTTCTAAGACATTTTCATATTACACCAAGATTGTAGAGGTAGTTTCATGATGCTGAAACAAGAGAGGATGTACTATGGCATTCTAGGAACCAAGAGTACAGAGATCAGAATGTAATGAGCCATCCATCTCATGGTAGTGAGTGGAAAAGCTTCAATGATAAACACAAAGAGTTTGCTGCTGACCCGAGAAACATTAGACCTGGCTTAGCTTCAGATGGATTTAACCCATTTGGCCACCAGAGCGCCTCATATAGCATGTGGCCAGTGCCTGTTATCCCTTACAACATGCCTCCAAATGTCTACACCAAAGAATCAAACTACATGATGGCCTTGCTCATCCCAGGTCCAAAAAGTCCTGGAAAGGATTTTGATTTGTTCATGGAGCCTCCTGTGGAGGAACTTCAACAACTATGGAAGGGTGTTCTCACTCGAGACCTATATAGCAGCCCACCAGCTGATTTCTTTCTGCGTGCTATTATAATTTGGTGCATCCATGATTATCCAGCTTTGGGCACTATGTCAGGGTGAACGACACATGGTTACAATGCATGTGTTCGCTGTGACAGGAATCCGCTGTCATACGCAATAGTTAGCAAGATCTGTTACACTAGACACCACCGTTTCCTTGCCAAGGACAAGCCGCTTCCTAGAAAATACAGAAGACATGTGTTCAATGCTAAGCATGAAAACCGTGATGCACCAAAGAGGCTCACCGCCGATGAGTTGCAAGTGGAATTAGAGAAGGTCAGGCATATTACACCAGGAAACCATCCTGATAATGGTAGCGGGGAAAGGAAGCGTGGCAGGGAAGAAGAGAGATTATTGTTTACCCGCAGGTCCACTTTGTGGGACTTGGAGTATTGGAAAGATGTGGATCAGCAGCATAATCTTGATGTGACGCACATCGAGAAAAATATATGTGACAGCATTATCGGCACACTTCTTAATATTGAAGGCAAGACGAAAGATACCTTAAAATCTAGGATTGATTCGACACACCTGGGTATCAGACAACATTTGCAGGTGCAAGATGAAGGTAAACCACGGGATATGGCACCAACTGTGTACGTCTTGGACAAGGTAAAAAGAAAAGAATTCTGCGAGGTCCTGTCACGTGTGAGATTCCCACATGGATTTGCTTCCAACCCTAAAAGGAGAGTCAGTGCAGATGGAAACAAGGTACGAGGGTTGAAAACTCATGACTGCCACGTCCTACTTCAAAGGGTTTTACCTGTTATCCTTAGAGGATTGGGCCGCCCTGACTTATACAGAGCAGTTGCAGAGTTGGGACAATTCTTCAGGGAACTCTGTAGTAGGAATATCAGGATAGATGCTTTGGAGCGTCTTAGAGACAAGATACCAACTATCCTATGTGACCTTGAGAAGATATATCCTCCAGCCTTCTTTGATGTGATGGTGCATTTGGTTGTTCATCTACCTGATGAGGCACTACTTAGAGGTCCAGTACAGTATGGCTGGATGTACCCTATTGAAAGGCGGCTAGGCACTTTCAAGGGCTATGTTAAGAACAGAGCTAGACCTGAGGGTTCCATTGCAGAGGCCTACGTTGCTACAGAAGCGTTGACATTCTGCTCAAAATACATTGAAACAGCTGATCAGCTTAGCAAAGAGGTGGGTGAAGACAATCCCGAGCTCAATGTTTTCGATTATTCTGTTCGAGTTACAGGGGAAGAGTCGACAAGAGGACAAACCTAAAGATTTGGACAAAATGGTTTGGTATGTGTTGAATAACTGTCCTGAGATACTACCGTACATCAAGTAAGTGCAGTACTACAGCTTATACATCGTAATCTACCAAACTTGCAGCACATTCTTATATATTTAGATGTTTGATGCGTTCACTATGTTGTGCAGCATCTACAAAGAGGAGTTACTGCCGCAAAATCCAAGAAACATTGACAAACTGGTTATGGCAGGATTTGCGAAATGGTTCAAGAACCATGTAAGCTTTTGAAGTGCACTGCCAGTTTTTTTAATATATTGAGTACATAAGATGATCAGCTTGTCTATTTTCTAACCATAGGTTAAGAAGATGCGGGAGGATGGGCAGGAAGTTGATGATGCCCTTTGCTCACTAGAAATGGGTCATGATACTCGGGTAAGACATTATGAATCTTGCGTTGTTGGAGATGTGCGCTACAACACCCTTGCACGAGACGAAGGCAGGAAGACACAAAACAGTGCCATCATGAGCACGAATACGTATGACAAAGAGACAACTGACATGTATGCTAACATAACAGACATTGTTCAGTTGCAGTATATCTCCAGTTTCGAGGATCATCTGTGTGTGGTTCTGTTGTGCTGTTGTTAGTATAACCTGTTTTCCAGGATCGCAAAACCCAGAGCTGATGATTATTTCAAATCCATCAATGTCAAGGCGGCGTACCAGACCAACGAGCCATTTATTTTGGCAAATCAAGCAACACAGATATTTTTCTTGGAAGACACATTTGCACGTAGCGATGACTTGAGAGTATTGCAAAGGTTTGAGCAGAGGAATTCGTTTAATGAAGTTGCACAACAAGATGATGCTTACACTGCTCCTGATGTACAGGATAACACAGATGTTCCTAATATCTTTGAGAACCATCACGTCAATGACGCCGGCGAAAATATTGCCTATCATGCTGTGAACATACAAGAGTTGATCAAGAAGAAGCCAACGTTCGAGGATGTTGAGGACGAAGAAGAAGATGTCACCGTGGGGAATTACGATTCAGACTGATACACATGGCGAAGATGTTGACGCTGCTGCTGGGGATGATGATTACATTGCTTTTGTCGTATTTGCCTGTCAGAAGACGTTTTTTATCTATTATGTGAAATTGTGTTTGCTATGACAACTGAAACCCGATGAACATGTTGTTTAGTATTTTGTTGTGAGAACATCACTTGTTATGTATGCTGATTTGTGTTTGGTGATTGTATGACAACTAAAACATGATGACATTGTTGTTTAGTTGTACTCATATTTGGCTGTGAAACTTGAATTTGATGACATAGTTTGCTGTTGGACTGCAATTTGCTCGACGTCTTCGAATGAGAACAAAGCTGACCCGACAGGGCCTCTGCTATTTATTTATATATATGAGAAAAAGGGGATACCCCCTGATTTCCGTTAATAGAAATCATTAGATGTTCAAAACACTACGCCCAGCCTGCTACACAAGTTTCATTCATTACTAGTTTCAGCAAAGTGCTCATGTCGTAGCCACTGAATACATCACGAGGGCTACATACTGCATCAGAGGAACTGCATCTTTAACCTTCTGCTCTGCATCTTCCTCCTCTGTCGTTCCTTCAGTTACTTTTCCAACACCCCAACCTGCTGGTATTGGGATTCCTCGGCTAACCAAATAATCAGCGTAGTTGCATTCCCCCACATCAGCAACTTCCCAGAAATACAAATCATACGAATCTTCCCTTTTCTGCACGAATCAAATTGGTAGATCATCAACCAAACTATTAACAAAAATCAGCAACTGAAAGCAGCAGAACAACACTTAAACATATTATAACCCCATGATTCGGGCATTTGTAGAAGACTCGGCCATGGTTGCGGATTGTGGTTGAGATGCGACGGATGACTCTTCGTGATTTGCAGCAGTGGCACCACACCAACGGCAGCGGCTTGCGATGAGCAATCGGCTGCGGTGCGCGTGCCGGCGAGGGTGTGATGAGACCCACATGCGATGGTACGGGTTGCGACTTGGCGCATATCTGGTTGTTGCCTACTGAAGAGCAGGTGGACGAGCAGCCGGCGGACATGGTTGCTGCGGCCAGAGCTTCTGATGCTAGTCAGAGTAAGTAGAGAAGAGGAGAAGCGAACATTGGATATGTCAGTTTCATTACTTGCAGAGTAGCATAGCATCATATATAGTCATAGTCTAGGTTTGGATTCGAACCACCTACAGGAGCACGTCTTTCTTTTTTCTAAAACTCGGCAACGTCTCTTTACTGGTACACTAGCTTGTTCTGTACGCCTTCCCAAGTCTTTCATTTTCTTTCCCTTTTTTTGTGAGGACCTGACAACTGGGACCCACCGGAAGGGCCATTGTATTTCGCGGAAAAAAACGTTCCCCCCGCTGACATGTCGGACCCACCAGCTATATCTTCGCACGCAAGGAAGTGCCTCCTTATTACGCACAAAAAAAGAATACCCCCCTGCTAGCTGGGACCCACCATAGTGGGAGGATGACTTGTGGGCCAACAAACTTGACGGGGACGGAGGGCTTTGTCCACTTAGTCAATATGAACGATTCTAGCTCCAGTGACCGTACGATGTCCATCCAACGGGCGTAGTGCTTCTTCAACCTCTGGTCTTCTTGCTCGAGCCGCCCAAAGCAGCGCCGGTCGTGCCGCATGCTCCTGCCTCCCGTGGTTGGCTGTGCTGCCGTGGAGGCCTCACCGCCCCCTACTATTCCCACCGCTGGCCAGGCCCTACGGCGACGGCAGCCTCACACCGCAACCGAACGAGTGAACCCTCGTACTCCTCTCCGCGCGGGCTTCCACTCCCGCGTCTTCCCCGGCTCCGTGTCGTCCCCTTCCTAGGCCTCGCCGTCGTCCACTGCCATGGTGCTCTCCACGCGGCGTGGTCAACATGGTCAAGGAACGACTTCCATCGGAAGAGTACTGTACGTGGAGAGGCTGACAGCTGGGTCCACGGCCACAGCCCAGTTTTTTTGGTGATTTGCCAAGTAAGTCGAATTGTCAGGCCTATTGGGCTGCAAATCTTTCAAGACGAGGAGAGCTTTCATTCGGCTGGCCGAGAAAATGGCCCATCTGTAATGAGAAATGGGCTGTACATTTTTAAAACACATCAAACCGGCAATTAGTTTCAAATATCTTTTTTTCATTTCAAGATTTTAAATTACATTAATTTTTATCCGTGGAGAATTTGTTGGATTTTATATTGATATACATTTATTTTAAAATCAGTTTGAATGTGAGTCGAAATTTCGGGATTAAAAACAGTTCAGACCGCACCCAAATATGCAAAAATTCGCATAATTTTTTAACCGTGGCCACAATTTGGGCTGTAATGCTAACAAAAAGAATATGGGCTCCAAACAAACCTTAAGAATTAGCAAATGGGCTGAAAATTATTAGAAACAATGGCAGATGGGCTGTATGCTGTTTTCCATAGATTTGAGGCTTTCCTAAAAAAAAGGTTGAAGCACAAGCAGTGACTGTTGGATGTCCATCCAACGGCCGTCGTGCTTCTTCAATCTCTGCTCTTCCTGCTCCAGCCGCTCAAACAGGCGCCGGCGGGACTGCCTGCTCCCTCCTCCCCGGGGCCGGCTCTGCTGCCGCGCAGGCCTCACCGCCCCACCGTACTCCCATCGTTGGCCTAGCCATCCCTCTACTCACCCACACCTGCTGTTATTCTCCGGTGACGGCAGACGAACAAGTAAACCCTCGTACAGTCGTACTCCCCTCCACGTGGGAAACAACTGCCAAGTCTTCCCTGCCTTCGTGTCGTTCCCTTCCTAGGCCTCGCCGTCGTCCACCGCCTTGGTGCTCTTGGCGCGGCCTGGTCAACGTGGTCAACGAACGACATGCATCTGAAGTGGACTGTACGTGGTGAGGCCGACAACTGGGTCCACGTCCGCACGCAAGGAAATGCCTCCTTATTACGCGCAAAATAATGATTCCTCCACCTAACATCAGGGACCCACCGAAAGGGCCTCTATATTTCGCGAAAAAAACATTACCGCCGCTGACAGCTCGGACCCACTAGCTATATCTTCGCAAGCAAGGAAGTGCCTCCTTATTACGCACAAAAAATGAATACTCCCCCTGTTAGCTGGGACCCAGTATAGCGGCAGGCTGACTTGTGGGCCTACTAAGTTGACGGGGACGGAGCCCCCCTCGCACGCGTCCGAAAGTTGTCCCGAACCCGACCCGGACTGTCGCCACCGTTGTGTCCGGATCATCCCCAAACATCTACAAAACATCTCCTTTTTCCTATTTGGTCTTCCTATCTTTTATTTCTCGACCGTCCGATAAAAATCGGAGGGACCAAATGCCCTTACCTAAAATCCGCTTGCTATATAAACTAGACCAACCCTAAAATTTGGGGCAGCTGTCCCATCCTCCTTGTCGCCGCCACTCCACCACCCACCTTGGGATCTCCTCCCGATCCAAATCCTCTCCGACCAAGTCCCTCGTTTTCTTCACCGAGCCAACCAGCCACCATCGATCCTCTTTCTTGGGATCCATCCCCTCCCGATCCACCAACCACAGCGAGACTCCTCTCCTCCTCGTTTTTCACCTCCTCTGCTCGTTCGTCCCCGAGCAGCGCCTCCACCGTCGCCGGCGACCGCGTCACCAGGACCCTCGCGCTCGAGCTCCTCCCTCCTCACGCGCCTGAGACCAGCAGCTCTCCTCCAGCCGGCCGCAGCAGCAGCCCCAGGCCGACCCCGCGCCCTCTCCCTCGGTCCCTCCTTCTCTTCCTTCTTTCTCGTGACCTCACATCTCTCTCTCTCTCCCACAGGACCCTGACGACCAAGGCGCCAGGAGCCCGAGCCATCCAGCAGCGCCGTCACCTCCAACCATGGCGCCACCGGCCATGGATGTCCACCACCGGGTCGCCCCGTGCCGTCCCAGAGCCTCCATCCCGGTTGGTCGCTGCCCCATTCCCGCCATCCTCTGCATCGTGCCGCCTCCTGTCTTCCCTGCTCCTCCCCTGCGCCTGGAGTTTGTTCCGCCGGCCTCTGCTTGCTCTGCATCGAGCAGAGGAGAATGCCAGCGCCTCGCCTCGGCCCTCCTCGACCTCCTTCACACCGGATCCGTCCCCCTCGTCCATCCACTCGTCGCCGGAGGTCGCCGCCATGCTCTGCTTCCCCTGCATTGCCCCTGCCTTCTGCCTCGTCCTCCTCCGAGCAGAGAACGAGCGCACGCTGCCACCGCGCGTTGACCCGCGCCTGGATCGCATCCAGCACGCCAAGGCCCAGCGCCTCTACATCCCCCAGCCGGCCTGTTGGCCTGATGTGAGCAGCCTAGTTCGTGTCAGATTCAGCCCATAGTTGTTTTTTCTGTGCGCTGCGAATTTGTCCATTTATCCCGAGACTGCAGTTTTTACAGAATAGCCCTCAAACTTCATGCATATCATATCTCACAAACCGTGCATCGGATTAAAACAAACTTAATATGAAACTTGCTTAGATTTTCATCTAGTGTCATAATATGTCTTTTTCACCCATGTTTAAAATGTTTAGAATGCTGTTTGTTTTAATTTGCTCAAATAACTTTTAAAATGGTTTTATTCATAACTAAATAACCGTAACTCGGAATTTAATAAACTTTATATGTAAATGGGGTAGAAAAATGCCTAGTTTAACATGGTGTACTCACTTTGTATGTTTAACAACTCTAAAATTGTGTTTAGGGCAGAACAGTACCAAACCTAATATATGCATATCAGGAGTTTCCAGACTTGTTGTTTTGTTGCTTCCGGCCTCATTTAAACTTGACTAGATAGGTAGTTTATTTTGCTTCACCCTCTTGCCATGTTTAACAAACATTTAATATTGTTGGGTACATAAACGAGATCGAACTAAATAACTTATCGTGGTGTTTCGTCAATATGCAACTCGTTGCATATTGAGCTCCACTTAATTTGTAGGATTGTTTGTGCATTTTGCCATGCCATGCTTCATTAAATCGGACATGCATCATACTCGATTGTGCATCATGCCATGTTGATGTGTTGGTTGTTTACTATGTTGTATGCTTCTTTTCCGGTGTTTGCTTCTTCGGGTTGGTTCCGGTAACGTCGCGTTTGTGAGGACCCGTTCGTCTACGTCCGTTTGTCTTCTTCTTGGACTCGTTCTTCTTCCTTGCGGGATTTCAGGAAAGATGACCATACCCTCGAAATCACTTCTATCTTTGCTTGCTAGTTGCTTGCTCTTTTGCTATACCTATGCTGCGATACCTACCACTTGCTTATCATGCCTCATATATTGTTGAACCAAGCCTCTAACCCACCTTGTCCTAGCAAACCATTGTTTGGCTATGTTACCGCTTTGCTCAGCCCCTCTTATAGCATTGTTAGTTGCAGGTGAAGATTGAAGTTTGTGCCTTGTTGGAACATGGAGAGGTTGTTCCTTGTTGGAACCTGTTTACTTGTTGGGATATCACAATATGTCTTATTTAATTAATGCATCTATACACTTGGTAAAGGGTGGAAGGCTCGGCCTTATGCCTGGTGTTTTGTTCCACTCTTGCCGCCCTAGTTTCCGTCATATCGGTGTTATGTTCCCGGATTTTGCGTCCCTTACGCGGTTGGGCTATAATGGGAACCCCTTGACAGTCCGCCTTGAATAAAACTCCTCCAGCAATGCCCAACATTGGTTTTACCATTTGCCACCTAGCCTTTTCTTTTCCCTTGGGAGTCGCGCTCCTGAGGGTCATCATTATTTTACCCCCCCGGGCCAGTGCTCCTCTGAGTGTTGGTCCAACTTGTCTGCCGCCGGTGGCCACCAGGGGCACCTCTGGGCTGGCCTACCGGAAGTTTAGACAATCCGGTGTGCCCTGAGAAAGAGATATGTCCAGCTCCTATCGGGATTTGTCGGCACATTCGGGCGGTGTTGCTGGTTTTGTTTTACCATTGTCGAAATGTCTTGAAGAACCAAGATACCGAGCCTGATCGGAATGTCTCGAGAGGAGGTCTATTCCTTCGTTGACCGTGAGAGCTTGTGATGGGCTAAGTTGGGACATCCCTGCAGGGTTTTGAACTTTCGAAAGCCGTGCCCGCGGTTATGGGCAGATGGGAATTTGTTAACGTCCGGTTATAGAAAACCTGAAGTTGACCTTAATTAAAATGCATCAACCATGTGTGTAACCGTGATGGTCTCTTTCCGGCGGAGTCCGGGAAGTGATCACGGTGTTGGAGTTATGCTTGACGTAGGTTGCTATAGGATCACTTCTTGATCATACTTTTATCGATCGTGCTTTGCCTTCTCTTCTCGCTCTCATTTGCGTATGTTAGCCAGCATATATGCTAGTTGCTCGCTGCAGCTCCACCTCATACCTTTTACCTTACCCATAAGCTTAAATAGTCTTGATCGCGAGGGTGCGAGATTGCTGAGTCCCCGTGGCTCACAGATACTTCCAAAACCAGCTTGCAGGTGCCGAAGAGTCCATGCAGATGATGCAACCAAGCTTAGGGAGGAGCTCGATGAAGATCTTGTCCTTTGTGTTGTTTTCGTTCTAGTTGATCAGTAGTGGAGCCCAGTTGGGGTCGATCGGGGACCTTTGTCGCATTTGGGGTTCTTCTTTTATTTTGGCTCCGTAGTCGGGCCCTATTGTATTTGGATGTTGTAATGCTTTATTCATGTATTGTGTGAAGTGGCAATTGTAAGCCAACTATGTATCTTTTCCCTTATATATTACATGGGTTGTGTGAAGATTACCTCACTTGCGACATTGCTTTCAATGCGGTTATGCCTCTAAGTCGTGCTTTGACACGTGGGAGATATAGCCGCATCGAGGGCGTTAGAAGTTGGTATCAGAGCCTTCCCCGACCTTAGGAGTCCCCACTGCTTGATCGTTATTAGCAGCTGTTGTTGATTCTAGAAAAATGTTTTGAGTCATTTAGGAATTATATATCGAAGAGTTTAGGAATTCTTTTTACTTCCCAGTCTCCTCATCGCTCTAGTAAGGCATCCTGACGTAGAGTTTTGACTCTTCTCTTCTCAAATTTCACTAAATTTTTTTTAGGATCACGCGGGTATCTTGGAATCGTTTCGATGGTTTTGTGACGAGAACATTGTCTTGGTGCCTCCTGTCAGGGGTTTTATGGCAGTGTCCCGGCGAGTTGAGCTCCGAGGTGTTGTCATCATAATTTTATCGTTGAAGTTCTGGAATACCTGAGTTTAGTACGCCGACATCGAAAATCTCTTTTATGCAGTTCGTTGGTGAGATAACCTCGACGCCTCCCAGTACTGGGGCGGGAGTTCGGGAGTATTGCCATAACTTGTATAACGGATGCTTTTCGAAGGTTGAGGTAGATGATTTCCGAAGGTTTCTTGGTTATGTGTTGAAGGATGGATACAGCTGGATGTAGGATTTGCTAGTTTTGGGTGAGATATTATGCTTCCCCAGTATCCCCAACACCTGATTGCATAACCGGAAAAATTTCAGGAGTTTATAAGTGGGAATTCAAGTAGCTCTTAGGATATCTTTCCGACAGATGTATGATATGAAATTGGGGTTCGACGTCTAGTGGTCCGCCTATTCACGGTCGATTTTACAACGGTCTCGTTGTGTCTTAAAGAGTCCTTGGCTATGCCGACTCGGGGACGCTTCATATGTCATGTGCACTGCCTTGTACATGATGGTGCTGTACGATCGAGCCCGTGTTGGCCCCACCACGAAAACTTCGGATGAAATCTCTATCATTTGTTTGTTCCGGCTTATTTTGCAAGCCAATCCTTGTTTTGTTTTTAGTTGTGGTATTCGAGTTGCTTCGAAGTCAAATGTTGATTCCATCCCTTGTCAAAGTGGTGTCCACATACTCCGATGTGGATACTAAATCCTTCCTTGATAATCGAGATTGTCATGTCAATACTTTTTTAACCGGCGTGCTTCTCTTCAAGTGGATACGATCATTTCAACTTCCGCAAGATCAATTATCATTTCTTCTCAACGGTGTTCGTTTCATTCTCAACAGTGTTTTCCCACCCTCCCACCCTTGTTTCTCCTAGGACTCGGATTTCTTTATCGAGTATCCGTGTTATTGATGTGAAGTCTCTCCATTCTTCTCAATCAATGTTCTTACCCGGTGATGCTCATGAAGATTTTAACGAAGTTTCTAGTTCACCATTATTCATTCTTTTTCTTCTCTGGTGGAACCAATTCAAGCTTTCGGTGTTGATCATATTCTTTTCCGTATTTCAATGTTTTCTCATGCCGGTGCAATTCTTAATCGTTCACCTCTCGCTATTCTATTGTCCCGGAGTGCTCAAGATATCTCAGAAGGCTCGTTTTTTTCATTCAAGATCAGTTCAATCTATTTCGAGGTTGTTATCTCTTTCAAGTGATTTAATTCAACCGGTGCAATATCTTTCAAGTAATCATTCCAACGGTGTTTATTTTTATGTGGGCCCTAACCCACAGGTCTTTTCCCAGGATCTTACCTGACTCTTCTTATCTTCCCGGAGCTATCCTCATATTTCTTTTCAAAGTTTGACGTAAGAATGAGTTATCATCAGTCAAATGCTTTTCTCCAAGATCTTTCAAATTTTTTCATCATTGGCTCTACCTTCTCTATTTAAAACTTGCATCTGTCCTGGCCTCCTCGTTCCGTCCGTTGTCCGTTCTGAGCCCAACAACACTTGCACGCGCCCGCGGCATGTCCGAAATATTATTTTATAAGTGGCCGGAAAATATTCTCGGAATGGGTTGAAAGTTGGCATGCGGTGTTGTTTTCGTGTTATTAGGTCGCCTGCCAAGTTTCATCGCATTCGGAGTTCGTTTGATAGCCCAACGGATAACTATAGCGACATTATGGTCGGTCAAACATCGGACGTTTTCGCTCTCCGGAAACAGTCGCCGGGCCTCTCTTTTCTCTTCTCTCAGCTCGAGACCGTCTACACAACCCACTACCTACCGTCAGGTCCAACCTAACCTCTCTCGTCAGCCCGCAGCCCCCCTCGCGCGCGTCCGAAAGTTGTCCCGAACCCGACCCGGACTGTCACCACCGTTGTGTCCGGATCATCCCCAAACATCTACAAAACATCTCCTTTTTCCTATTTGGTCTTCCTATCTTTTATTTCTCGACCGTCCGATAAAAATCGGAGGGACCAAATGCCCTTACCCAAAATCCGCTTGCTATATAAACTAGACCAACCCTAAAATTTGGGGCAGCTGTCCCATCCTCCTTGTCGCCGCCACTCCACCTCCCACCTCGGGATCTCCTCCTGATCCAAATCCTCTCTGACCAAGTCCCTCGTTTTCTTCACCGAGCCAACCAGCCACCATCTATCCTCTTCCTTGGGATCCATCCCCTCCCGATCCACCAACCACTGCCAGACTCCTCTCCTCCTCATTTTCCCCTCCTCTGCTCGTTCGTCCCCGAGCAGCGCCTCCACCGTCACCGGCGACCGAGTCACTAGGACCCTCGTGCTCGAGCTCCTCACGCGCCTGAGACCAGCAACTCTCCTCGAGCCGGCCGCAGCAGCAGCCCCAGGACGACCCCGTGCCCTCTCCCTCGGTCCCTCCTTCTCTTCCTTCTTTCTCCTGACCTCACATCTCTCTTTCTCCCGCAGGACCCTGACGACCAAGGCGCCAGGAGCCCGAGCCATCCAGCAGCGTCGTCACCTCCAACCATGGCGTCGCCAGCCATGGATGTCCACCACCGGGTCGCCCCGTGCCGTCCCAGAGCCTCCATCCCGGTTGGTCGCGGCCCCGTTCCTGCCGTCCTCTGCATCGCGCCGCCTCCTGTCTTCCCTGCTCCTCCCCTGCGCCCGGAGTTTGTTCCGCCGGCCTCTGCTTGCTCTGCATCGAGCAGAGGAGAATGCCAGCGCCTCGCCTCGGCCCTCCTCGACCTCCTTCGCACCGGATCCGTCCCCCTCGTCCATCCACTCGTCGCCGGAGGTCGCCGCCATGCTCTGCTTCCCCTGCATCGCCCCCTGCCTTCTGCCTCGTCCTCCTCCGAGCAGAGAATGAGCGCACGCTGCCACCGCGTGTTGACCCGCGCCTGGATCGCATCCAGCACGCCAAGGCCCAGCGCCTCTACATCCCCCAGCCGGCCTGTTGGCCTGATGTGAGCAGCCCAGTTCGTGTCAGATTCAGCCCATAGTTGTTTTTTCTGTGCGCTGCGAATTTGTCCATTTATCCCGAGACTGCAGTTTTTACAGAATAGCCCTCAAACTTCATGCATATCATATCTCACAAACCGTGCATCGGATTAAAACAAACTTAATATGAAACTTGCTTAGATTTTCATCTAGTGTAATAATATGTCTTTTTCACCCATGTTTAAAATGTTTAGAATGCTGTTTGTTTTAATTTGCTCAAATAACTTGTTAAAATGGTTTTATTCATAACTAAATAACCGTAACTCGGAATTTAATAAACTTTATATGTAAATGGGGTAGAAAAATGCCTAGTTTAACATGGTGTACTCACTTTGCTATTTAACAACTCTAAAATTGTGTTTAGGGCAGAACAGTACCAAACCTAATATATGCATATCAGGAGTTTCCGGACTTGTTGTTTTGTTGCTTCCGGCCTCATTTAAACTTGACTAGATAGGTAGTTTATTTTGCTTCACCCTCTTGCCATGTTTAACAAACATTTAATATTGTTGGGTACATAAACGAGATCGAACTAAATAACTTATCGTGGTGTTTCGTCAATATGCAACTCGTTGCATATTGAGCTCCACTTAATTTGTAGGAGTGTTTGTGCATTTTGCCATGCCATGCTTCATTAAACTGGACATGCATCATACTCGATTGTGCATCATGCCATGTTGATGTGTTGGTTGTTTACTATGTTGTATGCTTCTTTTCCGGTGTTTGCTTCTTCGGGTTGGTTCCGGTAACGTCGCGTTTGTGAGGACCCGTTCGTCTACGTCCGTTTGTCTTCTTCTTGGACTCGTTCTTCTTCCTTACGGGATTTCAGGCAAGATGACCATACCCTCGAAATCACTTCTATCTTTGCTTGCTAGTTGCTTGCTCTTTTGCTATGCCTATGCTGCAATACCTACCACTTGCTTATCATGCCTCATATATTGTTGAACCAAGCCTCTAACCCACCTTGTCCTAGCAAACCATTGTTTGGCTATGTTACCGCTTTGCTCAGCCCCTCTTATAGCGTTGTTAGTTGCAGGTGAAGATTGAAGTTTGTTCCTTGTTGGAACATGGAGAGGTTGTTCCTTGTTGGAACCTGTTTACTTGTTGGGATATCACAATATGTCTTATTTAATTAATGCATCTATACACTTGGTAAAGGGTGGAAGGCTCGGCCTTATGCCTGGTGTTTTGTTCCACTCTTGCCGCCCTAGTTTCCGTCATATCGGTGTTATGTTCCCGGATTTTGCGTCCCTTACGCGGTTGGGCTATAATGGGAACCCCTTGACAGTTCGCCTTGAATAAAACTCCTCGAGCAATGCCCAACATTGGTTTTACCATTTGCCACCTAGCCTTTTCTTTTCCCTTGGGAGTCGCGCTCCTGAGGGTCATCATTATTTTACCCCCCCCCCGGGCCAGTGCTCCTCTGAGTGTTGGTCCAACTTGTCTGCCGCCGGTGGCCACCAGGGGCAACTCTGGGCTGGCCTGCCGGAAGTTTAGACAATCCGCTGTGCCCTGAGAAAGAGATATGTGCAGCTCCTATCGGGATTTGTCGGCACATTCGGGCGGTGTTGCTAGTTTTGTTTTACCATTGTCGAAATGTCTTGAAGAACCGAGATACCGAGCCTGATCGGAATGTCTCGAGAGGAGGTCTATTCCTTCGTTGACCGTGAGAGCTTGTGATGGGCTAAGTTGGGACACCCCTGCAGGGTTTTGAACTTTCGAAAGCCGTGCCCGCGGTTATGGGCAGATGGGAATTTGTTAACGTCCGGTTATAGAAAACCTGAAGTTGACCTTAATTAAAATGCATCAACCACGTGTGTAACCATGATGGTCTCTTTCCGGCGGAGTCCGGGAAGTGATCACGGTGTTGGAGTTATGCTTGACGTAGGTTGCTATAGGATCACTTCTTGATCATACTTTTATCGACCGTGCTTTGCCTTCTCTTCTCGCTCTCATTTGCGTATGTTAGCTACCATATATGCTAGTCGCTCGCTTCAGCTCCACCTCATACCTTTTACCTTACCCATAAGCTTAAATAGTCTTGATCGCGAGGGTTCGAGATTGCTGAGTCCCCATGGCTCATAGATACTTCCAAAACCAGCTTGCAGGTGCCGAAGAGTCTGTGCAGATGACGCAACCAAGCTCAAGGAGGAGCTCGATGAAGATCTTGTCCTTTGTGTTGTTTTCATTCTAGTTGATCAGTAGTGGAGCCCAGTTGGGGTCGATCGGGGACCTTTGTCGCATTTGGGGTTCTTCTTTTATTTTGGCTCCGTAGTCGGGCCCTAATTGTATTTGGATGTTGTAATGCTTTATTCATGTATTGTGTGAAGTGGCGATTGTAAGCCAACTATGTATCTTTTCCCTTATGTATTACATGGGTTGTGTGAATATTACCTCACTTGCGACATTGCTTTCAATGCGGTTATGCCTCTAAGTCGTGCTTCGACACGTGGGAGATATAGCCGCATCGAGGGCGTTAGAAGTTGGTATCAGAGCCTTCCCCGACCTTAGGAGTCACCACTGCTTGATCGTTATTAGCAGCCGTTGTTGAGTCGAGAAAAATGTTTTGAGTCATTTAGGAATTATATATCGGAGAGTTTAGGAATTCTTTTTACTTCCCAGTCTCCTCGTCGCTCTGGTAAGGCATCCCGACGTAGAGTTTTGACTCTTCTCTTCTCAAATTTCACTAAATATTTTTTTAGGATCACGCGGGTATCTTGGAATCTTTCCGATGGTTTTGTGACGAGAACATTGTCTTGGTGCCTCCTGTCAGGGGTTTTATGGCAATGTCCCGGGGAGTTGAGCTCCGAGGTTTTGTCATCATAATTTTATCGTTGCAGTTCTGGAATACCTGAGTTTAGTATGCCGACATCAAAAATCTCTTTTATGCAGTACGTTGGTGAGATAACCTCGACGCCACCCAGTACTGGGGCGGGAGTTCGGGAGTATTGCCATAACTTGTATAACGGATGCTTTTCGAAGGTTGAGGTAGATGATTTCCGAAGGTTTCTTGGTTATGTGTTGAAGGATGGATACAGCTGGATGTAGGATTTGCTAGTTTTGGGTGAGATATTATGCTTCCCCTGTATCCCCAACACCTGATTGCATAACCGGAATAATTTCGGGAGTTTATAAGTGGGAATTCAAGTAGCTCTTAGGATATCTTTCCGACAGATGTATGATATGAAATTGGGGTTCGACGCCTAGTGGTCCGCCTATTCACGGTCGATTTTACAGTGGTCTCGTGTTGGCCCCACCATGAAAACTTCGGATGAAATCTCTATCATATGTTTGTTCCGGCTTATTTTGCAAGCCAATCCTTGTTTTGTTTTTAGTTGTGGTATTCGAGTTGCTTCGAAGTCAAATGTTGATTCCATCCCTTGTCAAAGTGGTGTTCACATACTCCGATGTGGATACTAAATCCTTCCTTGATAATCGAGATTGTCATGTCAATCCTTTTTTAACCGGTGTGCTTCTCTTCAAGTGGATACGATCATTTAAACTTCCGCAAGATCAATTATCATTTCTTCTCAACGGTGTTTGTTTCATTCTCAATAGTGTTTTCCCACCCTCCCACCCTTGTTTCTCCTAGGACTCGGATTTCTTTATCGAGTATCCATCTTACTGATGTGAAGTCTCTCCATTCTTCTCCATCAATGTTCTTACGCGGTGATCCTCATGAAGATTTTAACGAAGTTTCTAGTTCACCATTATTCATTCTTTTTCTTCTCCGGTGGAACCAATTCAAGCTTTCGGTGTTGATCATATTCTTTTCCGTATTTCAATGTTTTTTCATGCCGGTGCAATTCTCAATCGTCAACCTCTCGCTATTCTATTGTCCCAGAGTGCTCAAGATATCTCAGAAGGCTCGTTTTTTATTCAAGATCAGTTCAATCTATTTCGAGGTTGTTATCTCTTTCAAGTCATTTAATTCAACCGGTGCAATATCTTTCAAGTAATCATTCCAACGGTGTTTATTTTTAAGTGGGCCCTAACCCACAGGTCTTTTCCCAGGATCTTACCTGACTCTTCTTATCTTCCCGGAGCTATCCTCATATTTCTTTTCAAAGTTTGATGTAAGAATGAGTTACCATCAGTCAAATGCTTTTCTCCAAGATCTTTCAAATTTTTTCATCATTGGCTCTACCTTTTCTATTATTCATTCCGAAGTGTCTATTTCCATCGTAATTCCCAGATTTTGAAGACAGAAGAAGATTTTCCCTCCAAATCATATCCATTCTCTCAAGATTCATGGTGCTAGCTTGTTACCATCCTCTCATAATTATTTTCGATTGTGAGAATCCTTTTTCACCCATCAGGAGATATTCAAGGGTATTTTCAGTTCGATTACCCGGAGCCCATCATTTCAGAAGACTTGTTCATTCTTAGCTTTCAGCTCTCGTTCCCCAAATCTCATCGGTGCATCGTTCAAATATCCTCTAATCAGTTCATGATCTCTTTGTTCTTTTGTATCTAAACTCTCTCATGTATCTTCGTTCATTTGCTAATTCTTCTCGGTGTTCCTTTAGATACCCTTCGGTCATTTTAATTCTTACGGTGGTTCGTTCAAGAGTTTTCTTCCTTCGTGTATCATATCTATGCATTCGTGCTTTTCAAATTCTACCGGTGGATTATTGAAGACTTTCTCAAGTTTGCGCTATATCAATCTTGATCTTTCTGCGAGGATAAGTAGTATGCCAAATCCATTGCTTGTCAGCAATTAAATTGTTGAAGGATACGCATAACATAATTCTTATTCTTGTTCCATCCAAGTGATTAATTCCTTATTCCGGAGGTTCATCAAAATTCTTGATTTCTTTTGTTCATCTTTCCTTTCCGGAGCTCCAAGTTATTTCAATTATATCACCACGGAGATTCATCTAAATCGTCGCAAGGCTTCGCTTGTGTTTTCAACTTCTCTTTCCGTTTTGATCATTCTTTTATTACCGAAGTTCTTCATGAAGGTTCTACATGTTGGTTCATCAAGGATTTTATCCCTTCTCGAAGTTTTCATCGAGATTCTTTTCTAAGAAGCTCAAGCTTTCTTCATATTGTAATCCAGAGTGCAATTCTTTCTTCCGTATCATTGGAGATGGTATTGTGTCATTCTTGATAATCTGAGTTCATGTTTCATGATTCGAATGTTGTTAAGAATGAGATATTTTAAATCCATCAACCTCTTCGCAAGAGTTATCTTGGGTTATATTTTCACCTAAAGCTTTCCCTAAGGGTTGTTGCTATTTATGGTGTTTATAAATGACCCAAATTCTTCTTTTACCCTTCCGGTGAATAAGTTTCTCGTCTCCTTGTTCATTCCAATCCAATTCTTTTTCCGTGAGTGGCAGGTTGTCACCTCATAATTTGAGATGTATTCCATAAGACCATATCAAGATTATTCTTTTCATTATGGTTTTCCAACAACTCCTCTCTAGCATTTGTGGCAAGCGTGATCTTACAAGATCTTGTTTCCTTCCGTTCATACCATCCATTCTTTCTTTTGTTCCAGAGGCTTTGTGATGTTGCTCTCTTCAACCCATCTTTTATCATTTCATCAAAGATCATGTTCTTTTCATGCCTATCCATTTAACCGGAGTGTTGTGCCCTTTTGTTCAAGTTCTTTTCGCCTTATCAAGTCTTACATCTCTTTTAACCGGAGTGCCATACGAATTTGTTCTTCCTTGTTCCTCTTCCCTACCGGAGTGCTTTCAACTTTGTTCTACTTTGTTGCATTCTTAATTTCAAGTTGTTCAACTTCTCAAGGTTCTTTGGTTTCACTCATTTGTCAAAGAAGCAACTTAGTTTTACCTCTCCTCTTTCTCTTCCGTTGTCCCTCCGGTGCCATTCTAGATCTCGGGACGAGATCCTCTCGTAGTGGTGGAGTGTTGTGACACCCCGAGACTGATGTGCCAGTTGTTCCCCAGTTTTTCGTTGTTGTTGCCTTGTAATTTGCTTTTGTGTTGCATCTTGCCATGTCATCATCTGCATTGCATCATCATGTTTTAAAACTTGCATTTGTCCCGGCCTCCTTGTTCCGTCCGTTGTCCGTTCTGAGCCCAACCACACTTGCACGCGCCCACGGCATGTCCGAAATATTATTTTATAAGTGGCCGGAAAATATTCTCGGAATGGGTTGAAAGTTGGCATGCAGTGTTGTTTTAGTGTTAGTAGGTCACCTGCCAAGTTTCATTGCATTCGGAGTTCGTTTGATAGCCCAACGGATAACTATAGCGACATTATGGTCGGTCAAACGTCTGACGTTTTCGGTCTCCGGAAACAGTCGCCGGGCCTCTCTTTTCTCTTCTCTCAGCTCGAGACCGTCTACACAACCCACTACCTACCGTCAGGTCCAACCTAACCTCTCTCGTCTGTCCGCAGCCCCCCTCGCGCGCGTCCGAAAGTTGTCCCGAGCCCGACCCGGACTGTTGCCACCGTTGTGTCCGGATCATCCCCAAACATCTACAAAACATCTCCTTTTTCCTATTTGGTCTTCCTATCTTTTATTTCTCGACCGTCCGATAAAAATCGGAGGGACCAATTGCCCTTACCCAAAATCCGCTTGCTATATAAACTAGACCAACCCTAAAATCTGGGGCAGCTGTCCCATCCTCCTTGTCGCCACCACTCCACCTCCCACCTCGGGATCTCCTCCCGATCCGAATCCTCTCCGACCAAGTCCCCCGTTTTCTTCACCGAGCCAACCAGCCACCACCGATACTCTTCCTTGGGATCCATCCCCTCCCGATCCACCAACCACAATCAGACTCCTCTCCTCCTCGTTTTCCCCTCCTCTGCTCGTTCGTCCCCGAGCAGCACCTCCACCGTCGCCGGTGACCGCGTCACCAGGACCCTCGCGCTCGAGCTCCTCCCTCCTCACGCGCCTGAGACCAGCAGCTCTCCTCGAGCCGGCCGCAACAGCAGCCCTAGGCCGACCCCGCGCCCTCTCCCTTGCTCGCTCCTTCTCTTCCTTCTTTCTGCTGACCTCACATCTCTCTCTCACCCGCAGGACCCTGACGACCAAGGCACCAGGAGCCCGAGCCATCCAGCAGCGCCGTCACCTCCAACCATGGCGCTGCCGGCCATGGATGTCCACCACCGGGTCGCCCCGTGCCGTCCCAGAGCCTCCATCCCGGTTGGTCGCGGCCCCGTTTGTAAGAATAATTGTGTTCTGTTACGGAGGGATTATGCCAACTTAAGTGAATGCCCAAAATGCAAATCATCAAGATGGAAAGATGGCGATGCTTTGAAGAGGATTCCTCATAATGTTCTGAGACATTTTCATATTACACCAAGATTGTAGAGGTTGTTTCATGATGCTGAAACAAGAGAGGATGTACTGTGGCATTCTAGGAACCAGGAGTACAGAGATCAGAATGTAATGAGCCATCCATCTCATGGTAGTGAGTGGAAAAGCTTCAATGATAAACACAAAGAGTTTGCTGCTGACCCGAGAAACATTAGACTTGGCTTAGCTTCAGATGGATTTAACCCATTTGGCCACCAGAGCGCCACATATAGCATGTGGCCAGTGCTTGTTATCCCTTACAACATGCCTCCAAATGTCTACACCAAAGAATCAAACTACATGATGGCCTTGCTCATCCCAGGTCCAAAAAGTCCTGGAAAGGATTTTGATTTGTTCATGGAGCCTCTTGTGGAGGAACTTCAACAGCTATGGAAGGGTGTTCTCACTCGAGACCTATATAGCAGCCCACCAGCTGATTTCTTTCTGTGTGCTGTTATAATTTGGTGCATCCATGATTATCTGGCTTTGGGCACTATGTCAGGGCGAACGACACATGGTTACAATGCATGTGTTCGCTGTGACAGGAATCCGCTGTCATACGCAATACTTAGCAAGATCTGTTACATTGGACACCACCGTTTCCTTGCCAAGGACAAGCCGCTTCCTAGAAAATAGAGAAGACATGTGTTCAATGCAAAGCATGAAAACCGTGATGTGCCAAAGAGGCTCACCGCCGATGAGTTGCAAGTGGAATTAGAGAAGGTCAGGCATATTACACCAGGAAACCATCCTGATAATGGTAGCAGGGAAAGGAAGCGTGGCAGGGCAGAAGCGAGATTATTGTTTACCCGCAGGTCCACTTTGTGGGACTTGGAGTATTGGAAAGATTTGGATCTGCGGCATAATCTTGATCTGACGCACATCGAGAAAAATATATGTGACAGCATTATCGGCACACTTCTTAATATTGAAGGCAAGACGAAAGATACCTTAAAATCTAGGATTGATTTGACACACCTGGGTATCAGACGACATTTGCAGGTGCAAGATGAAGGTAAACCATGGGATATGGAACCAGCTGTGTACGTCTTGGACAAGGTAAAAAGAAAAGAATTCTGCGAGGTCCTATCACGTGTGAGATTCCCACATGGATTTGCTTCCAACCCTGAAAGGAGAGTCAGTGCAGATGGAAACAAGGTACACTAGTAGAAAAAGGGTCAAACGTGAAGCACATTAGTGCCGGTTTGTATTTGAGCCGGCACTAATGTATACATTAGTGCCGGTTCCAACGGCTAGCCGGGCCGCTTTCATTAGTACCGGTTCGTGGCGAACCTTTATCACCGGTTCGTTCCATGAACCGGTACTAATGAGAGTGGTGGCAGGATGTTGTCAGCCTGGGCCTCCTCCAGCACCTTTAGTACCGGTTCTTGGCACGAACCGGTACTAAAGGTTGTCCCACATAAACCCTTCGTCCACCCGAGCTCGCTCTGTTCTTCCCCTTTCCCCTCTCCTCTCTGTTCTTCCCCTCTTCCTCTCGAGCTCATCACACATTTTGCCCAAAATTTGTCAAGATTTGAAGGCCCCCATCCATTCAAATGATCACAAAGGATAGCAACTTTGTCCTTTCATCTATCATTGCTAGATTAGCTCTTGCAATGCTTTATATAGTGATTAATTTGTGAGTTTAGTAATTTGGGAGGATATATATAGGTGCTAGTATTTGATTTATATGCAATTTGAGGTCAAAAATAACACTTAGTTTGCATATGTAGGTGTGGTTTACTTAGTGCCTTCTAAATCTCCATCGTAGCCACCGTCGATCGCCCGCACCGTCCCGTCGCCGGCACCACCTTGTGGTGAGCCTCTTGTTCATGAAATTTTATATAAAAATTGATGTTTGTGTGATTTGGATATATAGTTACTCGTATAATTATCTTACCCGTACGTTGTTTGTTATACATATAGTGCCATGGTTTTGATATCCGTCCCCGTCGGCCCTCGTCCTTGTTATGATTCGGATGTGGTATGTATATTCTCTTTTAAAACTAGTTGCATTTCGTTTTTATGAAAAATTATGCCCATCAAGTTGACATAGAAATTTTTTCTAGGAGGTATGTGAACCGGAAATTCCAACCGACCCTATTGCCGAGAGGTTAAATTTAGTTGAAAGAGAAAACGAGTACTTGAAAGAAAAATTGAAAAGAATTGAGGGGGAGAAGATGGAATTGGAGTTGCATGTTGCCGATGTCGTCGATGATCACAAGATCAAGATGGAGAAAATGCGCTTGAAGATTAGAAAGATTAGAAAATATGCCATCGATAGTGAGGCTTGGTATCATTATGCTGTTGGATCCATTGTTACCTTAGTTGCGATCTTGATCGTATTTGTTGTTGCATTTAAATGCTTTAGCTAGAGAGTTATTTGTTTGTTGCATTTAAGTGTTGTATGAACTCTATGTATGAACTTGTATTAATTTGGTCTATTCGATGTTGTGTAATGAAGATGAGCCGGCAATGGATGTACGATGACCTATGCTCTCCCCAGTTCGTTGAGGGTGTGCATACTTTTCTTCTTGCGGCTGAGGCAAACAAGCGGGCGGATGGTTTTATGCCTTGTCCATGTGCTCGCTGTAAGGATGGTCACAATTACTCTACATCAAGAACCATTCACGTCCACCTGTTTAAGTCCGGTTTCATGCCCCATTATAATGTTTGGACCAAGCACGGAGGAAGAGGGGTTATGATGGAATACAATGAAGAAGAAGAGGACGACGACAGCTATCCTGGCCATGGGTTCCCTGAATACGATGATACAACAATGGGGGAAGAAGCTGAGCCGGTAATGCGGGAAGAAGCTGAGCCGGCAATGTGGGAAGAAGCTGAAGAAGAGGCATCAGATGAGCCCGTTGATGATCTAGGTCGGGCCATTGCCGATGCAAAGAGAAACTGCGCAAGTGATTTGGAGAAGAAGAAGTTGCAGCGCATGTTAGAGGATCACAAAAAATTGTTGTACCCGAATTGCGTAGGTGACAAGAAAAAGCTGGGCACCACATTGGAATTGCTGCAATGGAAGGCAGAGGATGGTGTATCTGACAAGGGATTTGGAAAGTTGCTGGTAATGATAAAGGATATGCTTCCAAAGGACAATGAATTGCCCAAGAGTACGTACGAAGCAAAGAAGGCTGTCTGCCCTCTAGGGTTAGAGGTGCATAAGATACATGCTTGCCCTAATGATTGCATCCTCTACCGCGGTGAGTACGAGGATTTGAACGCTTGCCTGGTATGTGGTACATTGCGCTATAAGATTAGCCGTGATGACCCTGGTGATGTCGAGGGCCGGCGCCCCAGGAAGAATATTCCTGCCAAGGTGATGTGTTATGCGCCTATAATACCACGGTTGAAACGTTTGTTCCAAAACAAAGAGCATGCCAAGGCGATGTGATGGCACAGAGAAGACCATAAGAAAGACAGAAAGTTGAGAGTACCCGCTGACGGGTCGCAGTGGAGAAAAATCGAAAGAAAGTACGGGAAGGAGTTTGAAGATGACGCAAGGAGCGTATGGTTTGGTCTAAGCGCAGATGGCATTAATCCTTTTGGGGAGCAGAGCAGCAACCATAGCACCTGGCCTATGACTCTATGTTTGTATAACCTTCCTCCTTGGTTGTGCATGAAGCGGAAGTTCATTATGATGCCAGTGCTCATCCAAGGCCCTAAGCAACCCGGCAACGGCATTGATGTGTACCTAAGGCCATTAGTTGAAGAACTCTTACAATTGTGGAATGGAACAGGTGTACGTGCGTGGGATGAGCACATGGGGGAAGAATTTGACCTAAAGGCGTTGCTGTTCGTGACCATCAATGATTGGCCTGCTCTCAGTAACCTTTCAGGACAGACAAACAAGGGATACCGTGCATGCACGCACTGTTTGGACGATACGACAGTATATATTTGGCTAATAAGAATGTGTACCTGGGACATCATCGATTTCTTCCAAGCAGGCATCCCGTAAGAAAGAAAGGCAAGCATTTCAAAGGTGAGGCGGATCACCGGACGAAGCCTCGCCACCGTACTGGTGCTGATGTACATGATATGGTCAAGGATTTGAAGGTGGTCTTTGGAAATGGTCCTGGTGGACAACCTGTTCCGAATGACTCTGACGGACGCGCACCCATGTGGAAGAAGAAATCTATATTTTGGGACCTGCCCTATTGGAAAGACCTCGAGGTCCGATCCGCAATCGACGTGATGCACGTGACGAAGAATCTTTGTGTGACCCTGCTTGGCTTCTTGGGCGTGTATGGGAAGACAAAAGATACACCTGAGGCACGGGAGGACAGCAACGTATGCACGGAAAAGACGGCATACATCAGGGTCATGCAAGCTACGCTCTTACCAAAGAAGAGAAGGAAATCTTCTTTGAATGCCTGCTCAGTATTAAGGTACCGTATGGCTTCTCGTCAAATATAAAGGGAATAATAAACATGGCAGAGAAAAAGTTCCAGAACCTAAAGTCTCATGACTGCCACGTGATTATGACGCAAGTGCTTCCGGTTGCATTGAGGGGGCTTCTACCAGAAAAAGTTCGATTAGCCATTGTGAAGCTATGTGCATTTCTCAATGCAATCTCTCAGAAGGTAATCGATCCAGAAATCATACCAAGGTTACAGAATGATTTGGTGCAATGTCTTATCAGTTTCGAGTTGGTGTTCCCACCATCCTTCTTCAACATCATGACGCACATCCTAGTTCACCTATGCGAAGAGATTAACGTTTTTGGTCCTGTATTTCTACACAATATGTTCCCCTTGGAGAGGTTCATGGGAGTCTTAAAGAAATATGTTCATAACCGTGCTAGGCCAGAAGGAAGCATCTCCAAGGGCCGTCAAAATGAGGAGGTCATTGAGTTTTGTATTGACTTAATTCCTGACCTTAAACCAATTGGTGTTCCTGAATCGCGGCATAAGGGCAGACTGGATGGAAAAGGCACGCTAGGAGGGGAACAAATAATATGTATGGACGAACATTCTCTCACTGAAGCACACTACACAGTTCTATAGAATTCCGCCTTGGTGGCTCCGTATATGGATGAACACAAGAATTTTCTACGCTCCAAACACCCGGAGCGGTCTGATGACTAGATTACACATGAACAAACCAGGAGTTTCGCCAGCTGGTTGCAAGCACGTACCATGCATGACACCTCTATTGAAGATGACCTGTACTTGCTGTCCCAGTTACCATCTTCGAATATAATGACTTTCAAAGGGTACAAGATAAATGGTAATACATTTTACACGATCGCCCAAGATAAAAAGAGCACCAACCAAAACAGTAGTGTCCGCTTTGATGCAGAAACCAAGACGGGAAAGGAAACATATTATGGTTATATACAGGACATATGGGAACTTGACTATCGACGTGGTTTGAAGGTCCCTTTGTTTCGGTGCAAATGGGTCAATATGACACGAGGCGGGGTAACGGAAGACCCGCAGTACGGAATGACAACAGTGGATCTCAACAATCTTGCATATGCAGACGAGCCATTCGTCCTAGCCAATGATGTGGCACAGGTTTTCTATGTGAAGGACATGTCTACCAAGCTAAGAAAAAGAAAAGATAAGGAAGCGAATGCATCGTACGATGAGCCAAAGCGGCACATAGTTCTTTCTAGGAAGAGAAACATCATGGGAGTGGATGACAAGACAGACAAGTCAGAAGATTATGAAAAGTTTGATGAAATTGCTCCATTCACAGTGAATATTGACCCGAGCATCCCGTTAAATGATGAAGATTTTCCATGGCTATGACGCAAAGGGACACACGCGAAGAAAAAGTTTCACACCCAAAGATCTGGGATGTGATCGGCTTAACTATCATCACTTTCTTCTGTGTTTCACACCCAGGAGGGAATCTCTGTAATAGTTAGGGTAGCTAGTTATGTGTTTTGGCATTTGAAACGCGAAGAAATTTTATGTGCAAGCAAATTCTTTCATGCATTTACTGATTTTTTCAGCTAACTGACCCTGAAATTGAAAAGCATTTCAAATGAACTCAGAAAAGGATGAAAGTTGGCATGGTATCATAATTTCACCCACATAGCATGTGCAAATACGTAGAGAGGGTTACCGCAAAAACTGGATGCACTTCGTGTACAAAATGGACAATCTGTTTCGAAGTATCAGGGTTTCGGACGAAAACTCATCCGTTACAAAGGCATTTAATTTTTTAAATAACCTAAGCATTACCAAATTGAATATAATGATAAAACACACTAATATTAAACATAATAAAAAAGAATCACTGAAAAATCTATTTTCAAAGTTAAGTTATTCACAAAAATAAATAAAGCAAAAAAAATAAGAAAAGAAAAGCCCACCTACTGGGCCACAGCGGCCTGCATACGACTAGAAACCCAAATTCAAGTTGGGCCAGGATGCAGGCCCGCTAGCCCAGTAGGCCCAATAGGGCATCGCAGTAGAGGTAGGCCCAGAAGGCCTGCTTAAGAGAGGAGCTCGAGACAGCATCGACGGCGGGGCTTATAAGCAGGTGCGAGTGCCCCTCGGCTAGCGAGGTGGGACTAAACTTTTGTGCCCCTCGCCTGGCAGCGCACACCCTTTAGTACCGGTTGGTGGCTCCAACCGGTACTAAAGGGGGGCCTTTAGTACCGGTTGGAGCCACCAACCGGTACTAAAGGGGGTGCGGTTCCCGCCGCTTGGCCTGGCCAAAACAGGCCTTTAGTACCGGTTGGTGGCTCCAACCGGTACTAAAGGTGCCTTCTATATATACAACACTTATGAAAATTTCATTCTCCCTCTGTTTCTTCCT
>NC_041388.1:65187311-65245728 GCF_002162155.2 Triticum dicoccoides
GGTCGCCGCCCCCGGCCGTCGCCGTCACCCCGCTGTGAGCTCTCCCCCTCTAACCCCTATCCCTCGCCCCCGGCGGCCACCATGGGCGCCGCTCCTCCCCGAGCCCATACACACACACACACAAGCATGATCAACACACACACACACACACACACACGTACATATGTATGAATTAATGCATGTATATATTAGTATATACGTATTTTGTATGTTTAATTAGTTTAGATTTTTTAGATTATTATTTTTTCACTAGTATATATGTATGAATGCATATTAGATGGATATAATTAGTTTTTAATTAGTATGGAATTTTTTTTATATAATGTTGTTTTTCAGTTTTTTAATGGATGTATAAAATTTGTGTTTTCTGTTTTTAGTGTTAGATGCTTAATTAGTATGAAATAGCATATAGAATTTTGACATATGCAATGATAGCATAATTAGTGTTATATAGAAATGTTAGAAATTTTAGTTATCAAAATCCAATCATTAAAAAAATGTTACTTTTTGCAGGCATATAGCTAGTATTTGTTGTCGATGATGCCCGGCCCGCATCCTCGCCGTCGACACGTCCGCAACGACGTCCAGCTGACCTATGTCCGGGACTGGGCTCCGCCGGGCTGGCACTGGGAGGTGCTGCCTGGAGGGGCGCGCCGCTTGATGAGGAACCCGGCCCCGGGTCCCGTCGTCGACCCTGATCTCGTTTGGTGGCATTCGTGTGGGCCAGTTTCGGTGCGGAGGGAGCCGGCCCCGCCGGAGGTGGTACGTCGTCGTGTCAGGGAGGAGGACGAGCACGTCCATCGCTACATGGTTGCGTTAGAGGGCGGCAGGTTCTCCAATACCTGGCAGTTTCTTCAGGGATCTCACTTCAGCTATGATCCTGTGAGGGTTCCTTCTCTTTGGGTGTCCACCGCCTAGCCAGTGATGTACTATTCAATATTATATATTATTCGAGACGATGTATTCGAGATTAAATCTATTATTCGAGACGATGTATTCGAGATTATATCTATTATTCAAGACGATGTATTCAAGATACTTAACATTATTCGAGACGACGTATCCGAGATTAAATCTATTATTCGAGACGATGTATTCAAGATTAAATCTATTATTCGAGACGATGTATTCGAGATTATATCTATTATTCGAGACGATGTATTCGAGATTATATCTATTATTCGAGATTATACTAAATTGTTTTATATTTCTTTTGGCATAGTTAAATAAAAGCTATGGCGGACAATACCGACAAAGAGAGAGAATAGACCATGTTCGATATCATACGCGGGCCAGATGATGATCAGAATGAAGAAGATTTTGACAGCTCCGAATTTCTAAACAACACCGGAGAGGGTGATATGATATTCGATCGCGACGACCGAGAAGATGAAGTCATGAACTACGACGAAGAACATGTTGATCCTGAAACAACAAACACCGGCGAGGTATATATATTTATATAAGCAGGAATCTGGTGATCATCGCATGTTTTAAATAAGTTGAAGATATATTAACGAATTGATCTTTCTTCTTTCAGCCATCCGGATCGAGCAAATCTTCAGGCAAAAGGATGAAACGAGGCCCGAACAAAAAGTTGAAGGAGGGCGTAAAGTACAATATCGAGGCATTCAAACCTAATGGCAAACCATTAGCGCCTAAGAAGATTGCAGACAAGTTCGTTCGTCAGTGCGGAGTTCTTGTGAAGGACCAACTCCCGATCTCCCTTCAAGAATGGAGAAAGCCAGCAAAGCCACGTCCAAATGTTACTTTTGTCGACGAGAATAAAAAAAACTGCTTTGGGATACTCTGGTGGAACATTTCACCCTACCAGATCATTTCACAGAAGCAGATGTGCAGAAAATCAAGGACGCTGCTTTTAGGAAGATGGCGGTTGCATTCAAGAACCACAAGAGAACGACGTGGGAGAAGTACGTCAAGGGAGGAAGGAAGACTCCAGTATTCGAGGGGATACTAGAGAATCAAAGTGCTCATTGGGACGATTTCGTGAAATTCAAGGATTCAGAATTAGCTAAGGAACGGTCGAGAATAAACAAGAAGAATGCCGAAAAAAGGATAAGTTCCATAAGCTGGGGCCAGGTCGTTATGCGGTGGCAATGCCTAAGTGGGATAAGTCTGAGAAAGAGATGGAGGATGCAAGTGTCACTCTGGTTACTAAGAGCTGGCCCCCCAGGTGCAGGACTTGGTTCTATGTGCATGGGGGGAGTTGGACCCGAAGACAGGCAATGTTTCGACGAAGGCATGTCTGAATGGAGCCGACGATGCACTACTTGTTGCAATAGAAGAGGCTCGATTGGGGGTGTTCCAGCCCAACAGCGAGAACGACGAGCTTACGCGTGCCCTGGGAAATCCTGAACACCTGGGAAGAACACGAGGCAAGGGTGCTATTCCGTGGTATGAGGGGTTTTCGGACTGGAACACCGACTACAGAACCCGTGCGAGAAAGAAGATTGCGGAGGAGAAGAAGAGGAAGATGGAGGAGGAGCAGAGGAAGCGGGACTATGAACGCCTTCAAGGACTAGAAGCAAGTGAAGCGGAATTGGCAGTTAAATTCCAGCGGCAGCAGGAGCAGATCGACTCACTGAGCCAGCAAAGGGGGTCTCAGCATCTGCAGCAGCTAGCGGATGATCCAGCATTGGATAGCACCACCCCATCCATGCCGAGAAGCAGCGTGGGTTCCGCCCCGGGCGACGCAGTGCTGGATAGATACCCCGTGGATGACATCACGGAGAACACTAACTGTGAGCTACACTTCAAAATGAAAAACATATCCATGAAGGTGGCGGACGCCGTTGCTTTTTCAAATTCCCCCGAGGCAACCTTCCATTGCAACCCGATTCCAGCGGGCTATGCTCGTGTCTTGGTTGATGAGGTGGTGGACCCATATTCGGAGCTATAGCTTGACATTCCTGGAGGTGACGACGAGCACACATTGGGAGAGGCCATACATCATGTCATCCTATGGAGAAAGGATTGCATCATCTTTCGAAGGCCACCGACACCGCGTCACCCGACTCCTCGTCGAAGTCCGCCACCGAGTCAGCAGACTCCCGCTCCAAGTCCACCAACGCGTGAGGCCACTCCTCCTCCTCCAAGTCCGGAAAAGTGTCAGGCCACTCCTCCTCCAAGTCCGACACAGCGTCAGACGTCCACTCCTCCTCCAAGTCCGGCACAACCTCAGGCCACTCCTCCTCCAAGTCCGGCATAGCTTCAGGCCACTCCTCCTCGTCCAACTCAGCCCCGTCAGCCGTCTCCGCCGCCTCAGCAATCACAGAAGAGACACCCCGCAGCTATGGTGCGTAGCGGTACCAGTCGAGGTCATAGTACAGGAAGTACAGGCGGAGGCAAGCAATATAAATATGGTCCAAACCTCACTACTCCTCTTCCTGTGAGGGCTTATGACAGGACCGAGGAGCAAACCAATGCCATAGTGCGGGCAGAAGTCGACGCCCATTTTGGACCGAATCCGCCATCGCCGCCAAGGGAGAAAGTGCCTGTGGAAGTAGTTGACCACTTCATTCGTATGGCTCAACCACCAGCTCCTAAGCCTGTTGACACGGACTATGAGCGCCACATCAGGAAGTTACATCGACAATGTCTACAGAAGGAGGCGAGCTCGAGCTCGAGCAAACAACAAGAAGCTGTCAAAAACTATGGGAAAACCGTTGCCCAGCTGGGAGAACAGGCGGCGCAATCGATCCCCCCGCTTGTTGTGCCGCCAACAACACGTGACAGTACGCGCGCCCAATATTATTGTGGCCAAATAGTTTGCGTTCCTGAGGTGGGCGTTGTGGTAATAACCCAGGAGCATATAATGCAGGCTGAAGAACTCAAGATCACTGTTGGACAACTCCTCGAGATCGAGGACATGCCTGTGATTACAGAGGAGGAAATAAAACGGAAATATGTCCGGGGCCAACCTTTGATCAAGCCAGAAGATGTCAAGAAGCTCCCAACGAGAATGTATGAATTGCATCAATGGTACATGGACATTATCAAGAGATCCGATCGAGAGTCCCTCATGGTGTATGTCAAGAAGGATCATTACTACCATGAGAAAGCTGTGGCCGTTGAGTATTCTGAACTTTATCAGTTATACAATCAAGACGCACTCGACAAATCTATCGTGAGTTGCTATTGTCTGTAAGTGATTTCTTTCTGTAATTTAAGTCTCAAGCTAGCTGTAGTGATCCTTTTGATCAATCATTACCTGTAATTATCCTCACTAGCAGGTAGAGGACAGCATGCTAGAGTTCTTGAAGCGCCTCAAATACAATGAAGATATACTACTTCCTTACAACTTCTAGTGAGTCACACTTTCTTGTACTACAAATTCTCTGTTTTTGCCTACTAGCTAGCTACATGTTTTTGCTTACATATGCCCGCTTAATTAAGACACGCAAATGTGTGTGCATGCAGATTTCACTGGATCTTGTGTATCATTAAAGTTGACGCCGGAACAGTTGAAATACTGGACTCGCTACTCAAAGCAAATAGTGACTATAACATCTTGTTTGGGATAGTCAACAGGTAATTTCAATCATTATTAACTATATATCTCGGCCTATTTAGTTTGTCATTTCATGATACGAACTATTTAATAACCCCTTTATTCATTTTCTTTGTCGGCGGCAGGGCTTGGGCAAGGTTCATCAGCGTCACGGAAGGCGAATGGAAACCACAGCTGAAATGGTTTCGACCCAAGGTAAGTAATTAAGTAGTACTAGCTAGCTAGCTAGCTGCCATCTCTTTAATTATCATGCTTGATTAATTATTATCTGATCAAATTAAATTCCATTCTCGTAATAAAGGCCCTGAAGCAGGCGCAGGGGATTGATTTGTGTGCATTCTGCGTTTGCGAGAACATTCGCATGATGGTGTCCGAAAGGAGCAGATCTCAAAGACAGGAATGGGTACACTTGTCAGAACACTATTCACAATTTTTACACCATTATCGATATCTAGTCACACAACTAATACACATGCATATTGATCTCCTTCTTAATAGTTCCAAGAGGTGCGGGACAAGCTCCTACAAACGGAGCGCGTAGAAGCACTTCAAGAGGAAATAGCGGGATTTTAGCTCGACCAGGTCATAAATCCAAAGGGAGAATACTATTACCCGCTACCGCCCCCATCGACCAGGTCATGAACTACTTCCAATTGTCATCGTGCTCCGAAGGCACCAATTAGGCTAATGCCACTGGCTCCGAAGGCAACATGCATATGTAGGAGAAATTGTATATAGCTATACATGTGTGTATGTGTAAGTTAATATGGTGGTTTGTGAGACATTGATGATATATATATGATTGGTTCTACTAGAAATTCTATATATATATATGTGCATAACGTGTACAATGTGCAGTACCGTAAAATACCAGCAAACGAAAAAGAATTAAAATGGAAAACACAAAATTAAATGAAAAAGAAATCATAAAACCAAAAACCCCCCAAACATTTTAGTACCGGTTGGTGTTATCAACCGGTACTAAAGGGCTCCCGGCCCCCGGAGCTGGCTCGTGCCACGTGGTTTCCCTTTAGCACCGGTTCGTGCTGAACCAGTACTAAAGGGGGGGCCTTTAGTGCCGAAACTTTAGTGCCGATTCCGAAACTAGCACTAAAGGGCGTTACGAACCGGTGCTATTGCCCGGTTCTGCACTAGTGGTACGAGGGTTGAAAACTCATGACTGCCACGTCCTACTTCAAAGGGTTTTACCTGTTATCCTTAGAGGATTGGGCCACCCTGACTTATACAGAGCAGTTGCAGAGTTGGGACAATTCTTCAGGGAACTCTGCAGTAGGAATATCAGGATAGATGCTTTGGAGCGTCTTAGAGACAAGATACCAACTATCCTATGTGACCTTGAGAAGATATATCCTCCAGCCTTCTTTGATGTGATGGTGCATTTGGCTGTTCATCTACCTGACGAGGCACTACTTAGAGGTCCAGTATAGTATGGCTGGATGTACCCTATTGAAAGGCGGCTAGGCACTTTCAAGGGCTATGTTAAGAACAGAGCTAGACCCGAGGGTTCCATTGTAGAGGCCTACATTGCTACAGAAGCATTGACATTCTGCTCAAAATACATTGAAACAGCTGATCAGCTTAGCAAAGAGGTGGGTGAAGACAATCCTGAGCTCAATGTTTTCGATTATTCTGTTCGAGTTACAGGGGAAGAGTCGACAAGAGGACAAACCTAAAGATTTGGACAAAATGGTTTGGTATGTGTTGAATAACTGTCCTGAGATACTACCGTATATCAAGTAAGTGCAGTACTACAGCTTATGCATCGTAATCTACCAAACTTGCAGCACATTCTTATATATTTAGATGTTTGATGCGATCACTATGTTGTGCAGCATCTACAAAGAGGAGTTACTGCCGCAAAATCCAAGAAATATTGACAAACTGGTTATGGCAGGATTTGCGAAATGGTTCAAGAACCATGTAAGCTTTTGAAGTGCACTGTTAGTTTTTTTAATATATTGAGTACATAAGATGATCAGCTTGTCTATTTTCTAACCATAGGTTAAGAAGATGCGGGAGGATGGGCAGGCAGTTGATGATGCCCTTTACTCACTAGAAATGGGTCCTGATACTCGGGTAAGACATTATGAATCTTGCGTTGTTGGAGATGTGCGCTACAACACCCTTGCACGAGACGAAGGCAGGAAGACACAAAACAGTGCCATCATGAGCACGAATACGTATGACAAAGAGACAACTGACATGTATGCTAACGTAAGAGACATTGTTCAGTTGCAGTATATCTCCAGTTTCGAGGATCATCTGTGTGTGGTTCTGTTGTGCTGTTGTTGGTATAACCTGTTTTCCAGGATCGCAAAAGCCAGAGCTGATGATTATTTCAAATCCATCAATGTCAAGGCGGCGTACCAGACCAATGAGCCATTTATTTTGGCAAATCAAGCAACACAGATATTTTTCTTGGAAGACACATTTGCACGTAGCGATGACTTGAGAGTATTGCAAAGGTTTGAGCAGAGGAATTCGTTTAGTGAAGTTGCACAACAAGATGATGCTTACACTGCTCCTGATGTACAGGATAACACAGATGTTCCTAATATCTTTGAGAACCATCACGTTAATGACGCCGGCGAAAATATTGCCTGTCGTGCTGTGGACATACAAGAGTTGATCAAGAAGAAGCCAACGTTCAAGGATGTTGAGGACGAAGAAGAAGATGTCACCGTGGGGAATTACGATTCAGACTGATACACATGGCGAAGATGTTGACGCTGCTGCTGCGGATGATGATTACATTGCTTTTGTCGTATTTGCCTGTCAGAAGACGTTTTTTATCTACTATGTGAAATTGTGTTTGCTATGACAACTGAAACCTGATGAACATGTTGTTTAGTATTTTGTTGTGAGAACATCACTTGTTATGTATGCTGATTTGTGTTTGGTGATTGTATGACAACTAAAACATGATGAAATTGTTGTTTAGTTGTACTCATATTTGGCTGTGAAACTTGAATTTGATGACATAGTTTGCTGTTGGACTGCAATTTGCTCGACGTCTTTGAATGAGAACAAAGCTGACCCGACAGGGCCTCTGCTATTTATTTATATATATGATAAAAAGGGGATACCCCCTGATTTCCGTTAATAGAAATCATTAGATGTTCAAAACACTATGCCCAGCCTGCTACACAGGTTTCATTCATTACTAGTTTCAGCAAAGTGCTCATGTCGTAGCCACTGAATACATCACGAGGGCTACATACTGCATCAGAGGAACTGCATCTTTAACCTTCTGCTCTGCATCTTCCTCTTCTGTCGTGCCTTCAGTTACTTGTCCAACACCCCAACCTGCTGGTATTGGGATTCCTCGGCTAACCAAATAATCAGCGTAGTTGCATTCCCCCACATCAGCAACTTCCCAGAAATACAAATCACACGAATCTTCCCTTTTCTGCATGAATCAAATTGGTAGATCATCAACCAAACTATTAAAAAATCAGCAACTCAAAGCAGCAGAACAACACTTAAACATATCATTACCCCATGATTCGGGCATTTGTAGAAGACTCGGCCATGGTTGCGGATTGTGGTTGAGATGCGACGGATGACTCTGCGTGATTCGCAGCAGTGGCACCACACCAATGGCAGCGGGTTGCGATGATCAATCGGCTGCGGTGCACGTGCCGGCGAGGGTGTGATGAGACCCACAGGCGATGGTACGGGTTGCGACTTGGTGCATATCTGGTTGTTGCCTGCTGAAGAGCAGGTGGACGAGCAGCCGGCAGACATGGTTGCTGCGGCTAGAGCTTCTGATGCTAGGCAGAGTAAGTAGAGAAGAGGAGAAGCGAACATTGGATATGTCAGTTTCATTACTTGCAGAGTAGCATAGCATCATATATAGTCATAGTCTAGGTTTGGATTCGAACCAGCTACAGGAGCACGTCTTTCTTTTTTCTAAAACTCGGCAACGTCTCTTTACTGGTACACTAGCTTGTTCTGTACGCCTTCCCAAGTCTTTCATTTTCTTTCCCTTTTTTGCGAGGACCTGACAGCTGGGACCCACCGGAAGGGCCTCTGTATTTCGCGAAAAAAAACATTCCGCCCGCTGACATGTCAGACCCACCAGCTATATCTTCACATGCAAGGAAGTGCCTCCTTATTACGCACAAAAAAAGAATACCCCCTGCTAGCTGGGACCCACCATAGTGGGAGGATGACTTGTGGGCCAACAAAGTTGACGGGGACGGAGGGCTTTGTCAACTTAGTCAATATGAACGATTCTAGATCCAGTGACCGTACGATGTCCATCCAACGGGCGTAGTGCTTCTTCAACCTCTGGTCTTCTTGCTCGAGCCTCCCAAAGCAGCGCCGGTCGTGCCGCATGCTCCTGCCTCCCGTGGCCGGCTGTGCTGCCGCGGAGGCCTCACCGCCCCCTACTATTCCCACCGCTGGCCAGGCCCTGCGGCGACGACTTCCACTGCCGCGTCTTCCCCGGCTCCGCGTCGTCCCCTTCCTAGGCCTCGCCGTCGTCCACCGCCGTGGTGCTCTCCATGCGGCGTGGTCAACATGGTCAAGGAATGACTTCCATCGGAAGAAGTACTGTACGTGGAGAGGCTGACAGCTGGGTCCACAGCCACAGCACAGTTTTTTTGATTTGCCAAGTAAGTCGCATTGTCAGGCCTGTTGGGCTGCAAATCTTTCAAGATGAGGAGAGCTTTCATTCGGCTGGCCGAGAAAATGGCCCATCGGTAATGAGAAATGGGCTGTACATTTTTAAAACACATCAAACCGGCACTTAGTTTCAAATATCTTTTTTTCATTGCAAGATTTTAAATTACATTAATTTTTATCCGTGGAGAATTTGTTGGATTTTATATTGATATACCTTTATTTTTAAAATCAGTTTGAATGTGATTCGAAATTTCGGGATTAAAAAGAGTTCAGACCGCACCGAAATATGCAAAAATTCGCAAATTTTTTTAACCGTGGCCACAATTTGGGTTGTAATGCTAACAAAAAGAATACGGGCTCCAAACAAACCTTAAGAATTAGTAAATGGGCTGAAAATTATTAGAAATAATGGCAGATGGGCTGTATGCTGTTTTCCACAGATTTGAGGCTTTCCTAAAAAAAAGGTTGACGCACAAGCAGTGACTGTTGGATGTCCATCCAACGGCCGTCGTGCTTCTTCAATCTCTGCTCTTCCTGCTCCAGCCGCTCAAACAGGCACCGGCGGGACTGCCAGCTCCCTCCTCCCCGTGGCCGGCTCTGCTGCCGCGCAGGCCTCACCGCCCCACCGTACTCCCATCGTTGGCCTAGCCATCCCTCTACTCACCCACACCTGTTGTTATTCTCCGGCGACGGCAGACGAACCAGTAAACCATCGTACAGTCGTACTCCCCTCCGCGTGGGAAACAACTGCCAGGTCTTCCCTGCCTCCGTGTCGTTCCCTTCCTAGGCCTCACCGTCGTCCACCGCCCTGGTGCTCTCGGCGCGGCCTGGTCAACGTGGTCAACGGCCGACATGCATCTGAAGTGGACTGTACGTGGAGAGGCCGACAGCTGGGTCCACGGCCGCACACAAGGAAATGCCTCCTTATTACGCGCAAAATAATGATTCATCCACCTGACATCAGGGACCCACCGAAAGGGCCTCTGTATTTCGTGAAAAAAACATTACCGCCGCTGATAGCTCGGACCCACCAGCTATATCTTCGCAAGCAAGGAAGTGCCTCCTTATTACGCACAAAAAAAATGAATACTCCCCCTGTTAGCTGGGACCCAGTATAGTGGCAGGCTGACTTGTGGGCCTACCAAGTTGATGGGGACGGAGGGCTTTGTCAACTTAGTCAATAATGCACGATTCTAGCTCCAGTGACCGTACGATGTCCATCCAACGGCCATAGTGCTTCTTCAACCTCTGGTCTTCTTGCTCCAGCCGCCCAAACCAACGCCGGTCGTGCCTCATGCTCCTGCCTCCCGTGGCCGGCTGCGATGCGGCGGAGGCCTCACCGCCCCCTACTACTCCCACCGCTGGCTAGGCCATCCCTCTACTCACCCACACCCCCTGTTACTCTGCGGCGACGGCAGCCTCATACCGCAGCGAACCAGTGCCCTCATACTCCTCTACGCGTGGGCATCCACTGCCGCGTCTTCCCCGACTCCGCTTCGTCCCCTTCCTAGGCCTCGCCGTCGTCAACCGCCCTGGTGCACTCGGCGCGGCGTGGTCAACATGGTCAAGGAACGGCTTCCATCGGACATGGACTGTACGTGGAGAGGCTGACAGCTGGGTCCACAGCCGTAGCAAGGAAGTACCTCCTTATTACGTGCAAAATAATTATTCCTCCACCTGACAGCAGGGACCCACCGGACGAGCCACCAGTATTTTGCGAAAAAATCGTTCCCCCCTAAGTGCTGGGACCCACCGGACGGGCCACCGTATTTCCCGAAAAAACGTTGCCCCCGCTGTCAGCTCGGACCCACCGGAAGTGCCTCCTTATTACGCATAAAAAAATGAATACTCCCCCTGCTAGCTGGGACCCACCTTGGTGGGAGTCTTACTTGTGGGCCTACTAAGTTGACAGGGACGAAGGGCTTTGTCAACTTAGTCAATATGAACGATTCTAGCTCCATTGACCGTACGATGTCCATCCAACGACCATAGTGCTTCTTCAACCTCTGGTCTTCTTGCTCCAGCCGCCCAAAGCAGCGCCGGTTGTGCCGCATGCTCCTGCCTCCCGTGGCCGGCTGTGCTGCCGCGGATGCCTCACCGCCCCTACTATTCCCACCGCTGGCCAGGCCCTGCGGCGCGAACCAGTGAACCCTCGTACTCCTCTGCGCGCACGCGCGGGCTTCCACTGCCGCGTCTTCCCCAGCTCCCCGTCGTCCCCTTCCTAGGCCTAGCTGTCGTCCACCACCCTGGTGCTCTCGGTGCGGCGTGGTCAACGTGGTCAAGGAACGACTTCCATCGGACGTGGACTGTACGTGGAGAGGCTGACAGCTGGGTCCACGTCGGCAGCAAGGAAGTGCCTCCTTATTACGCAGAAAATAATGATTCCTCCACCTGACAGCAGGGACCCACCGGACGGGCCACCATATTTCACGAAAAAAACGTTTCCCCCTGACTGTTGGGACCCACCAGCTACACCTTTGCACGCAAGGAATTGCCTGACAGTCGGGACCCACCTGGTCGAAGCGTACGTAGCGTTATCATTCTGGTCACAAACGTGTACGTACATATATACTGGTGGATGTAGAGGCGCGCACGTAGCATGTACACGTACATACAGCGGCCAGGGTGCAAGAAAGAAAATACGGCCACATATGTGTACATACGGGCGGGGTCTCGAACGCCTACTCGCGCATACGTACGGCGAGGGCTCGTGTACATGGCTGGGTCGGAACGAAGAAACAGCGTCGTCGTCGTGTTCATGGGGAGGCACCGGACTGCGTCGTGTTCATCGGGAGGCAACACGGCTGGGTCGGAACGGAATGCATTGTCGTGTTAAGCGGGAGGGCTTGGACGGAGGAGGCGATGGAAACGAGGCCTGGCGTACCGCACAACGGAGGAAACGGACCTCCTACGGTCGAAACGGGGGTCCTGTTGATTGGGATGGGTGTGGCATACCGCAAAACGGAGGAAACGGACCTCCTACGGTCGAAACGGGGGTCCTCTTGATCGGGAGGGGTGTGGCGTACCGCAAAACGGAGGAAACGTACCTCCTACGGTCGAAACAAGGGTCCTGTTTATCGGGAGGGGTGTGGCGTACCGCAAAACGGAGGAAACGGACTTGTGTTGGAGCGCTACAGTCAAAACGGGGGTCCTGTTCATCGGGAGGGGTGTGGCGTACCGCAAAACGGGATTGCATGGGATACTGTTCATCTCCACCGTCGACCCCCTCTAGCCTCCACGAGCTACTGTTCATCCACGGTCGATCTCCTCCAGCCTCCACGGGCTCCTGTTCATCCAGCCTCCACCGCGCGCTACTCCACCGGCTGCTGTTCAACCACCCCTCCATCGTCTACTGTTCATCCAGCCCTCCACACCACGGGGTCCTGTTCAACCACTCCTCCATGGGCACCAATCCACCGTCTACTATTCATCCTGCCCTCCACACCACGGGGTCCTGTTCATCCACCCCTCCACGGGCATCCCTCCACTGTCTACTATTCATCCAGCCCTCCACCACACCACGGGGTCCTGTTCATCTAGAGGCAACGCCACCGCTCACTGTTCATCCCACCCCCCCGCAACGCTCACTGTTCATCCCATCGATCGGCTTCAGTTAGCAGCAGTAGCCAAGGAATCGCTCGATCGAGTTCAGTGAACAACCATCGATCGATCGCTCGGGTTCAATAACGCGTAGCCTGCAGTGCAATCGCTCGAGTTCAGTTAGAGCCCAACGCCTCGCTCGGGTTCAGCTAGAGCCAACGCCTCGCACACACGCGCGTACGTGTACAAGAGAAACGCGCATCACTCGGCCCCCGACCTCCCACTGTAACCGGGAACTCCCCGAAATTTTCCTCCCCCTCGATTCTACCATGGTTTTTTCTGTCATGGACGGCCCAAAGAATGTCATGCAGCTGCGTCTCCGACCCGCCCAGGACGAAAAGCCCATTTTCTGTCATGATTTTTTGTCATAGAAGTAGGAGCCCACCACATCTATGATGATACCGGGTTTTGTCACAATTATCGTCATAGAAGTGTCATATGTATGATAGAAAAAAATTCGTTCGGCCCAAAATGTCACGGATGTGTCTTTTTTTTGTAATGCTAGCAGCTTTCAAGCACAACATCCACGACGAATGGCTCGCCCGACACCTTGGCCAGGAAAAGCCGAAATCTATGGCAGCCCTCACGACACTCATGACCCGCTTTTGCGCGGGAGAGGACAGCTGGCTGGCTCGCAGCAATAACATATCAAAGAACCATGGTACTTCGGATACCAAGGATAGCAATGGCAGGTCACATCGCAACAAACATAAGCACCGCATCAACAGCGACAATACCGAGGATACGGCGGTCAATGCCGGATTCAGAGGCTCTAAACCCGGTCAGCGGAAAAAGCCATTTAAAAGAAACACTCCGGGCCCGTCTAGTTTGGACCGTATACTCGGTCGCTCGTGTCAAATACACGGCACCCCCGACAAGCCAGCCAACCACACCAACAGGGAATGTTGGGTGTTCAAGCAGGCCAGCAAGTTAAATGCCGAAAACAAAGATAAGGGGTCACATAGCGATGACGAGGAGGAGCCCCGGCCGCCAAACACCGGAGGACAGAAGGGGTTCCCCCCACAAGTGCAGACGGTGAACATGATATACGCATACCACATCCCCAAGAGGGAGCGGAAGCGTGCGCTAAGGGACGTATATGCGTTGGAGCCAGTCGCCCCAAAGGTCAACCCATGGTCCTCCTGTTCAATCACCTTCGATCGCAGGGACCACCCCACTAGTATCCGTCATGGCGGATTTGCCGCACTGGTCCTAGACCCAATCATCGACGGATTTCACCTCACTCGAGGCATTATGGACGGCGGCAGCAGCCTGAACCTGCTTTATCAGGACACAATCCGCAAAATGGGTATAGACCCCTCAAGGATCAAACCCACAAAAACGACCTTCAAAGGCGTCATACCAGGTGTAGAGGCCCATTGTACAGGCTCAGTCACACTGGAAGTGGTCTTTGGATCCCCGAATAACTTCCGAAGCGAGGAGTTAATCTTCGATATAGTCCCATTCCGCAGTGGCTATCATGCACTGCTCGGGCGAACCGCATTTGCGAGATTCAACGCGGTACCGCACTATGCATATCTCAAGCTCAAGATGCAGGACCTCGGGGGTCATCACAGTCAATGGAAACACAAAGCGCTCTCTCCGCACGGAGGAGCACACTGCGGCCCTCGCAGCAGAAGCGCAAACAACCTCTAAAGGCAATCCACGAGTTCGGCAATTAAAGACCTGGACACCTTCAAGCGCGCCCGAAGTAATCGGCAACAAGACCGCCTGGCACGTCCCGAGCTCGCATAGCAATGCGGCCCCCACCCAGTCCCAGCCAAACGACGAAATCTGTGGCACGCGTACACAATTACGCACTGAAAATACCATGTGCACAAGTGGGGAGGGGGGCACGACTACGACACACCCCAAGATGCGGCTCAACTGCACTAGGGGCTTCCCGCTTTGTTATTTTTCCCTATTTCAGGACGTTAATCTCTGGAAACCCCGTCCGGCAGTACGATTGCTGGACACACGATGCGACAACCAAGGAGGCAGAAAGCTATGTCGCACCATGGAACTCCTAGGTGGTCTCTGACAACGAGTGAAATACATGCTTTAAATACCATTCCTCAGCTTGCCCTTGGAGGGGACATGTCAAATAGTCCCACTTTTTTGCCTATCGCACTAATTGTATCATTCTGCTTCGACGCACCCTTTTTGAATAAACAATGCATAGCACTAGACTATTACCGCATTCTCTATTCTTTTTTCATATATATATTCAATCATGGCATTCAGCACCCGTACACTTTGGTACAGCCAATATGCCAGGGGCTTAAGCGTACCCCATAAAACGGCGTGAGAAGTACGAACACTTTCAACAGTGCGGCACCCCGAACTTATAGCATTATATGCATCGGCTCCGAATCATGTCTTGGGTCAATAGTTGGGTTTGCCCAGCTCCCATGTTTTGGTACCTTACGTTCCGCTATATCGGCTAAGGTAGCACTGGGAGAACTACTGCGTTTGTGCCCCGGTTTATCTGGGCTAAGCACCTCAATAGAGAAAGCTAAAACTGACTGTCATGATAAGGCGAGAGCTGGTCGCTGTTCGAGAGGTCTCGAGTCGCTAAAGACTTTTGCCGCTTAGGGCGAGGAGTCGGCTTTGTCCGGCTTAGGCGTGTATAGCGCCCCGAATTTGGCCTTCCGAATACTAGGGGCTTCGCCAAAATTTAAAATTGTAGACTTCTATGGCTAAGTGAGAGTGATAAAGCATTATAGTCCGATTGCCTTGTTCGTTGGGCTGAGCACCTCCCTCGAAGGACCCAATAATGAGAAAAAGAGTGCTCAGATTTATCCCGAACACCCCAGCACTCGTGGCATGGGGGCAGAAGCCGACGAATGTCCATCTCTCAGATTTGATAAACGGCCGCACAAAAGGTAATATTTTAAATTCAAACAAGCATTGCATAGCGCACATGAACAAGTTTTCATAATACAGGATCACACGAGCAAGTTTATTCAAAAATTACATCCTTCGCACACTCGTCCGCCACAAGACGAACACCCTTCAGGACACCCTCATAATACATCTCAGGGTGGCAATGCTCCTTGCCCTGCGGCGGCCCCTCCTTCACCAGCTTCTCGGCGTCCATCTTGGCCCAGTGCACCTTCGCACGGGCAAAAGCCCGGCGTGCACCTTCGATGCAGACGGACCGCTTGATGACTTCCAGCCGGGGGCAGGCGTCCACAAGCCGCCTCACCAGGCCGAAGTAGCTATTGGGAAGGGAGTCGTCTGGCCACATCCGGACTATAAGGCCCCTCATGGCCTGTTCGGCCGCCTTGTGCAGCTCAACCAGTTGCTTCAGCTGGCCGCTCATAGGCATCGGGTGTTCGGTCCCAGTATACTGAGACCAGAACAACTTCTCCGTTGAGCTTCCCTCCTCGGCCTGGTAATATTTTGTGGCACCCGACACGCTGCGGGTCAAATCTGTGAATGCTCCTGGAGAGCTCCGGACTCGGGTAAGTAACAAGTAATTTACTTTCACATGCTTGCTTTGCATATTGAATGCCTTACCCGCCGCTATGTTCCTCATCGCCTCAATTTCCTGGAGGTCCTTTTGGGCTTCAGCCTTGGCATGCTTTGTGCTCTCGAGGGCCGCAGCAAGCTCAGACTCTCGCGTCTTCGAGTCAAGCTCCAAAGTCTCATGTTTCTTCATGAGAGCCTGGAGCTCTTGCTGCACCTCGCCCACCCGTGCCTCTTGTTTCTCCCGCTCGGTGCGCTCCTTGGCCACTTTGTTTTCGGCCTCGGACAACGCTTGCTTCAGGGTCACCACTTCGGTCGTGGCCCCTAGCACATTTATGAGGATCCTGTCATTTCGCAACCACATTTTCTTTTTTATATAGACAAGGTATTATTTACCTTTGTTCTCCTCGAGCTGCCTCTTGGCAAGGCCGAGCTTTTTCTCAGACTGCTCGAGGTTCTTCTTCAGTGTGGCAACCTCCTCAGTCAGTGTGGCAGAGGTCAGCAGTGAAGCCTGCATACGCATACATACATAGTTATATTAGACTCCTGCAGATACTATTTGATCCTCTATTCAGCTTTTCTTTGTGAACACCAAACAGAGCATCAGGGGCTACTGTCTATGCGGTAATATTTTCCTATATTTTAAATACTTACCTCAAAGCTTGTTAGAAGGCTGGTACAGGCTTTAGTCAGACCGCTCTTGGCGGACTGAACCTTCTTGATCACCGCACTCATAATAGTGCGGTGCTCTTCGTCGATGGAAGCGCCACGAAGCGCTCCCAGCAGGTTGTCTGGCACCTCTGGATGGACAAAGGTCACCGGCACGGGCGGCTTGCTCCTCTTGGAAGGTCGCCTTGAGGCGCCTCCAGGTCTACCTCCCCTTGGTTTGGTGCCCCTTGAGACAATACCTCGACATTGTCCATAGGGCGAGGAGAGGAGGCGGATGGAAGTGGACCGCTATCCATATCCGACGAGTCCAAGGAATCGTCCGACGAGGATACGTCGATACGGGCTCGGGGCGGACTGCATGATCATATTCGACGTTAGGAGAAGAAGTGCAATAAAACTATGCTATGAGTTACTCTGGTATCCGAATACTTACGACTTCGCCAGGGGCTTGGCCCTGAGTAACCACTCATCTTCGCCATCGGCGGCGGTGGTGGAACAGTCCGGAAGGAGAGTCCTTCCCTTTTTATACCCTTCGGCCTCCCCGGTTGGGGCGGCCTTCCTTTTCTTGTCTCCCCCGGCTGGAGGGGGCGAATCTTCATCTTCCTCCTCCTCATTTTCACGGGAGGAGTGCGCCTTGGAGTTATCAGACGATGAGTCTGATACCACCTGGCGTCGGGAACTCTTTCAGGTTCCCATGGCCTTCTTCTTGGTCTTCTTCTCCTGCACCCCATAAGGAGCCGGAGTCCGCATCTCCGTCAGGAGAGCGTCTGCAAGGTCTTCGGGCAGAGGGGCCAGACAGTTAATCTACTCCGATGTCTCGACCAAGTCCTGTCAAAGGCATGGGAGCTCAGACCCCGCGCATGGTTAAACCATGGAAAATAAATACCCTATGAGGTGTACAGAACTTACCGGATTCGTAGGGTGCTTCGCGCTTAGCCCGCGGTCCTCGGTAAGGGGAGGGGGGACCTCGGTGCTCTTGAACAGCACCTTCCAGACGTCCTTATGCATCGTGTTGAAGAGCTCGCGTAGAGTCTAGTGCTGGGCCGGGTCAAACTCCCACAAGTTCAAAGCCCGTTGTTGACACGGGAGGATCCGGCGGAAGAGCATGACCTGGACTATGTTGACAAGCTTGAGTTTCTTGCCTGTCATGTTCCAAATACACTTCTGGAGTCCGTCCAGCTCCACTGATGAGCCCCAGGACAGGCCCTTCTCCTTCCAGGAAGTGAGCCGCGTGGGGATTCCAGATCGAAACTCGGGGGCCGCCACCCAGTTGGTGTCACGCAGCTCGGTTATGTAGAACCACCCCGATTGCCACCCCTTTATGGTCTCCACGTAGGAGCCCTCGAACCATGTAACATTGGGCATTTTGCCCACCATGGCTCCGCCGCATTCCGCTTGTTGGCCGCCTACTAACTTTGGTTTGACATTGAAGTTCTTCAGCCACTGGCCGAAGTGGGGCCGGACGCAGAGGAAGGCCTCGCACACGACGATGAACGCCGAGATGTTGAGGATGAAGTTCGGGGCCAGATCATGGAAGTCTAGCCCATAATAGAACATAAGGCCGCAGACGAATGGATGGAGGGGAAACCCTAGTCCACGGATGAAGTGGGAGAGGAAAACCACCCTTTCGTAAGGTTCTGGGGTAGGGATGATCTGCCCCGCGGCAGGCAGCCGGTGCACGATATCCGTGGCTAAGTATTCGGCCCCGCGTAGCTTTTTAATGTCTCCCTCCGTAATGGAGGAGACCATCCACTTGCCTCCCGCTCCGGACATGTTTGGAGAGTGTTGAGGAAAAGGATGTGGACTTGGGCGTTGGAGCTCGAGTGCGCGAAAATGGATGAGCAAGGAGGAAGAAGTTGTGGGTAGAAGAAGGTGAGACCTTATCCCTTTATAAGGGCGGACGAAACTATGCGCCCCCACCAGCCTGGTAAAACTCTCTTATCCCCCAAGCACCGTAATTGATGGCGCGGTTTGGTTACCCACGTCCGTATTGATGGGAATCCCGTAATGAGGGGACAGGATCTCTGCTTCGACAAGACGTGCCAAGGAAACCGCCTCGCGAAACACGCTGAGATGGGTTATGAAAAACGATTCGGATAAAGACCTGGTTGTGGTGTGATGTCACACTACGGGGTACGTCAGCAGATTAGATTTGTGGAAATATTATTCTCTCTATGGTGGTATGTGGAACTTGTTTTGCAGAGCCAGACACGATCCTCATGTTCAAAATCTTCTATGAAGTATTCGGAGGAGGAACCCGCCTTGCGATGCCGAAGACAATCTACGCGCCGGACTCATCGTCATTGAAGCCTGGTTTAGGGGCTACTGAGGGAGTCCTGGATTAGGGGGTATCCGGACAGCCGGACTATATCCTTTGGCCGGACTGTTGGACTATGAAGATACAAGATCAAAGACTTCATCCCGTGTCCAGATGGAAGGCAAGCTTGGTAATACGGATATGTAGATCTCCTTCCTTGTAACCGACTCTGTGTAACCCTAGCCCCCTCCGGTGTCTACATAAACCGGAGGGTTTAGTCCGTAGGAACAACAATCATACCATAGGCTAGCTTCTAGGGTTTAGCCTCTCTGATCTCGTGGTAGATCAACTATTGTACTACTCATATTATGAAGAACAATCAAGCAGGACGTAGGGTATTACCTCCATCAAGAGGGCCCGAACATGGGTAAACATCGTGTTCCCTGCCTCCTGTTACCATCCGCCTAGAAACACAGTTCGGGACCCCCTACCCGAGATCCGCCGGTTTTGACACCGACAATAGCGATATGGGCGTAGGGACAATAGGGGAATAAAGTGGTGAGGCGGATGTGATTGCTGAGAGCGGCAAGCACTCAGGCAGCATGTCTGCATTTGTCCCATTTTTATCTCCCCGGCGACTTTTCCTACGTGAGCACAGGAAATCTAGACCTTCTCATTCTCATTTGCGTTGTCCCCCAACACCCGTCACTTTCTTTCCTTTTCAACCAAGAGATAGGTCTACTTCCCCCGACCCTTCGCCATCCACCATGCTTTCTTTGTCTTTTCAACCAAGAGACCGGTTGGGTAGCCAGTATCTACTACTTTCCCCTGGTTCCTCTTAGAACCAAGTCCTAGATTCATGCTACAGCTTTCCCACTTTCTTCCCTGTTTGAACCAACTCTTAGAGTCGACTGTATGAACTAGCTTTACCTCTAATAATAGTAAAAGTCTAGGTGGCCTTGGAATAGCGGACGGAAGTAGAAAAAGATCCACACGAAGCCAAGTGGGGAGCTGGGGCAGTAGAGCAAGGCAGGTTTCGAAGGAATATATACCTGAGGGTCGTCGGCATGTGGCAAAGTCGGCGTCGGGAGGCCGCATCTTGGCCACAATACCGCCAGGAGGAAGAAGGGGCCGGAGGCCCTCCGGAGCCGGCGCTCTCTCGAAGAGAATGGCACGGCCACCGACCGGGACGCGCGGGCAGCCGTTGGTCTCCTCCCTCGTCGCTGACGACAGGGTGAACGATGCACCTACACCCCTGCCCCGGTCGAGGTTGTCCGGCCGGATTTGTGACCAGCCGTGAGCTGAGAGAGAGTGTGGCCACATATGTCTTGCTTAGATCTGGAGAGCATGAGAGAGTGAATGAGAGGAACCCCAGTAAAGCAAGCGCTAAGGCTCCTGCTTATATATATAGTGGATTGATTTTGTTGTACTAGCTTAAAAAAATGCGCTCCTACGTGTACCCGCGAGTGGGTGTGATAGAACTAGTGCATGCGTGCACTGCTTCTCTTCGTGAGAGTACAATATACTATGCCCAAAGAACGTTCGCCACAAGAGTAATAGTATAAGTGTGTGATGTGTGAGCTAAAATAAAATGTGTGCGACGTCTTTTGTTTTTTAGAAGTTCTGAGGGTAGGGTGTGAAGAGCACATATGTGTGTGACGTCCACCTGCACATAGACTATGGGTGCGAGAGGACTCGGGAGGGTGCGTGTGCGTGAGAGAGAGGGGGACACGTATCAATGCAATGCATGTGTCCGTAAATCATTATCTGACAAACATTCGCCACAAGCCTTTTCCTGACGAACGCCGTAAGAATCGTTAGATCGGCATCCGACAGTGTCAGTTTTGCCATGTCATTTAACAGAACAGCCACTCCTCCTACACACAAATCTTCCACATGAGTGTTAGCAACTGTCGTGTGCTCCATCCGTTCCAAAATGCAGTGCATATAGCTTTATTGAAAATTCGAACCTCGCAAACTTTTACCAAGTTTTCGTGTACCAAATTGCACATGTAGAATACCCTGTATATATCATTGCATTCATCTTCGAAGGTAACTATAAAGATGGGGGAGGAGTCTACAAAGAAAGGCCATCATATCACCTGCAGCAATTTCAACCATCCTTTGGTGTGGAGAAATATCATAGGAACTTTATATGATATGATTTTTATAGGATTTTTCCTTTAGAGCAAATTGGTTCACAGGAATAGATTCATATACTCCACATTTCAAAGGAAATAAACATGATATCATTTCTATAGCTTTAGAGCCACTTGGTTCATTTGAATGGATTCCTATACTCCCATAATTTCAAAGGAAAATAAACATTAGCGTATATTCAATAGAACAGTTCCTATGATATGAACCAAATTAAATCTCTTTTCTAATCCCTCCTCATAGGAATTGAGATACATGGCATCTCTAGATTCAATAGAAAAGTTCCTATGATGTCAACCAAATGACATCTCTTGTCCAATCCCTACTCATAGGAATTGAGATACTCCATGTCATCTCTTTCCCTACAACTTCCATGTATACATCTTCTATTCCTAAATAGCTAGTACAACCCACTAGTAGCTTTTTTCCAAGACATGCAACTATGGCACAAGAACTATATAGTGTGCGAATAACTTGAAAGATGGTCGCTGGATGAAGCTAATCCGACAGTGTAGAGATGGAAAATTTGAGCACTGCTGGCCATTGGATATCATCAACATTCCACCAGATCTGCCACATGTACAATTTAGAAGACTCCATGGTTGAACTTAAGCATAATGCACAAACCTCAAAACACAAGCACTTCTCCTTTGTTCTAGAATCTTCCGTATCATAATTGATATTTTTTTCTAAATGAATTGCCATTATTTGTTTTTTTACTTTATGCTTTACAATGCACAACCCCATGAATCTTAACACTTTTATAAAACTAATTGATTTTGAATGAGATGAACTATAAGAACTAAACGAGCATCTACATCATGCATATATGACTCAAAGCTTTACATGCTATAGTGTGTATTTATCCATAATTTGGTTTCCAAATCTCATGCATTCAATGCATGTGTACCTTACTAGTTTTGAGTAGAGTAGCAAATTTCACGCGGCCCTGAGTATATCAAAATGCAGGGCCCATGCATCATTGCCTTTCGGTCGAACCTACGTCCATAATTTTTTGTATGTACTATATCTCCACTGGTCCCCGAACCCAAAATGCTACCTTGTTCCCCTAAAACCAAGCGGCCAACACATATTTAAGGCGTCGACTCAGACTCAATCCCTCTCCCATTTACTACAACATGGCCACGCACGCCCTAGTAGTACTCCTACAAACACTACCGCCGCACGCATCATCGGTTTTCTTCAAGAGGACGAGGGAGAAGCCGATTTGTAGTGGAGGCGCTTTAAAAAAAGATCTATAGTGGAGACCCCTACCCTAGGGTGCCCTAGGTAGCTGCCGCACGCATCATTGGTTTTCTCTTTTCTTTATGCTCTTGCGCCCTAGAGTGAAATGATGGTTGCTTCGTCCGTTCAGCTTAATGCAGGAAAGGTGGCGCTTTGTGATTTGACCCCTCATCGCTCATTTTCTAGTACTGCGGCGCTACAACCGGGGTGCCTCCAATTCCAACCGCTGCTCCGAACTGTAATTTGGTGCATCGCACGTGGAACAAGATGGTGGATGAGCCACATGTCGGCCAAAGTGGTCCTGTTAAGTGTGTCGCCATTTCGTGTGCAGACTAACCCTGCTTGAGTTGCTACGCCAACACGACAGGTGCAGCCTACCACTTGGTTTTGCTCCTTGGCGAATCCCGACTATATTGATCTAAAAAGACATGTACTGAACTACCCTCTCCGTCTCGTTTTTTAGACGTCTCGGTTTATAGGGCATGCACGTAGTTCTAGGTTATCCATTTGACTAACTAAATCTGAGTTACTATGTCACAAAAAGTATATCATTGGATTATTAAGTGGATATAGTTTCTAAACATATACTGTTCATCACATATATAGCCTGTTAAATTATCAACCTAGAACGACATGCATGCCATGTAAACCGATACGGAGGAAGTATAGTAGTAAAAATGAGGTGATTTTACCGAGCGATCGGTGGGGGAGCATGGACTATCATGCGGTCCCACATGTCATGATGTACGAAGGCGATGCACGTGTCCCTCTTGAGGCAGAAGAAATACTATGTGGTTTGAGATGATGGCGAACCGAAGTGTGAAATAATGGTTGCTTTGTTCGTCTGGGAAGGTGCGGCATTGTGATTTGACGTCTCATTGCTCATTACTACTACTACTTGGGCGGTATGACTGGGGTGCGTCCCTCCTACTGTTCTGCACTGTTATTTGGTGCTTGACACGTCGACCCGGTTGCTATATGTCCCACATGTCAGCGACAGGAAGTACAAAATTCATGAAAGCGAGCATCGATGGAGGAGTACAAGACACGACTTGGGTTTTTGCTGCTTCGCGTGATCCATTGATACATACCCGGACTAAAAAAAGGCGAGGGCGGGTCTTTTCCCACGCAGAAGGCAAGGGAGTTTGGCATAGTCTGTTCGAGGCAAGGAGACAGGAAGGGAAACAAGCAAATAAAGGTTGAGCGACTTAGTTTTGGGAAAATCTGATTTTACGGAGTACGTACCCACTAGGGTTTATAGGGCTCATCTAAAAAACATTAGTTTTTCCGTTTTATAAGTCTCAATTCTACTACTAGTAGTAGTACCATCACATGTTGGATTTTGAGGTGCGTTAGATCACCCGATGCAAGCAGTGTCAAGAGAAAACTCACCAATGCATGTAGAAGTTCATGGAAATTTAGTGGTCATTCATGCATTCGTTCTAATTAATGCCTCGCTAAACATAACTTCCTGGGAAAAATAAGCGTAATAATTACTTGTGCAAACTAGGAATACAAAATTAATTCGACCACTCACCGTCTACCTTGGTTGGTGAGATTTTGAAATTGAGCCATAAACTGGAAATGAGGGAGTAGTAACTTTTGTCTCGATTACTATTTGTGGCCTTGTATAGATTACAATATGATAATCTCTCTAACCAAGGTAGTATGGACGAGGACTAAACGGAGGGAGTAGTAAAATTTTCTCCTCGTCCTGCGAGCCACCTCGCCCGTGGGCGAGGGAGCGGGCGTAAGGCGTACAGTACTACTGTCGGGTGGTAGGTGCGACATATGCCAACGGGTGGCTTATCATTGTGGGAGCCAGTAAAACATCGCCGGTGCCTGGAAACGGGATGAGACGAAGACATGCACGCCGGTGAATCTTACCCAGCTTCGGGGCTCTCCGAGGAGATAACACCCCTACTGCTGCTCTGCGGGGTCTCCGCATGATCACTAGATGAACAAGTAGCTACACAATGCTCCTTGAGTTGTTTGGTGGGAGGAGGAAGAAGGGCACGGCTCACTCTCTTCTTCTCCTTGTGTGGTGTCTAAAACTAGCGGGGATCAACCCTTTGCATGGGTGTCCCGGGGGGTTTATATAGGCCTACCCCCCGGGGGTACAATGGTAATCCGGCTGGGCGCGGGGCCCAGCTGTCTGTGACTACGCTCGCCGGCTTCTGCGCCGACTGCTGGGGCCTGCCGGCTGGTGGGTCCCGCCGGCTGTCGGTTACTGTTGCTCAATCTTGGTGACGAGGGCTTCGTCGAGGTAGGCGTGGCTACAGTGCCGCCGTCCGGCAGGTGATCACTGTAGCCTCACCGTGTCTTGTCTCCTTAATGGGGCGTCCCCTTCGAAGGAGGTGGCATGCCGGCTATGGAGAGCCGGCTTTGTCTCGGGCCGACTAGGGGATGCACGGCCGCCTTCGGGTGTCTCTCTGCCCGAAGGGGCCCACGCCCGTGGGCCGTACTGGTAATCCATCATGGATGACATGAAGGTCAACGTGGCAACAGTGCCGCGCCGGACGGGTCATGGCCACCCGTACGGTGCACTGTGCCAGTCGTGCTCCGGGATTCGGGGGTGGTAGGCTTCACTGTAGCCACACCCCATCACATCGCCGTTAGGTGGATGCAAACTTTGAGGGTACGGTCATCACCACTTTGTGGGAGCCGGCTTCTTGGAGTCGGCCTCCTCGCGGCCGGCTTCTCGAAGTCGGCCCTCCCGTGGCTTTCTTCACGAGGGCTAAAGTCGGGCCGCCTTCCGATAGCCGGCCTGGGAGACAGCCGGCAAGGGGAAGGCGGCCCCATGTCTTGGATTCTTGAGAGCCGGAGGGGCTCGTAATTTTTGCAGAAGGGCCAGGGGAAGTTGGCTAGGCTACCCATGGCTATTTACTCCGACAGTAGTCCCCTAAGCTGATCGAGCTTCGAGGCTGACAAAGGGACGAGGGGCCGGCTTTGCTGGTGCGCGCCAACTTCGGAGAGCTCCGTTTCTTGTAGGCGGGAACACGGTCGACCCGCGAGCTGTCCGCAGGCCTTCCCGCTGGCCACGTGGCAGTGAAACCCTGCCAGTGCACGCGCGCGATGGGACGCCGCTGCAGGCCTGGGCCCGCCACTCCTAGGCCTCGGCCCGAGCGCGGATCTTCTGCGGCCCACGCGGACCGCTCGCCTTCCCGCGGCGATTTTATTACGCCGTTAGGGCGCAATAACCGTGGTACGTGGGGGAGTGGGCACAGTTGATCCCCACGTTCCCCCACCCCGCGCCTCCTCGGCTCCGCCGTGCGGTCTATAAGTAGGGGGAGGAGGGGGAGCGGCAGAGGCTTCACACACTCTCCCTCGCTCCGCCCCCTTTCTCCTTCGCTCTTCTTCTTCTCGTCGCCGCAGCCACCCACCGTCGCACCGTTCCGCCGCCGCGTCGTCTCGCTTCCATGGCGCTGTCGAGCTCATGGGATGGCTCCAACGTCCATGAGGACCACGTCGAGTTCCTCCGCCAGACGCGACGCCTGCCCGGCGAGAGCTTCATGCGGGTCCGTCGAGCGCCGGAGAACGAGGTTTCACCGGCACCGGAGGAGGGCGAGCGGGTTATCTTCTGCTCGCACTGCCTGCGCGGCTTCGGCCTCCCGGTGAGCGGATTTCTCCGTTCCTTCCTCGAGTTCTACAACCTTCAGCCGCATCACCTCACGCCCAACACGGTGATGCTGATGTCGGCCTTCGTCTCCCTCTGCGAAGGTTTTCTTGGGGTCCTCCCCACGCTTGAGCTCTGGGGGGAATTCTTCCAGGGCAAACTCGGCACCGTCGTCGTGGGCGTGCCCGCCCCTTGCGGGGGCTATATCGCCATGAGGCGGTCGAGCGAGAACAACCCGTTCCTGCTCATCCCGCTGATCCAGTCGGTGAAGCTCTGGCAGAAGTCGTACTTCTATGTGAAGAACATCACCCAGTAAGGCGACTACGTCAACCTGCCGGCTTACGTAGCCGGCCCGCCGGCTGGGAAGCAACCCTCGTGGAGCTACCGGGCCAGGTCATTGCCTCAGGCCGGGAACGCAGCCGTCTCCCGGCTTCGGGTGATGATCCAGGCGGAAGGCCTGACCGGAGCCGACTTGGTGGCCGCCTTCGTGGAGCGCCGGGTACTTCCTCTCCAGAGCCGGCCTCACATGACGTGTCAGATGAGCGGCCGCTTCGACCCAAGCCGGCTGAGCACCAGGGAGATGCCTCATGCGGAGGTGTCGTACATGGTGAATTACATCTCCAACTGCAAGCTAGCCTAGGATTGGCGATACGGCAAGACGCCGTACTCTCGCGCCAACCCTCCGCCCGTGGTAAGCTTTTCCTTCTTTTTTCCTGTTGGTAGCTGGCCTTATGATAGCCGGCTTCTGATTAGTCGGTTCTCCCCTCGCAGAACCCTCTCCTTCCGCCAACGACCGGGGCCGCAGGGGTAGAGCACCAGCTCGCCCCCGACCGCACAGTGGACGACGCCGACGACCCGGACTTGGGAGCGGCAGCCATGGAAGACGCTGTCTTGGGGGAAAGCGACGAGCCCGGAGGCACGGGGTTCACAGCCGGCTTCGAGGACTGGCCGGATGATGCCGAGGCCGAAGTCACCCCGCGCCGCCAGCCAGTGTCTGACCATCAAGGCGCGAGCTCGTCCGCCACGCCGGCTGCTGGCGGCGGCGCCCAGAAGCGCCGGGCCGCGTCGATCCTCTTCGGCAGCCGGCCGAAGAAGTCCAAGGCTTCCACCGCGGCGACTAGGCGAGATGAGGCGGCCGCGAAAGCGGCCCGCTTCCGCAAGGCGGTGAAGCAGCCGCAGGCGATCTCAGCATAAGTCGTCGAATGCTTGGATGCATATTTTTTGTTGTTCTCTTTGATTGAAAACTCTTCTAAACCTTTCTTTGCTCGCCGGACAGGGCGCCCCTTTCCCTCGAGCGGGGTCCGGGCGGCTCCGTAGTCGGGCCGACTGGAGGGTCTTCGGGCTCCCGTCGCGTGGACCCCCACGCCGACCTCAGGGAGGCCACGGAGCGGAACGCCCGTGAAGCGTGAGAGGAGCGGGAGGCGGCGGAGCGAACGGCCGCCCAGGCGGCGAAGGAGCAGGCCGACGCGGCAGCCAAAGCCCGGGCGGAGGCGGCAGCCGCGGAGACGGAGGCGGAGGCTTCGCACAACCAGCCTCCGCTGCTCGCCATTCCCCTCCGCGCCATGGCCCCCAACATCCCGGTGCCCCCATCGGAGGAAGTCGACCAAGAACCGCCGGCGATGGAGAGGAGGGAGGTCCAAGTGGCCTCCGTGGAGGAGCGCCGCAGACGGCGCCGACCGGAGCGGGCCAAGGCGGCCAATCTGCCATGGCGCCAGAGCAGCCGGCCGGCGGTGAGCCGGCAGCAGGAGCCGGCCTTGAGGTGCAGCCGGCAATGCGCCGGCGCGCAGGGGGAGGCACCGCCGCGCCGGAGCCGCACCGAGTCATGGGTGCCGGCCAGACGGCAGAGGCCTTGGAGGCGGCCAGCATCGCCACGTCCGAGTGGACTCCCAGCGGGGGGACGGGCGAGCTGAACATGGCGGCCCAAGAGGTTCGGAACCGGCTTCAGGCCCAGGCCGCCTTGCTGCAGCAGTACACCCAAGAATTCTTAGCGACGCGGGCCATCATCCGAGTGAGTCTCCTAGCCTTGTTCGTTTTGTTTTCTTGATTCCTTCTGTGGGGGCGCGTCAGCGCACCCACTGGGTGTAGTCCCCGAGTTCCGAGTCGGCTGCTGCGCAGGCGGCTCGGAACTGACTAGGTCCTGACAATCATCTTATACCTGCCTCCTGTCTATCCTTTCAGGATTATCATAACCTCCATGCTGCCGCCTTCAATTCCCAGGCTCAGGAGCTGGGCCGGAGAACCGAAGACCTGGTCAACAGCTGGAGTGCATCCTTGTTTTCGTTCATCTCCTGTGGGGGTGCGTCAGCGCACCCACTGGGTGTAGTCCCCGAGATTCGGGCCGACTGCTGAGCAGTCGGGTCGGATCTTCCCTGACGACTTCTTCCTCATTGGTTTTTCTTTTGTCTTTCGTGCTTGCAGGGTCCAATGCCGACTTGAGGGGGCAGGTCAACGAGGCGCAGGCCGCCCTTCACGTCAAGGAAACCGAGCACGCCGCCTTGGTCCTGGAGCGTGACCGCCTGGCCAAGAAGCTGGCTGACCAGGAGGAGAGCCACAAGGCGGCCCTGAAGGAAGCGTGGGACAGTGTAGCCGCCCTGAAGGCCGAGTTCAAGACTGAGGCGGCGGGCTGGGCTGAGACCAGGCAGGCGCTGGATGAAGGCTTCGGTCGTACTGAGGACTTGATCGACGGTAAGCCGCCTTCCTTGCTCCTTGCCTGCCCCTTGCCGCCTGATTTTTGTTCTGACTTGCGCTGCTTTTTATTCTCTGTGCAGACTACTTTCCCGGCTACTCCATCTTCGCCGCCCAAACTATCGAGGCCCATCGCGAAGCGCGCCGTCAGGCGGGGGCCGACATCGCGCCGGACGCGAATTGGACGCTTGAGGAGCAGCTCTTGGCGGTCGAAGCGCGGCTGCAGCCGGCTCATCGTATGCTTCGCCGCCTCCAGCGCGCCGGAGCGCAGGTGCTGGCCGCCCTCTGGCCCGGCGAGACGATTCCCCGCACCCAAGCCGGACTGCCGACTGGCTGGAGGTTGCGGTTGGCCGCTTCAAAGCTTGGAAGGCGTCGGCGGCCCGACTTGGAGCTGGGAGGGCGTTGGAGTTAGTCCGAGCTTGGTATCCATGGCTGAATCTGGACCAGCTGCGCATCTGGCGGCTGGAGGCGGACGCAGAGCTGGAGGAGGTGCGGCCGTCTATTGCTCAGCACGCTTCGACGATCGCCGAGTGCACCGACATCAGCATCTTTGGACCTGAAAAAAATGATGACGGTGTTGCCCAGCCGGAGGAGTGGTTCGGGCTGAACCCGGCGGTGGGTGAGGACTCGGCAGAGAAGATCGCCTCCAGTGACGAAGGCGAAGAAGACGAAGAGGAGGAAGGCGAAGACGTCGAGCTGGCCAGTGGAACAGCCGGCCAGCCTCCGCCTGACCGTGCCTCTAGCAACGAGGCGCGCGCAAGCGTGCCTTCTGCGGGAGGCGGTGATCATGCCGAGGTTCGCCAGCCGGCGACTCCTCCAGCCGGCACTGCCGTCTCCACCTACCTGCCCGGCTCGTCAGCCACTCCGCCGGCTTAATCTACCGTCCTTGTTTTTTTCCTGTTTGTTGCCTTCTCAACAATTTTATTAAGCTTCGCAGTTCCACCCACTGGGGGTGTATCCAAACTATGTTGAATGCTGGCCTCTTGGAGGTCTTTTATGTAAATATTATCATGTGCATGTCTGGTTTCCCTTCACGTATGCTTTTTATCCTTAGGCTTTTTCCTTTGTCGCCTTCCCCTTTTGGGGAGGCAAGTACTCGAGCTTTCTTGGATTGAAGTGAAGTGAATGGAAGCCGGCCGGCCGGCTACTCTGGTAGTCGGTCGGTGGTAGGAGGCAAACTGGCTTTCGTTATATTAGTCCATTAGTCCCTAGCCATTTTTCATGTGGGCATCCTTTCCTGCCTTTAACTCTTGCCAGCCGGACAGCCGGTTCTTCAAACTGCGAATTTTGGCAAGAGTCAAGCTTGGGTGTCGGCACACTACTTGTCTGACCGCGGGTAGGACTTCTAATATAACTCTAGTCGGCCAGTCCCCGGGCCGACTAGTCGAACCCGGTGCCGGACGGAATAAATAATGAAATGACAAGGTCATAAGCATGATACTCTTCATTCATAGATAAAAGATGGCAGTCCCCGAGCTCTCCTCGGGGGGCCTATTGTCTCGTACTTGGTACAAAAGTTAGCGTGATACATACTGCATTTCAGCTGTAAAATCTTCGGAGGAGGTTTGCGTTCCATGGTCGTTCCGACTCCTTGCCGGAGTCGTCTCTCTTGCGTGCCTTGGGCTTCTGTGCGTCGATTAGGTAGTAGGAGTCGTTGCCTAAAGCTCTGCTGATGACGAAAGGGCCTTCCCAAGGGGCCGAGAGCTTGTGCTGGCCGGTTGTTTGCTGGATCAGCCGGAGCACAAGGTCACCCTCTTGGAAGGATCTTGGCCTGACCTTCCGACTGTGGTAGCGGCGCAAACCCTGTTGGTAGATGGAAGATTGGCTGAGGGCTAACAGCCGGCCTTCTTCCAGCAGGTCGACGCCGTCTTCTCGTGCTTCCTTGGCCTCCGCCTCCGTGTACATGGTTACCCGAGGCGGGTCGAACTCGATGTCGGTTGGGATGACCGCCTCGACACCATACACGAGGAAGAAAGGGGTGAAGCCGGTTGACTTATTTGGAGTAGTGCACAGACTCCAGAGGACAGCCAGCAGCTCATCGAGCCAACAGCCGGCTGAACGCTCCAGTGGTACGACTAGTCGGGGCTTGATGTCGGAAAGGATGAGGCCGTTGGCTCACTCAACCTGGCCGTTTGACTGCGGGTCGGCAACCGACGCTAAGTCCAGCCGGATACCTTGCGTTGCATAGAAACGTGCCAAGGCTCCCTTGGCAAAATTCATGCCATTGTCAGTGATGATGCTGTGTGGCACGCCGTACCGAGTTGTTATATCTGCGATGAATGTAACGACAGTCGGCCCATTCAGCTTCTTGATTGGCTTTTCCTCAATCCACTTGGTGAATTTGTCCACGGCGACGCGCAAATGCGTCATGCCGCCGCGCGCCGTCTTGAATGGGCCCACCATGTCCAGTCCCCAAACGGCGAAAGGCCAAGTGAGGGGAATGGTCTTGGGTGCTGAAGCCGGCATGTGTTGCTTGGAGCTGAAGAGTTGGCACCCTTTGCAATGTTTAACCAACTCTTTGGCATCATCCAAAGAAGTCGGCCAAAAGAAACCATGGCAGAAGGCTTTGGCGACGAGTGATCTTGAGGCCACATGGTGGCTGCATTCTCCTTGGTGGATGTCTCTGAGGATTGCAATGCCCTTCTCTTGCTCGACGAATCGCTGGAGGACTCCAGTGACACTGCGCTTGACGAGCTCTCTGTTGACGATTGTGTATGCTCCAGCTCGGCGTTGGACTTGTCTTGCCTCTGTTTCGTCAGCCGGCAGATCTTGGTTTATTAGGAAGTTGAGGATGGACTGAGCCCATGATGGAGCTGCGACTTCTTCTATTGCCAATGTGGCTACTGCGACCAGGGCGGGCGGGCTGGGTGGTGAAATGCTGGAATCGGCCACCGGCTGTTGTGTTGGTGCAGTCCTCGGGCCGACTACCGCAGTCCCCGAGCCGGGTGTGGCAGTCCCCGGGTCGGGCGTAACCGCGGGAGTCCCTGAGCCGGCTACTGAAGTCCCCGGGCCGACTGTTGAAGTCCCCGGGTCACCTGCTTGGTTCTTTGAGCCGGACCCGGCCGCGTCGGGGGCAGGCGGCACGAAGATGGAATCGGACTCTGGTGACGGCTTGATGGACGGCTTGAGGAGGCGTTGTAGAGAGACACCGGTTGGTATTGCTTGCCGAGTGGAGCCTATTCGAGCTAGGGCATCGGCCGGCTCGTTGTCGGCTAGCGGTATGTGAAGGAACTCGCATCCTTCAAAGTACCCACTGATTTGCTGAACAAGGAAGCGGTAGTTTTCCATATTTGCTTCCTTGGCGTCCCAGTCGCCGGATGATTGCTGGACCACCAAGTCCGAGTCGCCATAACATAGGATCCGGCGAATGCCGAGTTCTTTGGCAAGCCGGAGCCTGTGTATGAGCGCCTCGTACTCGGCTACATTGTTGGAGGTGGCAAAGTGAATCTGCAGTGTGTATCCGAGCTTGTCGCCTTTGGGAGAGGTAAGGACGACGCTGGCTCCCAAGCCGGTGTGCATCTTGGACCCGTTGAAGTGCATGCGCCAATGATGGAGTTGGGAGCCGGCGGCAGGTACTGGGTCTTGGCCCAGTCGACGAGGAAGTCGGCCAGTGCTTGGGACTTGATGGCGGTGCGGGGCTGGTAGAAGATCGTGTAAGGGGCCAGCTCGATGGCCCATTTCACCACCCGGCCGGATGCATCCCGGCTGCCTATGATCTCGGCCAGCGGGGCGGTGCATACGACCGTGATGGGATACTCTTGAAAGTAGGGCTTCAGCTTCTTGGCGGTGAAGTACACGCCATAACACATCTTTTGGTAGTGCGGTAGTTCTGCTTTGAGGCGGACAGTACCTCACTCAAATAATACACCGGCCTCTGGACCGGCTGGGCTCGGCCCTCTTCTGGGCGTTGGACTACGATGACGGTGCTGACCACCCAGCTGGTTGCGGCAATGTAGAGGAACATGGGCTCTTTCTCAGTCGGCGTCGCCAGGACAGGCGGTGTGGCCAGCATCTTCTTCAGCTCGTGAAAAGCTTGGTCGGCTTGGTCATTCCACTCGAAGTGTGTGGCCTTCTTCATGAGGCGGTAGAGGGGGAGAGCTTTCTCTCTGAGCCGGCTGATGAAGCGGTTCAGGGAGGCCAAGCATCCGATGAACTTCTGGATGTCTCGAAGCTTGGTGGGAATCGCCATTCTCTCAATGGCCTTGATCTTCACCGGGTTGCATTCGATGCCGCGTTCGGAGACCAGGAAGCCTAGGAGGTGGCTGGCTGGCACTCCGAACACACATTTCTCAGGGTTGAGCTTGATTTGGAACCGGCGCAGGTTCTCAAATGTTTCTTTGAGGTCTTCCAGCAAGGTGTCGCGCTTCTCTGTCTTCACCACAATGTCGTCTACGTAGACGTGAGCATTTCTGCCGAGTTGCTTGAGGAGGCACTTCTGCATGCAACGCTGAAAAGTGGCACCGGCATTTCTCAAGCCGAATGTCATAGTCAGGTAGAAGAAGGCTCCGAATGGCATGATGAAGGCGGTCTTGAGGCGGTCAGCCGGATCTAACTTTATCTGGTGGTATCCTGAGTAAGCATCCAAGAAACTCAACAGCTCGCATCCGGCTGTGGAGTCTATCACTTGGTCAATCCTTGGCAGGGCGAAAGGATCTTTAGGGCAGGCCTTGTTGAGGCTCGTGTAGTCTATGCACATGCGCCACTTGTTGTTCTTCTTTAACACGAGGACCGGGTTGGCAAGCCACTCTGGAAAGAAAACTTCCATAATGAAGCCGGCTGCCAGAAGCCGGGCTCTCTCTTCTCCCACAATCCTTCTCTTTTCCCCCGACAGTCAGCGGAGGGGCTGTTTGACTGGTTTTGCATCTTCTCGGACGTGTAGTTTGTGCTCGGCGAATTCCTTCGGAACACCCGGCATGTCCTTGGGGGACCATGCAAAGATGTCTCGATTCTCACGGAGGAAATCGGCGAGCTCGCCTTCCTATTTGCTGTTTAGGCTTGCCCCGATGACGACAAACCTCTCGGGGTGCTCGAGATCAAGAGGTATCTTCTTCGTCTCTTTGGCCGGCTGGAAAGATCCTTGGGCATCATACTCCTTGGGATCAGGGGACAGGACCGGCTGCTTGCCGGCCATGGCCACGACCCAGTCCAACATCTTCTTCTCTTCGGCAATCACAAGGGACTCGGCCAGCCGGCTGCTGGCGGCAGCGCACTCGGAGGACTTCTTGTAATCGCCGGCTATGGTGATGATGCCCTTGGTGCTCGGCATCTTCATCTTGACGTATGCATAGTGGGGAACCGCCATGAACCTGGCCAAGCCAGGTCGGCCAAGCAACGCATGGTAGGGGCTCTCCAGGTCCACCACTTCAAACCAGATCGCTTCCCGGCAGAAATGCTCCTTGTCCCCAAAGAGTACATCAATCTTGATCTTGCCAATGGGGGCGCAGGACAAGCCGGGTATGATGGCATGGAAAACTGTCCGAGTAGGCATGAGTTACTTCGTCTTGACATTCAGCTTCTCTAGGGTGTCACGGTACAAGATGTTGATGCTGCTCCCGCCATCTATCAACACACGAGAGAAACGGGCGGCGCGTCTGTCCGTTGCAAGGGTGGCATCCAGAACCAACGCGTAAGAGCCGGGAGACGGCATCTCCTCTGGGTGGTCGGCCCGGCTCCAGCTGATAGGTTTTTCTGACCAATGCATGTGCTCGGCGGGGTCGGTAGCGACCATGCTGACTTCCTGGTGCTCTCGGCGTTTGCCGCACCGGTCTTCGGGCTGGCTTGTAAAGACGATGTAGGTTGCATGCTCGTCGAGGAACTCATCATGCACGGCTCCGACCGCGGGCTGAGCGGCCGGCGGCAGTGGAGCCGGAGGCGGCGGGCCAGTTGGCGGAGGCGGCGCGAGCCCTTCGCCTTTGGAGATTCGGGTGAGCCAATGGCACTTCCGGGTTGTGTGGTTGGACGGCTTCGCGCCGCTGTGGAATTTGCACGGGGCGTTGAGAGTTTGCTCGTAGGAGAAGGCCGGCTGCCAAGCCGGCCGGCCACCCTTGGGTTTCTCGGGCGGGGGCCGCCCTTCGGGCGGCACGTCTTCGACTGTGGCCACCTGCCAACTGGCGGGAGGTGGCGCGGGGCCCTTGCGCTTGTGATCGTTCGGGTGTGGGCATCAGCCGGAATCCCCAGCCAGCGTCTTGGGCGCCGGGTTGAGTACTTTCCCGGACGCGTCTACCCGGAGCTCGGTCTTCATCGAGGAGTCGGCGGTGGCGTACTTGTCCTCTATGTCCAGAAGATCGTCGAGGGTAGTCGGCTCGTCACAGAGAAGCTTGTGCTTGAGGAGGGTGGCTTCTCGGCACCCGGCAGTGAAGTATTCTATGTCTTGCACCTCGTGCACTCCCTCTCAAGAGTTGCGGAGCTCGGCCCAATGCGTGAGGTAATCGCGAGTAGACTCGACGGGGCCTTGTACGCACAAGGAGAGCTGTCTGGGTGTGGGAGCCCGCTTGTAGGTGCTGGTGAAGTTGCGGACGAAAGCTTCTGTGAAATCTAGCCAGCTATTGATGCTGGAGGGCTTGAGGCTGTTGAGCCAGGTCCGCGCCATGCCTTGCAGCATGAGGGGCACGTACTTCACGGCAACGCACCGGTTGCCGTTGGCTATGCTAACCGCCATGGAGTAGTCGATCGACCAATCTTCCGGCTTCACGGAGCCGTTGTACTTGGGCGTGTCTCTTGGGAGCGAGAACCCTTTGGGGAAAGGCTCGTCGCGGATGCGGGGGCCGAAACAAGGCGGACTGACATCGTCTTCCTCTTCCAGCGCCAGGGATCGCGCCAGGCGGTCGATCCGATGGCGGGCGTCGTTCTCGCCGACTCCTTCGCGGCGACCTAGTCGGCCGCTGAGAGTCGGATGCGCCACAGGCGGCGGGGTGGGATATCTCTCTCCATGGGGCCGAGGCGGAGGCGGTTGCCCTGCCATTCCACGGCCCTGGGATGGCCTTCCGCGTCTCGCTCGATGGAGATTCGGGTCCGGCTTCGGTTGGCAGCCGGCTCTTTCTCGTGCCGTGCGCGGGTGTTGCCCGTAGTCGGCGTTCGGGACGTCGCGCCGTGATCTCAGCGCGGGGGAGGGCTTTCCGCGCGGGCGTCGGCTTCGTGCCGCCGCGCGGCCGCATCAATTAGCTGCTGGATGCGTCTGGTCATGTGGGGGAGTTCTTCGGCCCCCAATCCGTCTAGCTCGTCTATGGCCGCCTGGGCGGCATGCAGGTTCTCGAGTGGAGTGGCGTAGACTGGGCGGTCGACCCCCAGCATGTCGGCGATGATAGCGTCGCGCTGCCTGACAACACCGGCCCAGCTTGGCCCGCCCGGAGCCGGCGTGCCAAAGGCGATGCGGTCGGCTTCGCGCTGGTGGGCCTCAGTGAGGCGTCTTACGGAGGCCAGCTTCCGGCCCTCCGCGAGGAGAGGGAGGCGGTGCGCCTCCAGTGCTTCGTCGTCGGCATCAGCCGGGAGCGGGATGGACAAGTCATGGATCACCGCGTGCGGGGCGTCGTGGGCGCTCTTGTCAGCAGCGCCGCCGTGGCCGATGACCATCACCTCGGTGGTGACAGCGTCACAGCCATCGGTGCGGGGAAGCGGGTCGTTGTAGATCGTGACGTTGGTGGGGAAGGTGTCGAGTGAGGCCGTGTCGGAGTCGACAGGCATCGGGTCGGTGGAGCCAACCGACTCCAAGTCCACAGCAGGCTCGCCGGATACGTGGAGCTGGCCGAGGAGGTTGGCGAGGTGGTCGGTGCCCGCATCAGAGGCTAGCTCGTTGGAGATGAGGGTTTTGTCGAGGAGATCGACGAGGCTACTCGCCGCGCAGATGCTGGTGACGCCTTGCAGCGCGTCGTGGCAAGCACCATCGGGCGTGTCGGGCTGGCTACGCTCGTTGGGGAGGAAGAGGGTTCCCGTCCAGAACAGGTCTCCGGACGATGGTGCACCTGGCCCCACGGTGGGTGCCAAATGTCGGGTGGTAGGTGCGACATATGCCAACAGGTGGCTTATCATTGTGGGAGCCAGTAAAACAACGCTGGTGCCTGGAAACGGGATGAGGCAAAGACATGCACGCCGGCGAATCTTACCCAGCTTCGGGGCTCTCTGAGGAGATAACACCCCTACTGCTGCTCTGCGGGGTCTCCGCATGATCACTAGATGAACAAGTAGCTACACAATGCTCCTTGAGCTGTTTGGTGGGAGGAGGAAGAAGGGCACGACTCGCTCTCTTCTTCTCCTTGTGTGGTGTCTAAAACTAGCGGGGATCAACCCTTTGCATGGGTGTCCCAGAGGGTTTATATAGGCCTACCCCCCGGGGGTACAATGGTAATCCGGCTGGGCGCCGGGCCCAGCCGTGTGTGACTACGCTCGCCGGCTTCTGCGCCGACTGCTGGGTCCCGCCGGCTGCCGGTTACTGTTGCTCAATCTTGGTGACGAGGGCTTCGTCGAGGTAGGAGTGGCTACAGTGCCGCCGTCCGGCGGGCGATCACTGTAGCCTCACCGCGTCTTGTCTCCTTAATGGGGCGTCCCCTTCGAAGGAGGTGGCATGCCGGCTATGGAGAGCCGGCTTTGTCTCAGGCCGACTGGGGGATGCATGGCCGCCTTCGGGTGTCTCTCTGCCCGAAGGGGCCCACGCCCGTGGGCCGTACTGGTAATCCATCATGGATGACATAAAGGTCAACGTGGCAACAGTGCCGCGCCGGACGGGTCATGGCCACCCGTACGGCGCACTGTGCTAGTCGTGCTCCGGGATTCGGGGTGGCAGGCTTCACTGTAGCCACACCCCATCACATTGCCGTTAGGTGGATGCAAACTTTGAGGGTACGGTCGTTACCACTTTGTGGGAGCCGGCTTCTTGGAGTCGGCCTCCTCACGGCCGGCTTCTCGAAGTCGGCCCTCCCGTGGCTTTCTTCACGAGGGCTAAAGTCGGGCCGCCTTCCGATAGCCGGCCTGGGAGACAGCCGGCAAGGGGAAGGCGGCCCCACGTCTTGGATTCTTGAGAGCTGGAGGGGCTCTTAATTTTTTCAGAAGGGCCAGGGGAAGCCGGCTAGGCTACCCATGGCTATTTACTTCGACAACTACTACTAGTAAGCAAGCTTCACCTCATCCCGCAAGCCACCGTGCCCGTGGGCGGGGGATACGGCGTACTAAGCAAGCTTCTCCTCATTCTGCAAGTTGACGGGACACATCAAAAGTACTCCAGAGTATAGAGCCTTGCCTCTAAGGTAGGCCCCACATGGTTTGCCTCTTTTTTAACATAACACGTCAGGTTGGAATTTGTTTGTTCAACCGTGGTAGACGATCCTCCCTCCACCAAGTGGACAACCAGTACACGGTCAAATTACCATGTGGGCTGCCTTTTCGTACAGAAATGAGCTCCACCATGTACCCGCGCGGGTGTGGTTGGGGAAGAGATGGGAGTACGCGCGCCGTGCGTGCACCTCTTCTCTTCATGCACGTCCCCCACCTACGTGGGTGTGTGCGAGAGATACAAACCTAGACAAATGGCTTGTGCGGAATAACTACTCTTCGTAAGCCATTGTAAGAGTGGACAAAATGGCGAAGGAGGAGATAGGGGAGCGACGGACGTGTGCGATTCTTGGCCGGCGTTTGGCCTCGTTTAAATAGGAGATTAAATAGATGGTGGATGGGAGGAGCTCGGCCGGTGTTGCGTTTCATGCCGGCCCGGTCATGAACGGACGTGTGTCCAGAGTGGGTTTCTCGGCTTCCACACTGGCGGGTTTCAAGGAGGCGTTTGAATGCGGCAGGGAGGCGTGTTCAGTCGGGCGTGCAACGAGTGGCGCCCTCGACTCTAACGAAGGACACCACGCCATTCTTCCACTGACGTGTGGGCTCTTTGGGTACATGGCCTACATGTCAGTGACCCAACGCAGGCAGCGCACAGCAGAGGAACCTTTGGTGGGCCAGGGCGGTCAGAAGTGGGTATTTCATAAACCGATGATTGTTCATTGAGTGTGACATCATCCTTTTCATGTAGATAAGCCTACTATGTTGATAGCCCGTTCGATACATTGTGATTCATAAAGACCGCTGCAAACATCAATGTTCTGCTTATCACAAATAAGATTGATTAATACCCATAACAATCCATGTCATTAACAAAGGGAGCATGCATGTATAGGTTGAGCGTGTGTCTTGCGTCGTGTGATGTGTGCATGCAGGCGTGCGAGTGTTGCGTGCATGCAAGGGTACGTTTTAGTGTTGCATGCATGTGTGCGTACGTGCGTGTGTTCGTGAGTGCATGTGTACGTGTCAGTGTTGCATGCCTGCATGCGTGCGTGTGTTCGTTATGTGTACATGTCAGTGTTGCACGCCTGCATGCGTGCGTGTCTTGCGTGCGTGCATGTTGCACGACTGACTTTTTCATCTCTGGTCATTAGATTTTCCAACCGTTGGATATGAAATCAAGGGCCTGCAGTTTATCATCAAACTCCACCCCCTGAGCCGTCAGCCACCATCGGCCGAACCGCCGGCCCCCGCCGCCCGCGGCCGGCCCGTGCCGCGGCGCCGTCTCGCCCGCCCCGAAACCACTCCCCACTGCCGGTCCGCTGCCGCACCGGCCATCCCTCTAGGGCCCCCCACGCCGAGCTTTTTCTCCAGCAATCCGCACCCCACCGCCCAATCAACGTGCCCCCACCACTGGCGACTGCCAACCAGAGGTCTCACGACTTCGAGTACCCACCGACCACTAATTTATTACCATTTCTGTCCTTCATATACGCGCTAACGGGTGGGCCCTATGGTAATGTGCGCTGCTGAATGTGGACCGTTTGACTGGTCAATTGATTGTGTCATCAACAAATTACGGAGCTGTATGGTGAGTCAGTGACCATATGATCACCCTAAAATGTATCTTATTAACACAGTACAGACCCAAACTACCATTTCTTTCTTTCATATACGGGCTGACAGGTGGGCCCCACGGTTACGCCACGTGGAATGTTTGACTGGTCAATTGATTGTGTCGAATGTTATTTTCAAAGAATGGGTAGATCGCCTTCATCTACCTCCAGCCAGTTAGTGTTGACGATCTTCCTCGAAACGGTAGCGACCCCCGGCCCAATCCCCTACCTGCGCCCTCCCCTCGACCTCACCACACCGTCGTGCTTGGCACCGCCCCCGGCCATCCATTCAAGCCCCGCCGACCTCCAGATCGGGCGCAAGCAGCTCCTGCACCCCACACCCCTATGATACACACCGATGCGCCACTTCCCCGGCGAACAGGCGGACTAGGTGCTCCGCGCGCCTAAGCGGGTGCGTTTTCTTTTAATTGCGGTTCGACTAACCCTGAATTGAAATCCAGGCGGGCTACTGACCTCTAGCAAAGGTGAAATAGTAAAGGGAGGAAACCTTGTGCATTTAGTATCACGAAGAAGATGCAGTAAGAAGCGCTCAACTAGTTTCTTTTGTGGGATGAATACGGAGTGAGCAGAGACATAAGGTTTGCACGAATAAGGGAAGAGGAGTACCTCTTTCTGCAGGCAGTGTTAACTAGTAGAAAAAGGGTCAAATGTGAAGCACATTAGTGCCGGTTTGAATTTGAGCATTAGTGCCGGTTCCAATGAACTTCTTGTGGTTCGCTTGAAACGAGAAGTTGTGGAGGACGGTGCAGCCTTGGATGAACCCATGGCCAAGTTGTTGAGTGTGGTGCGGTGGCCGTCTATCGGCAGCGGGGAACCAGATCCGAGGCGGCAAAGGACGGCGTAGCGGGAACAGCTCCAGTGTGGTGGACGGTTGCGACGGTGGAGCGGCGGCAGTGAGGCGCAGGACGGTGTGGTTGGAGTAGTTCTGGTACGGTGCACGTCGGTGTCGGTGCCGTGGAGGCAGCTCTACCTCGACATCAGCTGCTAAGTCCTTGAGGGCGTTGTGGTTGCGTTGGCCGACGACGTCGGGGTACCGGCTCCGGCGTGATGGAGGAGGGCGGCGGTGGATTGGGTGCTTTGGGGTGGAGGACGGAGGAGGCTGGGGTTTCGCGGCTGGTGGAGAGGGCGTTTTGGCGCCCACGGAGTATGAATGGGGAAACAGAGGGAGGCGGGGAACTTAAGGGGGAACAATGTTTCGGTTTGGGACGCGCTTGTTTGAAATTTGGGGAAAGTTACAAACTTTTCCCCCATCTAAAATTTCGGACATATTGCGGGTTGGGGTAGGACAATAATCTCAGGTGTCCCAAATGTGGGCGGGATAGATTTCAGCCGAGCGCATGGGTGTTTAGGGGCCCTCGGCGTATGAATGCCTCTCGGAGGCGGTTGAGACTGGCGTCTTGGTGAAGTTACAAACCTACCCCGGTTTCGACCTTTGGACATCAGGCCGATGGGCTACATGGGCCAGAGTCAGGACAGTAATTTCCTACCACCAAACATTAGGCTCGCGCGGTTTCCTACCACCAAATTCAAATCGGCACTAATGTGCTTCACATTTGACCCTTTTTCTACTAGTTAACACTGCCAGTAGAAACAAGTACTCCTCTTCCCTTATTCGTGCAAACCTTATGTCTCTGCTCGCACCGTATTCATCCCACAAAAGAAACTAGTTGAGCGCTTCTTACTACATCTTCTTCATGATAATAATGCACAAGGTTTCCTCCCTTTACTATTTCACCTTTGCTAGAGGTCAGTAGCCCGCCTGGATTTCAATTTAGGGTCAGTCGAACCGCAATTAAAAGAAGCAGCACCCGCTTAGGCGCGCGAAGCACCTAGTCCGCCTGTTCGCCGTGGAAGTGGCACATCAGTGTCTATCATAGGGGTGTGGGGCGCAGGAGCTACTTGCGCCCGATCTGCAGGTCGGCGGGGCTTTAATTGATGGCCGGGGGCGGTGCCAAGCACGTCGGTGTGGTGAGGTCGAGGGAAGGGCGCAGGCAGGGGACTGGGCCGGTGGTCGCTACCGTTTCGAGGAAGATCGTCAACACTGACTGGCTGGAGGTAGATGAAGGCGATCTGCCCATTCTTTGTACATCAGACGATGCAGAAAAAATGGACTGGCCTATTTGTTTTCAGTCGAATGTTATTTTTATAGAATCATGTAGTAATTTAGTGTGCCATGCATGTTGTAGAGCTATCATATGTCTCCCATCATTTATTTCTCACCGACCTTTACACTGTACTAATTATGCACACACTTCACCCATACTCACACTATTGTTTTTTTATGCATGGGTATTTCAGACTCTGACGCAGTGTTGATGAATGCTGAAAAGAAAAGACAGAAGTCGCTCCAATGTAATTGAAAGATAAGCACTAAGCTTTTCAGCGCTCTAAAGGATGCAGTGCCAGCAGTTGGAGACAGTGAACGTAGCTTTGCAGTTGATGATCTCAATTGCCACACACAACCATCCCAAGTGCTTGCTTTAACTTCGCGCTGTCAAATGTGGTTGCATGTTGCATATGGTGTCTAGCTTGTATTGCTTCCAATTTTGTTAAATTGTATCTGCTTACTTTACACATTATACCTTTGATAATGGCATGCCTTCCTGTTTTTGATACATACTACATATGTCTATTAACCATGTTCGTACATCAAACTAATGCTCTTTTGTATCCCTAGTCAATCACTTATGATGAGACAGTCACCCGAGTGGGTTACTGTGATACGCCATACTTGTTTAAAGAGTGCAGTGTCATCCTCCCCACATGATTCTCAAAAAATAGCAAGGCTAAATGAAGATAGTCAATGTAGCTCTCTAGTTGATGACCGCAATTCCCCCACACCACCATCACAGGTGCTTGCTCTAACTTCGCAGTGTGATATGTGGTTGCATGTTACATACGGTGTCTAGCTTGTAATGCTTCTAATTAGGGTAAAATGCATCTGCTTAGTTTACACATTATACCTATGAAGATGACATGCCTTCCTATTTTTGGTACACACTACATCTATGTGTTAACCTTGTTCTTACATGAAACTACCTCTCTTCTGTATCCTGCATCAATCACTTACGATGAGTCACCTTTATTCGTTGCATATTGCATATTATTTCTAGCTTGTTGCCATGTATTGCTTCTAATTTGGTCAAATACATTTGTTAGGGCACCCTTTTAATTTGGCAAAGTGATATTTGTTTCATCTTTCATATGGTTTCTAGCTTGCATTGATTCTAACAAGTTCAAGCACCTTGTGCTTACTTTACAATTTATACATCATACATGTCAATATGTCACGCCGTCCTGTTTTTCATACATATTCCATCCTCCTATCATGCGGCTACCTTACATGAAAGTAGTGTTCATTAGTATCATGCATCAATGAGTTCTGAAGAGCAAATTTTATTCCTTTTTCTTATGGGTTTGACTTGACTAGGCAAACTCAAGATAGAGGAAGGAAAAGAGTAAAGAAGGCGATGATGGTGGTCCTCTGCAGCAACGTAAACGGAGCATCTGTACTGATTCTCCTTGTACTGATAGTGCATTACAAGGTCCTAGTCTCTACTCCTCCTACTCCACCATCCAAGGTGCTTGCTCTAACTTGGCAGTGTGATATCTGGTTGAATGTTGCATATGGTGTCTAGCTTGTATTGCTCCTAATTAGTGTAAACTGCATCTGCTTAGCTTACACATGATACGTGTGAATATGACATGCTTTCCTGTTTATGATACATATTATATCTGTCTATCACACCATGTTCTTGCATGAAGCTACTCTTCTTGTGTATCCTGCATCAGTCACTTATGATGAAACACCTTTAAGTTGGCAGTGTGATATTGGTTTGCATCTTGAATATGATTTCTAGCATGTATTGCTTCTAGTTTGATGAACACCACCTATGACAAGACTGTTTTAACTTGGCAGAGTGATATTGTTTGCACCTTTCATATGGTGTCTAGTTTGCATTGCTTCTAATTTGTTGAAGTCCCTTCTGCTTAGTTACCACATCATAGGTGTGAATATGTCAAGCCGTCCATTTTTCCGTACATATTCCATCCTCGTATCATGACTTTGCTATCATCAGAGTAGTGTTCATCGGTATCATGCATGAATGAGTTCTGAAGAGTGAATTATATTCCTTTTTCTTGTCGGTTTGACCTCACAATGAAAAATCAATAAAGCTGAAGGAAATTGGCAAGGCATTGGATGATGGTGGTCCTTCCGAACAACTGAAACGGAGGTTCTCTACAGATTCTACTACGCTATCCTCCCAACAAGATTCGCAAGACAACGCAAGGCTAGACAGTCAACGTAGCTATGTAGATGATGAGCACATCTCCCCTACTCCACCATCATAGGTGCTTGCTCTAACTTGGCACTATTCTATGTGGTTGCATGTTGCGTATGATGTATAGCTTGTATTGATTCTAACTTTGTTGAATTGCATCTGCTTACTTTACACATAATGCCTGTGAATATGACACGTGTTCCTGTTTCTAGAACATACGTGTACATGATGAGCACATCTCCCCTACTCCACCATCACAGGTGCTTTCTCTAACTTGGCACTATTATGCATGGTTGCATGTTGTGTATGATGTCTAGCTTGTATTGCTTCTAACTTTGTTGAATAGCATCTGCTTACTTTACACATAATGCCTGTGAATATGACACGTGTTCATGTTTCTAGAACATACATGTACATGATGAGCACATCTCCCCTACTTCACCATCACAGGTGCTTGCTCTAACTTGGAACTATTATATGTGGTTGCGTTTTCCGTATGATGTCTAGTTTGTATTGCTTCTGATTATGTTGAATTTCATTTGCGTAGCTTACAACTTGTACCTGCAACGATCACTTACCCACAAGACACATTTAACTTGGGACTGTGATGTAGGTTGCATCTTGCATTGTCTTCTAGCTTGTACTCTTCTAATTTCTTGAAATGGCACTTACGACGAGACACTTTTTTACATAATAGAGTGATATTGGTTGCATGTTCATATGGTGCCTAGCTTTCATTTCTTCTAATTTTGTTGAAGTGCCTTCCGCTTACTGTTTTTCATACATATTCCATCCTCCTATTGTACGTGTGAATATGAAACACTGTCTTTTTTGTATATATTCCATCCTCCTATCCCGCGCTTGCCTTACATCAAAGTAGTGTTCGTCTGTATCATGCATCAACCAATTATGCAGAGATAATTTTATTCATCTTCTTGTAGTTTTGACTTCATAAGGCAATATCAGAAAATAGGAAGGAAAAGAGTAAGTTAGGGGATGTTGGTGGTCCTCTGCACCGACGCAAACAGAGACTCTCTAGATTTGCCACCGCTACTGCTAATGAAGTTGAAGTCCCAAGTCTACATGATGAGTTCATCTCCCGTAGTCCACCATCGCAGGTGCTTGCTCTAAGTTGACAGTGTGATAATTGGTTTCATGTTGCATATGTTGTCTAGCATGTATTTCTTGTATTTTGATTAAATTGCACCTGCTGAGTTCATACGTTATACATGTGCATATGACATGGCGTTCTATGTCTAGAATAAACTGCATATATCTATCATACCATGTTCTTACATCAAAGTACTGTTGTTGTGTATCCCACATCAGTCACTCATGATTGGACAATTTTAACATGGCAGTTTGATAGTGGTTGCATCTTGCATTGATTTCTACGTTGTACTGTTTCTAATTTTTCGAATTGCCACTTATGACAAGACACTTTTAACCTGGCAGAGTAATATTGGTTGCATCTTTCATATGGTGTCTAGCTTGCATTACTTCTATTTTCTTGAAAATCCTTCTGGTTATTTTACACATCGTAGCTGTGAATATGTCATGGAGTCCTGTTTTTCTTACATATTCCATCCTCATACGTTGTATTACATCAAAGTATTGCTTGTCTGTATCATGCATCAATGAGTTCTGAAGCGCGATTTTATTCTTTTGTGTTGTGGGTACGGCTTGACATGGCAAAGTCAAAAAAGAGCAAGGAAAATAATATAGTAGGGAGTGGTGTTACTCATCGGGTGAAACGGAGAAGGATCTGCCATCCAGAGTCTGCTGGTACTTATAGTGCAGTAGAAGGTCCAAGTCCACTGGCTAAATCTACAAACACAGTATCACCTGCTCCACCAGCTGCAGCATCCGCTTCAACTGTACCAGCATCTCAACAATTTACTCGTTCGTTTGCTCCAGAACTGGCTAGTTCCCAAGCTGCCTTCACACCTAACACTACTTCTGAAGAACTGCTGACACAACAGGACTTGGCAAGATCAGACGAACCTCATGAGCATCAACACCAAGACGGTACCTGACCGAGTCAAGTTGCAGTTGCATGCTCCTTTATATGTACTCTCACAGTTTGATGTACACTAACACTTTCCATATTCGTTGTTGAACTAGCACCACGACGCAAGTGGAAACAGACATCAGGGATAATGCTTGACAGATTAAGAAAATCTAAAGGAGGAAGAATGGAGATCCATTTTGAGGCAGGTTTAAAACGCCACGTGATGCTACAGAGTCGGCCAAGTTAGTATCAGAGGCAGCCGTTGCCGTTAGGTGTCATGCATGTATCCTCCCAATGTGGATCCAGTACAGGAATGAGAAAGACAATACCCAGTTTAACTCCTTCCTTGACCATTTATCCGTAAGTAATGTTATTCACCGCAATTAGTAATATTGTCTTGCTCTGTCCCATACTTTCTAGCTTCCTCCTAACAAGACTCACATTCTTTTTTCAACAGATGAGGTTCAAGTTGGATTCGAAAGATGATGCTACTAAACAAGCATGCACTCATGTTTTTCAGTCTGCTCTGCGATAGTATTGGTACCACCTTAGAAAATGTCACTTTGAAGGCAAGGCTAATAATGAAATCGCCCGAACATCTCCAGTGGAATATATTACAGATGAAGACTGGACATCCCTCATTTAACACTGGTCTGATCCAAAGTATCAGGTAGGCTATATGTATTTGATTAGACCACATATTGAACTTGTATTTATGTATGTACCTTACAAGTGCATCTTCTTCTAGGCTAACAGTTTGAAGAACAAGACCAACCGTTCTAAAGTGAAATTCCAACAGACAACAGGATCTCGTAGCTATATTGCACACTGCGAGGCTCTTGTAAATAGCTGCTACTTCCTTCTTTTTTCTGCGCCATATTATCGTATCTATATTGACTTGGTCCAAATACAGAGGAAAGCCTGTGCGGACCTAAAAGAACCTGAACCGAATGTAGTGCAAATCTTCAAGGATTGCCACACTAGCAAGATGAAGGGCATGAGCACACCAGTTCAAGCCGCTGTTGTAAGTCCTTACTCCTCCTGCCTTTGAACTGATTGGTACTATGATGTGTTCATTTAACTACTTGGTTTGCAACCAATGTTAGTTACTCTGTTCACTTTTATACACAGTTGTCTTAATGTATCATTTCACCTTACATGGTTTAAAAGAGATGAATGATGTTCTTTTGGTCTTGATCTGTATTCTAGTTGTTATATTGACATGTGCACACAATGATAAAATAGCTGTTTGTTTTATACCTGTTTGCCCATGATATGAAAGATGTCATACTATGTTCATCCTACTTTAAACCATGTCTCTTTATCCTTAGATGTCAATGAATGTGAGGAAATAGACAATACAGTAGGCATGCTACATGGACATATGTTCCGAAAGTGATTTTATTATGTAGTTGGCACTACAATACATGCTAATGTATTATAGTAGTTCACCAAAATAAGTTATGTATAAACGTGTAACCTACTTTGTTTGTTTTTGTCTCATTAGTAACTTATCTGGTACACTAATCTACAAGTTCGAACTTTAAGGAAGCTATGGAAAAAATGGTTGAACAACCACAACCACCTGAAGGTGACGTGGCTACCACAGGCACAATGTCACATCTTGCTGCAGTGCGTCAGTATCTCTCCACTAACAGTGCAAAAAGCACCTTCCTGCGTAATTTTGGGTTGGCTGTTAAGGTAACTTCGTCCAAATCGCCTACTGAACAAAATCTTCCTGCTAGACTGTAACGCCCATGATGCGGCTATATCTCCCACATGTCAAAGCACGACTTAGAGGCATAAACGCATTGTCAGCAATGTCGCAAGTGGGGTAATCTTCACACAACCCATGTAATGAATAAGGAAAAGAGGTACATAGTTGGCTTACACTCGCCACGTCACACAATAGCATAAATATCATTACATTCATCCAGATACAATCAAGGTAAGACTACGGAACCAAAATAAATAACAACCCCAAATGCAACAAAGTCCCTGATCGCCCCAACTGGGCACCACTACTAATCGTCTGGAAAGGAAACGTAGTATCGTCCTGAGTCCTCGTCGAACTCCCACTTGAGCTCAGTCGAATCTCCTGGAGCGGTATCATCGGTACCTGCATCTGGTTTTGGAAGGAATCTATGTGTCACGGGGACTCAGCAATCTCACACCCTCGCGATCAAGACTATTTAAGCTTATATGAAGGGTAAAAGGTATGAGGTGGAGCTGCAGTAAGCACTAGCATATATGGTGGCTAACATACGCAAATGAGAGAGAGAAGAGAAGGCAAAGGTACGGTCGATAAACTATGATCAAGAAATGATCGTAAAATAACCTACGTTCATGAATAACACGAGACCGTGTTCTCTTCCCGGACTCTGCCGAAAAGAGACCATCACGACCACACACTCTGTTGATTCATTTTAATTGAGTTAACTTCAAGTTTTCTACAACCGGACATTAACAAAATTCCCATCTGCCCCTAACCGCGGGCACGGCTTTCGAAAGATCAAATCCCTATAGTGGTGTCCCAACTTAGCCCATCACAAGCTCTCAAGGTCAATGAAGGATATTCCTTCTCCCAAGGCAACCCGATCAGACTCGGAATCCCGGTTACAAGACATCTCAACAATGGTAAAACTAAACCAGCAAAGCCGCCCGATGTGCCGACAAATCCCGATAGGAGTCGCACGTATCTCATTCTCAGGGCACACCGGATAGGTCAAGCTACGAGTAAACCAACCCTAGAGTTGCCCCGAGGTGGCCCCGCAGGCTGCCCATTTCGGACAAACACTCAGAGGAGCATTGGCCCGGGGGGTGGGGTTTAAAATAAAGATGACCCTCGGGCTCTGGAAACACAAGGGAAAAGTAAAGGCTAGGTGGCAAATGGTAAAACCAAGGTTGGGCATTGCTGGAGGAGTTTTATTAAAGGTGAACTATCAAGGGGTTCCCATTATAACCCAACCATGTAAGGAACACAAAATCAAGGAACATAACACAGGTATGACGGAAACTAGGGCGGCAAGAGTGGAACAAAACACCAGGCATAAGGCCGAGCCTTCCACCCTTTACCAAGTGTATAGATGCATTTAAAGTAGACAAGATAATATAATGATATTCCAACAATAAACATGTTCCAATAAGGAACAAACTACAATCTTCACCTGCAACTAGCAACACTATAAGAGGGGCTGAGCAAAGCGGTAACATAGCCAAACAATGGTTTGCTAGGACAAGGTGGGTTAGAGGTTTGACATGGCAATACGGGAGGCATGATAAGCAAGTGGTAGGTATCGTAGCATAGGCATAGCAATAGAGCGAGCATCTAGCAAGCAAAGATAGAAGTGATTTCGAGGGTATGGTCATCTTGACTACAAAGTTCTCCGAGTTGATATTAGCTTGATCCTCGTAAGCGTACTCAACGGGTTCCTCGAACACGTACTCGTCTCCCGGCTCTACCCAAAGCAAGAACACAAGCAAAGGGAGACACAATCAACCACGTGCAATGCACAAGCAACATGATGCAAAACATGGCATGATATGTGGGATGAGATATGCGATTCATATGCATGCTTCGGAAAGGAAAGATTGAACCTGGCCTCAACATGGAAATCCAAGAGTGCCACTGGACAGATGAGTTGATTTCGGTCAAAATCGGTATAAAGATCACCGGAATCGGATGCACGGTTTGCAAATGGCAAGCAAAACAAAAATAGCACCGATCTGCGATTAACAGCACGATGCCATCTAAATGCATCAAGAACAACAAGCTACTGCACTCTAACATAGCAACAAAATACATGGCAGGGATCCACTCAAGATGCTTTACAAAAGATGAACACTGAGCTACGGCTAATTCACTCAATAGCAGGCTCAAACAAGCATGGCAAAAGTGCAAAATATATCAGGTTACAGACTTAGTGAAAGTAACAAGTCAGGAATTTAACATCAGGAAGCAATGTTTAGAGCAAGATAACAACATGCTACAGGAACATATCATGGCAAGGCAAGGCATGGCATGAAGATACTCAAAGCATACAACAAAAGTCCCTTACTGACGATAAGCCAAAAGGTATCAGAAAATACAATGGCATCCATGTAAACATAGAAATTATCGTTAACAGATTCAAACTAGGAAAACTGGAACATGGCAAAATAGGTATTAAGTAGGCATGTTTACGAGCTCGATGCACTCACCACAAGGCATTGCATGACAATCTAAGCATACACCCAGCAAGTAGACATGGCATAGAAGCTAATCATGGCAAGAACAACCTCATAGCAAGCATGGATCAACTACAACAACCTCGGCAACAATGCTTAACACATAAACATTCTGGCAGGAACATTTTATAGCAAAAGTAGAGCTCGATTGAGTCAAGCTAGGGTGCTCCATAAATGCAAACAAAGACATGGATGGATAGAGCACAACAATATCTTCAAAACATCCTTACTGATCATGCTCAAAAGAGGCATGGACCACTCTGTAGCAACAAGAATACATGGCATAAAAATATTAACAGGGCAAAGACTTAGAAGATTTCTAAGTCCCTGAAATCAGCAACATTACTAGGGCTACTTTGCATGCTTGTGCTAGTCACCACAAAGATCACAAAAATACATGGAATACACCCCTGTAAAGATGGCATGGCATACTTCGAAACTCATGTAGGGCTCAAGTTCATAGGAGGCACACATTAAACATGGCAAAAATGACAAATGTCCAAATACTGATAAGAATCTGAAACTAATATAAACTAGCACTCTTGCAACGGCTTTTAGGGCATCAATATGATCTCAAATGAACATGGTGCAATGGAATGAAATGAAGTACTCGTCGAGGCGAACAATTTGATATGCTACACGCCCGAAACGGAGCCACGGATGCAGAGTTATGGCATGATGAAAATATGTAAAAATTACTGAAATGGGGCAAAATTAGGTCAACTGTTAGGGTTTTCATATCCAGATCCAGATCGGGCGGCGTGGAAAACGAGGATGGCCGGAGTCATCATCGGAGCTTGACGCCAGAGGAGAGGAGAGGAGCCGGAGTTCGCGGGGCCTCGCCGGCGGCGACGTTGGTGTGGAGGCGGGGCGGCGAAGCCACGACAGGGCACAGCAGCGAGGTCGCGCGGGGAGGAGCGCGGCGGCGGTGGCGTGGCCGGCGTGGTCGTCGCAGTGGTGGTGCGGGGCACCTGGTCGGCGGAGTCGGCGAAGGACGGCAGGGTCGCCGGCGAAGGCGCGCGCAGGCGGCGGAGGAGGCGCGAGCGGCGCGGGGCGGCTCGGCCCGGTCAGGGGCCGAGAGGGCCGGCCGTGATTCGGGCGGGCCGCAGCGGCGTGCGGAGGCGGAGGGACACGTGGCATGTCCTCACTAGCTCAGGGCGGCGGCCTGAAACGTCCGGCGAGCGGCGGACATGTCCGGCGGCGGTGTGGGGACATTAGCTAGGGTTTCACCCGGAAATTTCGGAGGGGGTTCTATATTTATAGGTAGAGGGAGTTAGGAGGCTCCAAATTTAGTATGGTTTGCGACCACGCGATCGTGATCGAACGACTGAGATGATGGAAGGGGTTTATGTGAGTTTTGGGCCACTCTGGAGGGGTGTTGGGCTGCAACACACACGAGGCCTTTACGGTCCCTCGGTTAACCGTTGGAGTATCAAATGAAGTCCAAATGGCACGAAACTTGATAGGCGGTCTACCGGTAGTAAACCAAGGCCGCTTGGCAAGTCTCGGTCCAATCCGAGAACGTTTAGTACCCGCACACGAAAAAGAGATAGAAAGGGACACCGGAGGACATAGGAGCGCCGGAATGCAAAACGGACAACGGGGAAAATGCTCGGATGCATGAAACGAACACGTATGCAAATGCAATGCACATGATGAAATGATATGAGATGCATGACAAAGACAAAAACAAAACGAAGACAAAAACCCAACAATGAGGAAATATCATAACTTAGTGCCGGAAATGGCAAGAGTTGGAATACAAATATGGCAAGTTACATACGGGGTGTTACAACACTCCACCAGTACGAAAGGATCTTGTCCCGAGATCTAGGACTGGAAAAACTCCAGGTATTCAGAATGGAGGTGGTCCTCGCGTTCCCAGGTGGCTTCACGGTCGGAATGATGTGACCACTTGACTTTTAGGAATTTGATAGACTTGTTGCGCGTCTTGCGCTCAGTTTCTTCAAGAATAGCAACAGGATGCTCATGATAAGACAGGTCTTCTTGGAGATCGATCTCTTCAAAGTTGACGGTGCGGTCAGGAGTCTTGAAACACTTGCAGAGTTGAGACACATGAAACACGTCGTGCACGTTTGCAAAGTTGGAGGGAAGCTGAAGTTGATAGGCGAGATCGCCTCTTTTGCCAATGATCTTGAAAGGACCTACGTATCTAGGGGCAAGCTTCCCTTTGATACCGAAGCGATGAGTACCTTTCATTGGAGAGACGCGGAGGTAGACATGGTCTCCGATCTCGAAAGCCAAGTCATGATGCTTGCTATCATAGTAACTCTTCTGGCGCGATTGCGCGGCTTTGAGATTTTCATGAATGACTTTGCACATTTCTTCAGCCTCTGTGATCAAGTCATTGCCAAGGAGTTGGCGTTCACTAGTCTCTGACCAGTTAAGAGGAGTACGGCACTTCCTGCCATAGAGAAGCTCGAATGGGGCCTTGCCCGAACTCGCTTGGAAGCTGTTGTTGTAGGAGAACTCGGCATATGGAAGACAATCTTCCCACTTCATATCGAAAGAGATGACACATGCCCTGAGCATATCTTCAAGAATTTGATTGACTCGCTCGACTTGGCCACTAGTTTGAGGATGAAAAGTTATGCTGAAGTGAATGTTGGTGCCCATGGCCTTCTGAAAAGAATCCCAAAACTTGGAGGTAAAGATGCTGCCATGATCTGAAGATATCAACTGCGGAATGTCGTGCAGAGAGACAATCCTGGAGGTATATAGCTCTGCCAACTAAGCTGTTGTGATAGATTCTTTGATAGGAAGAAAATGAGCCACTTTAGTGAGCTTGTCGATGACAATGAAGATAGCATCATTGCCACGCTTGGACTTTGGAAATCCAGTCACGAAGTCCATCTCAATATGGTTAAACTTCCATTCTGGAATGGCAAGAGGTTGGAGGAGACCAGCTGGTCATTGTTGTTCTGCTTTCACTCTTCTGCAGACATCACATTCATTCACGAACTGAGCAATCTGCGCTTCATTCGAGTCCACCAATACGATTGCTTGAGGTCATGGTACATCTTTGTACTTCCAGGGTGAATAGAGAGGAGTGAATTGTGAGCCTCGTTCATAATGACTTTACGAAGGTCACCCTTAGGAACAACAATGTGATCCTCGAAGAATAGAGTATCCTTGTCATCAAGACGATAGCACTTGTACTTGGGTTGACTCTTGGCAAGCCCAATCTTCACCTTCTTCACCATATCATCAAGAAGTTGAGCCTCGCGGATCTGATCTTCCAAAGTAGGAGAGACTTGGAGGTTGGCAAGGAATCCTTGAGGAACAACTTGGAGGTTGAGTTTGCGAAAAGCTTCACAAAGCTCTGGTTGATAAGGCCTGAGAATCAGACTATTGCAGTAAGCCTTCCTGCTCAATGCGTCAGCAATTACATTGGCCTTTCCTGGAGTATATTCAATACTCGGATTAATCTCTTGAATCATTTCGACCCAACGAGTCTGCCTGAGGTTGAGGTTGGGCTGAGTGAAGTGGTAATTGAGACTCTTGTGATCAGTGAAGATGTCCACTTTCCTTCCCAACAAGAGATGTCTCCATGTTAAAAGATCATGGACAACTGCCGCCAACTCGAGGTCATGAGTGGGGTAGTTCTTTTCGTTGGGCTTCAACTGGCGAGAGGTATAGGCCACAACTTTCTTCTCTTGCATCAACACTGCACCGAGACCTTGAAAGGAAGCATCACAGAAGACCTCAAACGGTTTGGATTCATCAGGAGGAGTCAGAACTAGAGCAGTGACTAACTACTCTTTCAGGGTGTCGAAAGCGATGTCACATTCAGGCGACCAGACGTACTTCACATGCTTCTAGAGAAGGTTGGAAAGAGGCTTCACGATCTTAGAGAAGTTCTCAACGAACCTTCGACAATAGCTTGCGAGCCCAAGGAAGTTGCGGAGTTGCTTCACATTCTGAGGTGGTTCCCAATTCACAATTGCAGACACCTTCTCAGGATTAACAGCTATGCCATTGGCGGAGATGATATGCCCAAGGTAGAGAACCTCATCGAGCCAAAACTCACACTTTGAAAACTTCGCATAGAACTGATGTTCTGTGAGTTTATCCAGCACCAGTCTCAAGTGTTTGGCATGATCCTCCTTGTTCTTGGAAAAGACCAAAATGTCATCGAGGTAGACCAAGACAAAGTCATTTGTGTAGGCGTTGAAGATGAAGTTCATCATGCGAGAGAATGTTGGAGGAGCATTGACAAGGCCGAAAGACATGACAGTGTATTCATATGAACCATAGCTTGTTCTGAATGCTGTCTTGGGGATATCTTCTTCACGAATGTGAATCTGATGATAGCCCATACGGAGGTCAAGCTTGGAGAAAACTTGAGCACCTTTGAGTTGTTCGAAAAGCTCATTGATGTTGGGGAGTGGGTACTTGTTCTTTATGGTCTTCTTGTTCAATGGATGGTAGTCGACACAATGTCGGTCCGTTCCATCCTTCTTCTTGACAAAAATAACACCACAGCCCCATGGAGAAGAACATGGTCGGATGAGACCCATACGCTCTTGAATATCGAGTTGCTTCTTCAGCTCCTTCAACTCTTCAGGTCCAAGCTTGTAAGGACGTTTGCAAACCGGTTCTGTTCCAGGCTCAAGATCGATGACGAATTCAACTGGCCGGTGCGGAGGCATTCCTGGAAGCTCTTCTGGAAAGACGTCTTGATATTCGCAAATGACTGGAATCTGAGAGATGGCATCCAGCTCGCCCTTCTCATTGAGAGAAAATAGTCGAATGGTATCATCACGACCAGCAAATACTATTGCATCCTTAGACGAATGTGTCAATTGAATCTGCCTGGCAGCACAATCAAGCTAAGCCTTGTGCTTAGAAAGCCAGTCCATTCCGAGAATAAGATCAATATCCGAGTTACCAAGGACCATTGGAGAAGAAAGAAACTTATAGTCGTCCAACATGATAGAAACATCTGGAACCACCAAACTGGCACTCAACCATTTACCCGGAGAAACGATATTCATTGATTTGCCCAAATGAGAAGTAGCAAATTCATTCTTGGCAAAAAATGGCTTTGACATGAAACAATGCGATGCACCAGTATCAAAAAGAACTCTTGCAGGAATATCGTTAACAGGAAGGTTACCCATGATAACTTCTGACGAGTCCTCTGCCTGAGCTGCGTTCAACAAGTTGACCTTGGCGTGCTTGGGATTATGCTTGACCACTGCGATACTGGAAGATCTCACAGGAGGAGGAGGAAGACGCGTCTGATTGAAGCATTTGTTGGCATAGTGACCCTTCTACTGACACTTGTTGCACGTGACCTCCGAGAGCGGACGGTGATACGGAGCACTTAATCTTGGAGCATGAGACGAAGTCTTGTTCTGAAAGCCTGCGTTGGGTGGGTGGGAAGATCCATTGCCACCTTTGCTCTTCTGCTGATAAGGATGATGGAACAAAGGAGGAGGAGGCAACCAATACTTTTGCGGCTTAGTTGCCACTTGAGTTGAGGAAGAAGGAGTTGCATCCCTGACTCGTTTCTTGGAAGCATCGCACTTGAGCTGAGTAGTCTCTTGTTTCAGTGCCATGTTGTAAAACTCATCGTACTTCTGCGGCTCAAAAAGCACGAGAGCTAGTTGAAGATCTTCTCTGAGGCCACCTTTGAACTGATAAATCATGCTCTTCTCGTCAGGGACGTCTTGCTTAGCGAAACGAGCGAGCTTTTGGAGCATGATGTTGTACTGGTAAATAGACAAGCTTCCTTGCTTCAGATTGCGGAACTCCTCACGCTTGCTCTCGACAACACTCTGAGGAATGTGGTGAGCTTTGAAGTCTTGACGGAATTCATCCCAAGTAATCACACGACCTCCTCTGGAATCTTTGTATTGCTGATACCACTCTGCAGCTTGGTCTTTGAGTTGGAATGAAGCAAACTTGACAAAATCCTCAGGCCTGACATTGTTGCACTCGAAATGCTTGTAGATATCCACGAGCCAATCATCAGCGTCTATTGCCTCGACACAGTTACTAAAGGTCTTTGGCTGGTTTGTGAGGAACTGGTTGAGTGTAGCAAACTGATTCTGAAAGTTGTCATGGCCTTGATTTCCTTGGTTGCGTTCTTGCAAGAGTTGCATAAGCATCTGCGTGTTTGCATTGGTAGCGGCCATCATAGCTTGCCATGCCTCCGGAGGTGGAGGTGGCGGTGGCGGATCAGGATTCTGACGCGTTGGAGGAGCCATCCTGAAGATGGTGACATCCGTTAGCATCTTGACAGGCATATATTCAAGCTGAATCAAATGGATCGATATTGCAGCATATAGTCTTAACATCCGAACAAAATGAACGAATGCATTCCAATTGAAATGGTCACACTTCCATAAATTGAGAAGCCACTTAGATAGAGGTAGAAGAATGAAACAACAAGGTACGGACAAGAACAAATACTTGGTAAGGATTACCCAATCACAAACCAAATATTTGCGGAAGAAATACTAGAGCTACAAGAATTCCCACCTATGAAACTCCCGAAATTTCCCCAGTTGTGCAATCAGGTGCTGGGGATACAGGGGAAGCATAATATCTCACCCAAAGCTAGCAAATCCTACATCCAGCTGTATCCATCCTTCAACACATAACCAAGAAATCTTTGGAAATCATCTACCTCAACCTTCGAAAAGAATCCGGTATACGAGTTATGGCAATAATCCCGAACTCCCGCCCCAGTACTGGGTGGCGTCGAGGTTATCTCACCAACAACTGCATAAAAGAGATTTTCGATGTCGGCAAAACTCAGGTATTCCAGAACTGTAACGATAAAATTGTGACGACAACACCTTGGAGCTCAACTCCCCGAGACACTGCCACAACCCCTAAATGTCAGGAGGCACCAAGAACAATGTTCTCGTCACAAAACCATCGGAACGATTCCAAGATACCCGTGTGATCCTAAATTTTTTTAGTGAGATTTGAGAAGAGAAGAGTCAAAACTCTACGTCAGGATACCTCACCAGAGCGACGAAGGGACTGAGGAGTAAAAAGAATCCTACTCTCCAATATGTATAATCCTAAATGACTCAAAACATTTTTCTAGACTCAACAACACCAGCGATTCGATCAAGCAGGGGGCTCCAAAGTCGGGGAAGGCTCTGATTACCAACTTGTAATGCCCACGATGCGGCTATATCTCCCACGTGTCGAAGCACGACTTAGAGGCATAACCGCATTGTAAGCAATGTCGCAAGTGGGGTAATCTTCACACAACCCATGGAATGAATTAGGAAAAGAGGTACATAGTTGGCTTACACTAGCCACGTCACACAATAGCATAAATATCATTACATTCATCCAGATACAATCAAGGTCCGACTATGGAACCAAAATAAAGAACAACCCCAAATACAACAAAGTCCCCGATCGCCCCAACTGGGCACCACCACTGATCGTCTGGAAAGGAAACGTAGTATCGTCCTGAGTCCTCATCGAACTCCCACATGAGCTCAGTCGAATCTCCTGGAGCGGTATCATCGGTCCCTGCATCTGGTTTTGGAAGGAATCTGTGAGTCACGGGGACTCAGCAATCTCACACCCTCGCGATCAAGACTATTTAAGCTTATAGGAAGGGTAATAGGTATGAGGTGGAGCTACAGCAAGCACTAGCATATATGGTGGCTAACATACACAAATGAGAGCGAGAAGAGAAGGCAAAGGCACGGTCGATAAACTATGATCAAGAAGTGATCCTAAAACAACCTACGTTCAAGAATAACCGGACATTAACAAATTCCCATCTGCCCATAACCGCGGGCACAGCTTTCGAAAGATCAAATCCTTGCAGGGGTGTCCCAACTTAGCCCATCACAAGCTCTCACGGTCAATGAAGGATATTCCTTCTCCCAAGACAACCTGATCAGACTCAGAATCCCGGTTACAAGACATCTCGACAATGGTAAAACTAAACCAGCAAAGCCGCCCGATGTGCCGACAAATCCCGATAGGAGTCGCACGTATCTCGTTCTCAGGGCACACCAGATAGGTCAAGCTACGAGTAAAACCAACCCTCGAGTTGCCCTAAGGTGGCCCCACAGGCTGGCCATTTCGGACCAACACTTGGAGGAGCACTGGCC
>NC_041388.1:65245941-65389716 GCF_002162155.2 Triticum dicoccoides
AAAGATGACCATCGGGCTCCGGAAACCCAAGGGAAAAGTAAAGGCTAGGTGCCAAATGGTAAAACCAAGGTTGGGCATTGCTGGAGGAGTTTTATTCAAGGCGAACTGTCAAGGGATTCCCATTATAACCCAACCGTGTAAGGAACGCAAAATCAAGGAACATAACACCGGTATGATGGAAACTAGGGCGACAAGAGTGGAACAAAACACCAGGCATAAGGCCGAGCCTTCCACCCTTTACCAAGTGTATAGATGCATTTAAAGTAGACAAGATAGTATAATGATATCCCAACAATAAACATGTTCCAACAAGGAACAAACTACAATCTTCACCTGCAACTAGCAACGCTATAAGAGGGGCTGAGCAAAGCGGTAACATAGCCAAACCACGGTTTGCTAGGGCAAGGTGGGTTAGAGGTTTGACATGGCAATACGGGAGGCATGATAAGCAAGTGGTAGGTACCGTAGCATAGACATAGCAATAGGGCGAGCATCTAGCAAGCAAAGATAGAAATGAATTCGAGGGTATGGTCATCTTGCTTGTAAAGTTCTCCGAGTTGACGTTAGCTTGATGCTCGTAAGCATACTCAACGGGTTCCTCGAACACGTACTCATCTCCCGGCTCTACCCAAAGCAAGAACACAAGCAAAGGGAGACACAATCAACCACGTGCAATGCACAAGCAACATGATGCAAAACATGACCTGATATGCGGGATGAGATATGCGATGCATATGCATGCTTCGGAAAGGAAAGATTGAACCTGGCCTAAACATGGAAATCCAAGAGTGCCACTGGAAAGATGAGTTGATTTCGGCCGAAATCAGTATAAACATCACTGGAATCGTTTGCACGGTTTGCAAATGGCAAGCAAAACAAAAATAGCACCGATCTGCGATTAACAGCACGAGGCCATCTAAATGCGTCAAGAACAACAAGCTACTGCACTCTAACATAGCAACAAAATACATGGCAGGTGTCACATCCCGAGCTTCTGGTGCTGCCTAGTGTTTGCATCATGTTTAAATTTCTGAAACTTGAACTAGGGAAATTTGGAAGCCTCAAAACCCTAAATAAAAGAAGGGCAAAAACCCTAAAATCTCATTCATTGTTCCAAAATGCTCTTCTTAAATGTTTGATAATTTTTGGAAAGGGTTCTGGTCCCAACCAAAATATTGAACATTTTTAAGGACTTCATCTTGGGACTTTGAATTTAAATCATTAGCTATTTGAATTTGAATTATATTCATATAATTAGAATATAATTTCAAATACCCCTGAAATATTTTATGAGCTTTTGGAAAAGTCCATCTAGCAAAATAAAAATATTCAGAGGAGTTTTTGGCATTGTTTGGATTATTTTAAATTCAAAATAGTGGCAAAAGATTAAATAAAAGAAAACAGAACAGAAATATAAAAAAAGAGCAGAAGCCTACCTGGGCCACCTACCTGCAGCCCACCTAGCGCCCCACCTGGCGCCAGCAACCGGCCCAGCTCCTGTGTTGGCAGCCCACTGGTGCGGCCCAGCCCACCAGGCGCCTCCCCCTGTCGCCTTCCTCCTCGCGCCAGTAGGCAGAGGAGGGACACCGCGACGCCGCCGCGCGCGCCACCTCCACCCTGCTCTGGCCACCTCCTGCTTCGCGCTGGAGGCTCGTCCTCCTCCCTGACCCCGTGCCTGGATGACGCCACGCTGCCCCGACTCCCTCTCGCACTCTCCCTCGCCTCATCCCCTCCTCTGTCTCTCTCTCACACGCACGGCCGTCGCCATCGACCCCATTCGCCGCGGCCACAGCCACCGCCTCGCCTCTCCGACACGCCCACGGGCTCCGCCTCGTCCCTCTCTTCCTCCTCACCGAGCCGTCCGACGCCGGAAGCCCCTGGACGTCGCAAGCACCGCCGTTCCCCTCGTCGGCCACCGGAGATCGCCGCCGTCAATTCTCCGTCGCAGAAGCTTCCCAGAGCCCATTGAGCTGCTCTGCGAGTCCGCCGTGAGCCCCTCTTCCTTTCCCCTCACCTCTCTCTCTCACGCGTGCCCTGTAGCCGCCGGCCCACGAGCACCCGAGGCCGCCGTCCGCCATGGCCGGTGAGCTTCGTGCTCCCGAGCTCCTCCACCTGCGCTCGTTGCCTCCGAGTGCTCCTCATGACCCCAATGACCCGTAGAGCCCCTCCAGTGCTTCAGCTCCCTCGTTTGCGAGCAGCAGCGCTGAACCCGACCGCACCCGAACTCCGGCCGCCACAGGCACGGCCACCACCACCGTTCGATGTGCACCAGCAAGGGCTCTCCAATGAGCCCAAGCACGGCCTCGCCCGTGCCCTGTAGCGCGTTTCCGGTTCGCGCCGCCGTCTCGGGCCTCGCCGGCGTCATGTCGCCGGTGGGTTTGACCCACTTTGACCATGGCGGGACCCCCCCTGTGTCCATGACACGTGGGGCCGGCCTTTGACTGAATTAGTGTAGGATTTTAATTAGTGCTAATTTCTCTGTTAGTTAATTAGGATTAGTACTAATTGAATTAGTTAAACTAATTACCCCTGCTGACACTGACAGTGGGCCCCGTGGCTATTAATTTGATTAGTTAGAATTAATTAACTCTGTTAGTCACCTGAGTCACTGACCAGTGGGCCCCACTGGTCAGGTTTGACCGGACCAGCCCCTGTTGACCTGCCGACGTCATGCCAACGCCATGCTGACGCAATATACCTTTTCTGGAATTTAGTTCATTTTATAAATAATCAGGAAATTCCAGAAATAGCTAAAACTTCAATAAATCATAGAAATTCAACCGTAACTCCAATGGAAATAAGTTATATATGAAAAATGATCAGAAAAATATGAAGAATCTGTTTATGCCATGATCATGCATGATTGAACAAGTTAACGTCACTGAATAGGATGAATCATGATTAGGGTAATTTATGAACTAGTGTTTGGAGTTGGAGTTTAACCTTGTTTGAATTCCACTTCAATTAACTTGGCTAGATATTGCATTAGGTGAATTCAGTACCTTAACATGACATGTCATTCATGTGAATGTGCATTGCATTAATTGTGTTCTTCCTTATTTGCTGGTGTTTGTTCCCTCTCAGTAGACGACATACCGACGATGAATTCGATGACACCGATGAAGAACTATATTATCTTCAGAAGTGCCAGGCAAGCAAAACCCCCTTGTTCATTCCGATACAATCCCACTCTCTCGCTCCTGCCCTCTTTTACTTCATTAGGACAACAACGATTCAACGGTTACTTGCTGCGGTAGCTGAACCCCTTTATCCTTTGCATGACCTGTCATTCCATAGTAAATAGATGAAACCCACTAGCATGAGTAGGAGTTGTTTGAGCCCTGTTGTGCCTACTCATTCATGTTTGCTTGTCATGCCTGCTATTGCTTAGAGTTGAGTCAGGTCTGACTCATCGGGGATGAATCAGAGGTGTATGAACATGTCCTATTGTGTGTGAGCTAAGTGTGTGAATACGATTTGGTAAAGGTAGCGGTGAGAGGCCATGTAGGAGTACATGGTGGGTTGTCTCATTGCAGCCGTCCTCAGGAACTGAGTTCTGTGTTTGTGATCCATGATTCAGCTACTACCACGCATTGGGCCCGAAACCAATGGACCCTCTCGGCTTCTTAATCACCCTTGTCCTCTGTCCAGGAGTTGCAAGTAGTTTCTGGTGTTTGTAGTATCCTGGAGGCCGTGGGCAGCGCTGACCGGAGGGGTGGGTTGTGATGCGGTAGGCACGTGGCACGGTGTACCGGGCGCCCTTTTGGTGTCTCGGGAACCCTGTTCACATCGTTTGGGGCTGTGAGCGAAACTCCGGCCGGATCTCCTCATGGATGGAACCCGAATAGGCGATAAACCTGGACTAGCGACTTGAGTGTTTAGGCAGGACGTGGCCGGCACCCACGTTGGGCTTCCGCTTGAAGGTTGCCGAGTACATGTCGTGTAAACGGCGGTAAGTGGTGAGAGCGTGTGTGAAGAAGTACACCCCTGCAGGGTTAACATCATCTATTCGAATAGCCGTGTCCGCGGAAAAGGACTTCTGGGTTGCCTGTACAGTTCATAGACAAGTGAAAGTGGATACCCTAAAATACGCAAGATAAGCGTGAGTGCTATGGATGGCGTTCTCGTAGGGAGACGGGAGCGGATCCATAGTGGTGTATTGATATGGTGAATATGTGGACTCGTGTGCGCCACCTCAAAAGAGTTACTTGCAGTCGTAGTTCAGGATAGCCACCGAGTCAAAGCTGGCTTGCTGCAGTTAAACCCCACCATCCCCTTTGTTGATAATGATGCATATGTAGTTAGTTCTGATGTAAGTCTTGCTGGGTACATTTGTACTCACGTTTGCCTATTTTATGTTTTTTGCAGAGAGACTTCAGTCTCACTAGTAGTTTCGCGTGGACTTCGACGTTTAGCTTGTTACCTCAGCTACGATCTTGTGCCCTCGGCAGGATCTGGTAGATAGTCAGGCTTTCAAGCCTTTTTCATTTATAGATGTCTGTACTCAGACATGTTGAGCTTCCGCTTGTGCTTTGATTTGTATGCTCTGAATGTTGGGTCATGAGACTCATGTTTGTAATTCCTCGCTCCTCGGAGCCTATTGAATAAATACTTGAGTTGTAGAGTCATGTTGTGATGCCATGTTGTATTTGCACATATCGAGCATATTGTGTGTATGTTATTGAAATGCTTGGTATGTGTGGGATCTGACTATCTAGTTGTTTATCCTTAGTAGCCTCTCTTACCGGGAAATCTCTCCTAGTGTTTCCACCGAGCCAGGGTAGCTTGCTACTGCTCCAGAACACTTAGGCTGGCCGACATGTGTCCTTCTTCGTTACTGTGTCTGTCCCTTCGGGGAAATGTCACGCGATGAATACCGGAGTCCTGTTAGCCCGCTACAGCCCGGTTCACCGGAGTCCTGCTAGCCCAGTGCTACAGCCTGGATTCACTCGCTGATGACCGACACATTCGATGCTGGGTCATGGATGCCTGTCCCTGTAAGTTTGTGCCACTTCGGGTTTACGACTAGCCATGTCAGCCCGGGCTCCTTATCATATGGATGCTAGCGACACTATCATATACGTGTGCCAAAAGGCGCAAACGGTCCCGGGCAAAGGTAAGGCGACACCCGTGGGAATACCGTGCGTGAGGCCGCAAAGTGATATGAGGTGTTACATGCTAGATCGATGTGGCATTGAGTCGGGGTCCTAACAGCTTTGGTATCAGAGCTTGACTGCCCGTAGGATTACCAAGCCAAAGTGGTCGAAGTTGAGTCTAGAAATTCTTTAGTTATATAAGGGAATTGATTGTGGGATGGAACGTAAGGCTCTTTTTACTCCTTATACCTCATGGCCTTCTGATCTGAGTCATCGTCCCCTCTTCTACGGGGATTAAGAACTAGGCTATCTCTTCTTTCTATCAGGATCACGTGTTACTAATCCGTAGACTTATAGAATTGTTCGATTTAAGCTTGAGTCCAGTTCCTACTACTTCTGTATGTTAATTGTTGATCTCGAAACCTTGATATTGTGCTTCTGAGTGGTTATGCCACCATTTTTGTGAATGTCTCAAATCTTTTTGAGCATTTATAGCCGTTATGCTGTCCGAGTCATCCCAGGTTTCTAAAATAGTCTGAAGCATTTGCAAAATCCTTTCCTTCTGTTTCGATGTTCCTTTGGGCCAGATTAACCACACTAATCAGTGAGTTGAGGTAATTTATTGCCTTGACATATATGTTGGAGCTATTATTATGACCCTAGGTGTTTTAGGTAGTCACCTAGTAATCTAGCAATGTTTTGTGTTCCCAGTGTGAAGATTCTGGCCATCATTCTCGAAAGCATATCGTGGTGCTACTTAGGAGTAGGTATTCTATTCCTGGGTTTTGAACCCGAGATTCACTCTACTTACTTCATGTTGATAGTGTTTGCTAGTTCCTTTAGGATATTAGTAACTTTGCGATAGTCCTCGAGGTCCGTGGTATTTCCTTCCTCCAAATACTATGAACCACTTATGGCAGTAGTTTGTTGAATCAAAAGATCACAATCGGAGTACTCTTGAGGAGTTCTCCATTCATAAATCGTGACTCTACCAGTCCTACCTCTCTGCATGGGTTATCCGGAAGAAACATGTTGAACTTGGTTCGACATACTAACCTATGGATCCACAACTCAAAAAATTATATGTTCCTTTGAGTTGTTCTCTTTAGTTGTATCCTGACCTTCGTCTATCATTTGATAGTCAAGAGTATGTGTGCATTCGTTCATCGATACCTATTACCCTTGTGGTCCGTCAAGCCATTCTATCGCGGAATGACTAGGAGAAACAAACTCCAGTACCTCATCCATATCCAGGATTGGGTCAAAGTAGTTGTATTCCGCAGATCAAATGCCAATCCAGCTTTTGGTTCTGTTCTACCTTGGAGTATTACCCGCTTTATGTCAGAATTGTCATGAGAACTGCACCAACCCTCATGAATTTTGACGTAGTGATACTTCTCACCATCATTAGTCATTCCTCGGCCCTCGTGTTGATGCAACCGGAATACCGACAAATGAATTGTGATGTGTGAAATCAATACTCCCAGCAACCTCGTTGCTTGGTAGTTAAAGGATAATAATTTCATTCTTAGCGTGTTGGTTTTTGAATCATCCTTCTAAGACTGATCGTGCTACCTAGTCCTTATTTCGGTGCACCCTTCGATTGATGAGTTAGGATCTTGTCAAGTCCTCACTCATTTGATCATATCGTCTTGCCCTCAAAAGAGAGATTGTTCTCGAGCTTAGTAACATACCGGTGGTTCGTGATTTGCCGAAGATCTTCTCGGAAGTATTACCAGGTTGTCCCCTGACTGTTATGTTGAGCTCGTGATCAAGTTGGGTTCTTGTGAACCACCTTCTTTCCAAGAATCGATGTTAGATATCCCTGAGCTAGTTGGTTAAGCTAGACAACAACTTGGAGAGTTGGAAGATAAAAGCTTGCCTGACTTAGTTTGTTCCAAAGGGATACTCTTGTGTAGTGTGTGTTGAAGAAAGATGATATCTTCATCGATTGGTCCCTGTGATCAGTTGCTGGACCTATTGTCTTATCAATCCTTTGATTTGAGTGTGGGCTATCGTCAAATCAAATCAGTACCAACGATGCTCGTAATGTTGTCTTACTCGTGGTTGATCCCTCGAGTATACACCCTTACATCTTTGGGTCTGACCAATACTATCACCTTGTTCACATAGTTATGGAATTCCATCTCCATGGGAAGCTGGATGAATTGTTGTTGAGCCCATCGACAACATCCTTGTCTTCTCCATAATTTTGCTGAACATTAAGCTAGTGTTCGAAACTTTTGAAAGCATTTTCTTCATGCTAGCTCATGAAGTACTTGTTTGATGAAAGGAGTGACTTCCTTTAATTCATGTGCATCTAATGCAAGTTGCCGCCGTGGATTCGAGAAAGTCAATGTTGCTTTCTTTGGAATCATTCGAAATCAGTCATGCACACGTGCGAAGAATTCTGTGGTTTGAAGACTTGCAACCTTCATTCTATATGTGTCCCCAGCACACTAAGCCACTGATTGACTTGTTCAAGGAAAAGAAGTCTATGCTTGGGATCTAATCCATGGACTTGCGTAAAGACTTCGATATCCTCGATGATGGTTCCCCACCTGAACTCGGTAGTGTTTAATTATAAGACTACTACGTGGCCATGCTTGTCTGGGACAACGTGTTCACATGTTTGTAGCAGAACTAGCTCATGTTTTGGAGCTTACTATCGTAGTTCATTCCCCGAGAATCTCGCAACGTCATCTCGTCGATTTGTGTTGCAAACTTTCGTTTTTCTTCCTAGACTCGATGAGTCTGGAATATCCTGACACCAACCAGATCTGAATCTCAGGCAGATATGATGGTTTGGAACATTTCCCAAGAACTATAATGTCGGTCCCTCGGAAACCGGTAAAGTGGATGTCGTGGCCAACACACCCCGCCGGGAGACCTAATATTGTAGTATCTTGATTGGAGAAGTTGGCCACCTCCCCATAGGGATTTCGTAGGATTTACTCCCTAGTTGCCCCTATGGATTTTTGAGATCCCGAAGTCCGACCTTTTACTTGATGTTCTAGATATCAAACCATATCTATGGGTGGATTACGCTAGCACATCAAGGAGCACATTAGAAGCGGAGTGCTAAATGTCTCTCGGTCGATCATCCAGATTTCGTTCCCTTGGCCTCGCTAAGGTGAAATCTAAGAAAGTGTTATCCTCCTTTGCTTCTGCATCTTCCACCGGTATTCATCATGGTAGTATGATGTGTTGCCAGGATCCTTGACACGGATATTGGTAAAACCCGATGAATATGGAAATGCTCAAGTTCTTGAGAGCACGCACAAGCGCTAGGTATTATCGCCGGCACTAACCAGGATTGCTCCTAGTCTTTTCGGTTATGCTATAACCACTTCAATAGTGAATTCACTCTCTATTGTTGGGTTCTTCCCCAGTTACCAGAATCATTCCCAGCATTTGCATTTTGTTCCCAGCTTGCACCGCCAATGTGCCATTCTACCATGGGTATCTTCCATTTCTGGTGGTAAGCAAATTCATCCATTACGTTGTCTTCAACAAAGTAATCCACATCATCCAAGTCCGAGTATGCCATTCTACCGACCCCCTCCAAACGATCGCTCGAGAATTGCCTTAGTCTGGTTTAAAGAGTTTCAATGATCTCTGAATCAAAGGTAATTCTTTTTGCCACTTAAGGGGATATATCTACGAGTCACCATCCCTAAGGTGCCTCGTTGTGGTATCATGGCAACTCAACTCCTCGCTGCGCTGACAACCGTTTACCACCCTGTTAAGTGTGGAGTTGTAGTCTACCTGGTAAACCTCCGTCATTTGTTCCACTCCTTTCCGCTAGAGGTGTGCTTCGTCTCTCAGCTCAAGAGATGTTGCTATGTCTCATCCCGAGAGTTAATCCTGAGTTGTTCGACCTTCGAGAAGAACGATTCTTTTAGGGTCTTTCCTTTCCTCTCGTTGTCATGTTAGTTGGAGTTCTCAGAGCAAGACTTCGAGACAATGATGGTGAACGAATCAACATTCAGTTGAAGTGCAACCTGGATCGTGAAGATTGTGCTAGTTTGCGTTTCCCCTTCATCTTACCCTACGCTTGAATCTCGGGACGAGATTCTTGTTTAGTGGGGGCGAGTTGTCACATCCCTAGCTTCTGGTGCTGCCTAGTCTTTGCATCATGTTTAAATTTCTGAAACTTGAACTGGGGAAATTTGGAATCCTCAAAACCCTAAATAAAAGAAGGGCAAAAACCCTAAAATCTCATTCATTGTTCCAAAATGCTCTTCTTAAATGTTTGATAATTTTTGGAAAGGGTTCTGGTCCCAACCAAAATATTGAACATTTTTAAGGACTTAATCTTGGGACTTTGAATTTAAATCATTAGCTATTTGAATTTGAATTATATTCATATAATTAGAATATAATTTCAAATACCCCTGAAATATTTTATGAGCTTTTGGAAAAGTCCATCTAGCAAAATAAAAATATTCAGAGGAGTTTTTGGCATTGTTTGGATTATTTTAAATTCAAAATAGTGGCAAAAGATTAAATAAAAGAAAACAGAACAGAAATATAAAAAAAGAGCAGAAGCCTACCTGGGCCACCTACCTGCAGCCCACCTAGCGCCCCACCTGGCGCCAGCAACCGGCCCAGCTCCTGTGCTGGCAGCCCACCAGTGCGGCCCAGCCAACCAGGCGCCTCCCCCTGTCGCCTTCCTCCTCGCGCCAGTAGGCAGAGGAGGGACACCGCGCCGCCACCGCGCGCGCCACCTCCACCCTGCTCTGGCCACCTCCTGCTTCACGCTGGAGGCTCGTCCTCCTCCCTGACCCCGTGCCTGGATGACGCCACGCTGCCCTGACTCCCTCTCGCAGTCTCCCTCGCCTCATCCCCTCCTCTGTCTCTCTCTCACACGCACGGCCGTCGCCACCGACGCCGTTCGCCACGGCCATAGCCACCGCCTCGCCTCTCCGACACGCCCACGGGCTCCGCCTTGTCCCTCTCTTCCTCCTCACCGAGCCATCCGACGCCGGAAGCCCCTGGACGTCGCAAGCACCGCCGTTCCCCTCGTCGGCCACCGGAGATCGCCGCCGTCAATTCTCCGTCGCAGAAGCTTCCCCGAGCCCATTGAGCTGCTCTGCGAGTCCGCCGTGAGCCCCTCTTCCTTTCCCCTCACCTCTCTCTCTCGCGCGTGCCCTGTAGCCGCCGCCCCACGAGCACCCGAGGCCGCCGTCCGCCATGGCCGGTGAGCTTCGTGCTCCCGAGCTCCTCCACCTGCGCTCGTTGCCTCCGAGTGCTCCTGATGACCCCAATGACCCGTAGAGCCCCTCCAGCGCCTCAGTTCCCTCGTTTTCGAGCAGCAGCGCCGAACCCGACCGCACCCGAACTCCGACCGCCGCTCACGAGCTCGCCGTCGTCGGTACCGGCCACCACAGGCACGGCCACCACCACCGTTCGATGCGCACCAGCAAGGGCTCTCCAATGAGCCCAAGCACGACCTCGCCCGTGCCCTGTAGCGCGTTTCCGGTTCGCGCCGCTGTCTCGGGCCTCGCCGGCGTCATGTCGCCGGTGGGTTTGACCCACTTTGACCACAGCGGGACCCCCCCTGTGTCCATGACATGTGGGGCCGGCCTTTGACTGAATTAGTGTAGGATTTTAATTAGTGCTAATTGCTCTGTTAGTTAATTAGGATTAGTACTAATTGAATTAGTTAAACTAATTACCCCTGCTGACACTGACAGTGGGCCCTGTGGCTATTAATTTGATTAGTTAGAATTAATTAACTCTGTTAGTCACCTGAGTCACTGACCAGTGGGCCCCACTGGTCAGGTTTGACCGGACCAGCCCCTGTTGACCTGCTGACGTCATGCCAACGCCATGCTGACGCAATATTCCTTTTCTGGAATTTAGTTTATTTTACAAATAATCAGGAAATTCCAGAAATAGCTAAAACTTCAATAAATCATAGAAATTCAACCGTAACTCCAATGGAAATAAGTTATATATGAAAAATGATCAGAAAAATATGAAGAATCTGTTTATGCCATGATCATGCATGATTGAACAAGTTAACCTCACTGAATAGGATGAATCATGATTAGGGTAATTTATGAACTAGTGTTTGGAGTTGGAGTTTAACCTTGTTTGAATTCCACTTCAATTAACTTGGCTAGATATTGCATTAGGTGAATTCAGTACCTTAACATGACATGTCATTCATGTGAATGTGCATTGCATTAATTGTGTTCTTCCTTATTTGCCGGTGTTTGTTCCCTCTCAGTAGACGACATACCGACGATGAATTCGATGACACCGATGAAGAACTATATTATCTTCAGAAGTGCCAGGCAAGCAAAACCCCCTTGTTCATTCCGATACAATCCCACTCTCTCGCTCCTGCTCTCTTTTACTGCATTAGGACAACAACGATTCAACTGTTACTTGCTGCGGTAGCTGAACCCCTTTATCCTTTGCATGACCTGTCATTCCACAGTAAATAGATGAAACCCACTAGCATGAGTAGGAGTTGTTTGAGCCCTGTTGTGCCTACTCATTCATGTTTGCTTGTCATGCCTGCTATTGCTTAGAGTTGAGTCAGGTTTGATTCATCGGGGATGAATCAGAGGTGTATGAACATGTCCTATTGTGTGTGAGCTAAGTGTGTGAATACGATTTGGTAAAGGTAGCGGTGAGAGGCCATGTAGGAGTACATGGTGGGTTGTCTCATTGCAGCCGTCCTCAGGAACTGAGTTCTGTATTTGTGATCCATGATTCAGCTACTACCACGCATTGGGCCCAAAACCAATGGACCCTCTCGGCTTCTTAATCACCCTTGTCCTCTGTCCAGGAGTTGCAAGTAGTTTCTGGTGTTTGTAGTATGCTGGAGGCCGTGGGCAGCGCTGACCGGAGGGGTGGGCTGTGATGCGGTAGGCACGTGGCACGGTGTACCGGGCGCCCGTTTGGTGTCTCGGGAACCCTGTTCACATCATTTGGGGCTATGAGCGAAACTCCGGCCGGATCTCCTCATGGATGGAACCCGAATAGGCGATAAACCTGGACTAGAGACTTGAGTGTTTAGGCAGGCCATGGCCGACACCCACGTTGGGCTTCCGCTTGAAGGTTGCCGAGTACATGTCATGTAAACGGCGGTAAGTGGTGAGAGCGTGTGTGAAGAAGTACACCCCTGCAGGGTTAACATCATCTATTCGAATAGTCGTGTCCGCGGAAAAGGACTTCTGGGTTGCCTGTACAGTTCATGGACAAGTGAAAGTGGATACCCTAAAATACGCAAGATAAGCGTGAGTGCTATGGATGGCGTTCTCGTAGGGAGACGGGAGCGGATCCATAGTGGTGTATTGATGTGGTGAATATGTGGACTCGTGTGCGCCACCTCAAAAGATTTACTTGCAGTCGTAGTTCAGGATAGCCACCGAGTCAAAGCTGGCTTGCTGCAGTTAAACCCCACCATCCCCTTTGTTGATAATGATGCATATGTAGTTAGTTCTGATGTAAGTCTTGCTGGGTACATTTGTACTCACGTTTGCCTATTTTATGTTTTTTGCAGAGAGACTTCAGTCTCACTAGTAGTTTCGCGTGGACTTCGACGTTTAGCTTGTTACCTCAGCTACGATCTTGTGCCCTCGGCAGGATCTGGTAGATAGTCAGGCTTTCAAGCCTTCTTCATTTATAGATGTCTGTACTCAGACATGTTGAGCTTCCGCTTGTGCTTTGATTTGTATGCTCTAAATGTTGGGTCATGAGACTCATGTTTGTAATTCCTCGCTCCTCGGAGCCTATTGAATAAATACTTGAGTTGTAGAGTCATGTTGTGATGCCATGTTGTATTTGCACATATCGAGCATATTGTGTGTATGTTATTGAAATGCTTGGTATGTGTGGGATCTGACTATCTAGTTGTTTATCCTTAGTAGCCTCTCTTACCAGGAAATTTCTCCTAGTGTTTCCACCGAGCCAGGGTAGCTTGCTACTGCTCCGGAACACTTAGGCTGGCCGGCATGTGTCCTTCTTCGTTCCTGTGTCTGTCCCTTCGGGGAAATGTCACGCGATGAATATCGGAGTCCTGTTAGCCCGCTACAGCCCGGTTCACCGGAGTCCTGCTAGCCCAGTGCTACAGCCTGGATTCACTCGCTGATGACCGGCACGTTCGATGCTGGGTCATGGATGACTGTCCCTGTAAGTTTGTGCCACTTCGGGTTTACGACTAGCCATGTCAGCCCGGGCTCCTTATCATATGGATGCTAGCGACACTATCATATACGTGTGCCAAAAGGCGCAAACGGTCCCGGGCAAAGGTAAGGCGACACCCGTGGGAATACCGTGCGTGAGGCCGCAAAGTGATATGAGGTGTTACATGCTAGATCGATGTGGCATTGAGTCGGGGTCCTGACAGCAGGGATCCACTCAAGATGCTTGACAAAAGATGAACACTGAGCTACGGCTAATTCACTCAATAGCAGGCTCAAACAAGCATGGCAAAAGTGCAAAAGATATCAGGTTACAGACTTAGTGAAAGTAACAAGAAGTCAGGAATTTAACATCAGGAAGCAATGTTTAGAGCAAGATAACAACATGCTACATGAACATATCATGGCAAGGAAAGGCATGGCATGAAGATACTCAAAGCATACAACAAAAGTCCTTTACTAACCATAAGCCAAAATGGATCAGAAAATACAATGGCATCCATGTAAACATAGCAATTATCGTTAACAGATTCAGACTAGGAAAACTGGAACATGGCAAAACAGATATTAAGTAGGTATGTTTATGAGCTTGATGCACTCACCACATGGCATTGCATGACAATCTAAGCATACACCCAGCAAGTAGACATGGCATAGAAGCTAAACATGGCAAGAACAACCTCATAGCAAGCATGGATCAACTACAACAACCTCGGCAAAAATGCTTAACACGGAAACATTCTGCCAGGAACATTTTATAGAAAAATTAGAGCTCGATTGAGGTAATCTAGGGTGCTCCATAAATGCAAACAAAGACATGGATGGATAGAGCACGACAATATCTACAAAACATCCTTACTGATCATGCTCAAAAGAGGCATGGATCACTCTGTAGCAACAAGAATACATGGCATAAAAATATTAATAGGGCAAAGACTTAGAAGATTTCTAAGTCCCCGAAATGAGAAACATTACTAGGGCTACTTTGCATGCTTGTGCTAGTCTATACTACTATTAAAAGAGCAAACACCAGTTTATCTAAAGCCACGCAACAAACTGTACACAGGATAACCCGGACCCTTTGATCAAACCGACTTAAACATATCCTACTTCTCATATTGCATCAATAATCTGCCCATCCAAATCATCGTCTTAGATTAAATGTTCTGCCGAGCACACACCGGGTTTGCCAATCGTGCGAGGGCTCCACGCCCCTGATCCCCATGGCCGCTCCCTGATTTTCGGGAGGATCCACGTGAAAAGTGCCCCCCTGTGATACGCCTCGAGCCAACCAGCCCAACCCAGCCTCCGGTCGCCGCGGTCACACAAGCCGCCGATGAGCTCCACCTACAGGTCAGCCACGCCCAGAGCCCTCCTACTCCCTTCTCTCTTTCTGTCCTCACTAATCTCTATCCCACTCTCTATTCCCACACCGCAGGATGCCATGGCCATGGACTAAAGCTCCTCCGGACCTTCCCTCGCGACTGTTGGCCCTCCTCCTGACCAGATCGACGACGGCGATGACCGGATCTGCCCCGCCGCCATTTGTTTCCACCTTCCCAGGCAGCCCTGCCGCCCCTCCCAGCCGCCTCTTTGGACACCGCTGATGCACAACCGATTTGCCGCCGCTGTTCCTCGGCACAGCAGGGACCACCAGTGGTGCCACATGTCCTCTTCATCATGATAGGTACAGAACTGGATAACCGATTGGTGCTACTGCAGTTAAGATCTTTTATACGTCATGTCGACAATGGTGTTTGATAAGAAACCCAAGCAGGCCACATGTGAGTTGAATCAACATAATCTATATGATGTAGTGAAGGATAGACTCCTCTCCCCATGTTGTTTCTGGATATATTCTTTTTCAGTGAATTACTACAGAAGCATTGATTTAAGACTATTCTTCGTCATCTAAGAAAACTAAGATTTATTTTGGCCACGGGATTTCTTTCAACATATCCTATGAATGTTTCCATAGAAAGTTGCCCTCAGATCAAACTTCTTTATTTCTTCTACACAGGAAGGTGGTAGAATATGCATCCTTCAATGCATAGGTTTGTGATTTATATGCCCGGTGAGCCTCTTTCATTTCAATGCTTGAGAGTCCTAACATTTCATTTCTTTGAGCGTTTGAGTCCTATTGTTCTGTATTCCGAGCTCTTGAACATTTTCCTGCACAAAAATGATCTATAATAATTCTCTTCTAAGCCCAGAGATAGTTGTACACATCATTTATTCAATACTAAATTAGGAGTATGCTCTGAATTACTCCCGTAGTGCATTTTACATCCCCCTTACATCTATGTCATCTTACTCATATAAATTTGCTTACTGTATATATGCTTTCCCGTGCAATCATCCTTAACAAATATCACATCCGTAACTACTTATCATGGTATTTTCTATTTTTTACGCTGCCACTTACTGGTCTTATGACATGGAGAGGAGAGGCCAAGGAGTAGAAAGCATCCAGCTGTGTCTTGCAAACAAGCTAAGGTTGCATAATGTCACTGATTGTGCAAAACCAGAAAAACAAATCGCATCGCTGCATGTTTATATGAGTGCTCACTGCTAAGGGTCGAAGCTGATGCGGGCGCAGCCTCTGGGGTACTGTTCGGCGGCAGAGCTAGGTCATACCCATCGTGACAGTGCGACGCGCCCGGCTGCGGCTCGAATCCGTCGAAGATCAAGTCTCCACGGATGTCCGCCGTGTAGTTCAAACTTCCAAATCTGACCTGACGGCCAGGGGCGTAGCTTTCAATCTGCTCCAGATGGCCCGTGAGCCTCAAGTCGTCGACTAGAGTTTCGACATGCTTGGTTTTAACGACCATGTCGTCCACATATTGCTCCACTGTTTTGCCGATCTGGTTTGCCAGACATGTCTGAATCATGCGCTGATATGTTGCGCCGGCGTTTTTGAGCCCGGAGGGCATTGTGTTGAAGCAGAATGGGCCGTATGGTGTGATGAATGCCGTTGCGGCTTGGTCTGGCTCCGCCATTTTAATTTGATGGTAGCCGGAGTATGCGTTGAGGAAACACAATGAATCGTGTCCTGCGGTAGCATCGATGATTTGATTGATGCAGGGGAGGGGGAAGGGATCCTTTGGGCAGGCCTTGTTAAGGTCCCTAAAATCGATGCACAAGCGCCAGGATTTGTCCTTCTTTGGTATCATCACCAGGTTTGCTAGCCAGTCCGGATGTTTTATGTCTCTGATGAATCCGGCCTCCAATAGCTTGGCTAGTTCCTCTCCCATGGCTTGTCTCTTAGGCTCGGAGAAACGTCAAAGAGCCAGCTTGACTGGCTTGAATCCTTTTAGGATATTTAGGCTGTGCTCAGCCAGCCTGCGTGGGATTCCTGGCATGTCTGAAGGGTGCCAAGCGAAAATGTCCCAGTTCTCGCGTAGGAACTCTCGTAGTGCGGCGTCGACATCAGGGTTTAATTGTGCCCCGATGGAAGCTGTTTTTGTAAGGTCCGTTGGATGGACTTGGAATTTGACTATTTCGTCCGCTGGTTTAAAGGAGGTGGACTTGTATCTTTTATCGAGTATCACATCGTCCCTGTTCACCATGGAGCGCAGCGCAGTTAGTTCCTCGGCCGCTAGGGCTTCGGATAGTGCCTCGAGGGCCAGTGCGGCTGTCTTATTTTCGGCGCGGAGTGCTATGTCCAAATCACTAGCAAGAGTGATGATTCCGTTGGGCCCGGGCATTTTGAGCTTCATGTACCCGTAATGGGGTATGGCTTGGAAGATTGTAAACGCCTCCCGCTCTAGTAGAGCGTGGTATCCGCTGCTAAACGGGGCCACTTGGAATGTAATTTCTTCGGACCTGTAATTATCCGGCGTGCCGAATACCACATCTAGTGTGATTTTCCCAGCACAGCGTGCTTCCCGGCCGGGGATGATTCCTCTAAAGGTTGTGCTACTGTGCTCAATGTGGCTCCAGTCTATTTCCATCTCTTGAAGAGTTTCCTCATAGATTGTAGCGATCAGACCTCAAATGGTCCAATCTCTGTGCTCGGCTGTCATCACTGGATGAGTAATGCTGACACCACACAGTACTTGAAGGATTTATAACAGAGTAGCAATCACACACTTATTACATCGAATGTCTCAAAAGAGAGCTTATTACAATAAGTATGGCTTAAGGCCATCTAATAACGATAACAGCGGAAGACTTGGAAGATAAGTGAGTCCACCAACTCCAACGGCATCACTGAGTATAGAACCATGACCTAAAAACTCTTTAATCGTCATCTGAAAAGTCTGCAACATTAACATTGCAGCCCAAAACGGGTCAGCACATGGAATATGCTGGCAAAATAACACATAGAGAATCATGAAAGATTAAGCCTATACTACATGCATATTTGGCTGGTGGAAAGCTCTATGGTTACAGTTTTGCGTAAAGCCAATTTTTCCCTATTGCAAAGGAATAAATTTTATTTAACTAACATGGTGGTTGTCAAACATTCAGAATGGTTGACAGCATTCTCGGTCCCAATTAAGCATCATCATTAAACAAAACCCAACAAAATTAAATTTTAGAGTAACATGTTGAGATTCACATGATAATCCAGGTACTAGATACTCAAGATGTCCATAACCGGGGACACGGCTAATCATGATTAGTTTATACACTCTGTAGAGGTTTGCGCACTTTTCCCCACAAGACTCGATCGCCTCCGTTTGGTTTCTCGCACTACATGGTGTTTGAGAAACGGATGACCGAGACATAGTCTTTCAGAAGCGCTAGCACCTTACGATGGATAGACCGTTACACCTACTTTCCCCTACATCTGCTAGTCAACCTTGTAAGAGTTCGCATGACTTAATCAACTATGCTAGAGCCCATAATAGCTTGTGGCTGCACACGGAAGTTTCTAGTATGAAATATCTCATGATCCCTTTGGGCCTGGGTGTCGGTCCATAAAGAAAAACAACAGGCAATCCTGGAATACCCAGGTACCTCAATCCACCCAGATGTGTGTTTAAGTTGCCACCTTAGATAAACCATTAATTAACAAACTCACATCTGTCATGGATATCACTCACCCAATCCACGTCTACTAGCATAGCATGGCATAATAGGCAAACATGGAAGTAACTCCCAAAGGTTTGATAATACAACAGGTAATAGGTACTACCTCAACTACTTCCCAAACCCACAATTTAATTAGATCCTAATCATGCAATGTGTGAGGATTGATCTAATGCAATAAAACTGGGTAGTTTGAAAGCATGATCAAAGTGTTACTTGCCTTGCTGATGATCCGCGAAACCTAGAGATTCGAAGTAGCAGGAGGCGCACTCCGGGTATTCTATCGCATACAAACAAACAAGCATACAATAAGTACTCATCTAATGCACAGGTAAAACTCAAATAAGAGATCTAACTAGAAAGTTCAACTTAAGAACTCTCGTTTGCAAAAACAATCAAATCAAACGAAGCAACGAAAGTCAAACGGCGAAAGAAAGAAACTTCGTTCTACTAATCTGGATCTAAGTCAAATTTTGTAGAAGAAAAACTTGTTTAAGTTGGCTAAACGGATAGAGGGTTTCGAGACGAAACTCCAGGCACTTGAATCGCCTGATTCCGATAAACGAGCGAAAAGTTATACTAAAACGAAAATCGGATCAGAAATCGCGATCAGAAAAATCGCGGATTTAATCCAAGAAAAGGAAAAACAACGAACGTTCGTTAAAACGAATGAACGAGCGAACGCTCGCTAAATAAATAAACCGGGAAAAAAACGGGCGGCAAAAACGAGGTTGACCTCGGGTGGCTGGTCCGGCGGCGGCGGCGGCTCCGGCGGGCGGCTAGGGTTAGGGATTCGGGCGCGGGTGGGCTGGCGGCGGCGCTGCTGGGCTGGGGCGGCTCGGGGCGGTGCTATTTAAAGGCTGCCCCCAGGCGGAGTCACGCTCGGGTACGGCACGAAGTCGGTTCGCGTTTTTTTTAATAATTCCATGCAGAAAAACAAATAAAAGAAATACTAAACGGACTCCAAAAATCCCGAAATAAATTTTGCCCGACTTCTAAAATCAAGCCGGACAAAGTGAACATTTATTTGGGGCCTAAATGCAATTTTGAAAAACGCATATTTTTCCTAAATTCAAATAAAATATCGAAAAACTCCGAAATAAAATCTTATTTGATTATACTATTAAATCCTCAATATTTCTTTATTCTGGGAAAGTCATTTTATTCCCTCTCTCATATTTTTGTAATAGAAATAATTGATAATAAAATAATTAAAATCAAATGATCCTATTCTCAAAATTTGAGAAAACTCAAATATGAAAATAACGAAATCCCCAACTCTCTCCGTGGGTCCTTGAGTTGCGTAGAATTTCTAGAATCAAAACCAAAAGCAAATAAAGTATGATATGCATTGATGATCTAATGTATAACATTCCAAATTGAAAATTTGGGATGTTACAAACCTACCCCCCCTTAAGATGAATCTCGCCCTCGAGATTCGGGTTGGCTAGAAACTAGGTGAGGGTGGTCCTTGAGCAAATCTTCCTCTCGCTCCCAGGTGGCTTCATCCTCTGTGTGGTGGCTCCACTGAACCTTACAAAACTTGATAACCTTGCTGCGGCTGGCTCGGCTGGCAAACTCGAGAATCTTAACTGGTTTCTCCTCATAGGTCATATTGTTATCCAACTGAATTCCTTCCAATGGCACTGTGTCTCTCAAGGGTATGTCAGCCATCTCCGCGTGGCACTTCTTCAACTGAGAAACGTGGAACACATCATGAACTCCTGACAATCCTTCGGGTAATTCCAACTTGTAGGCCACTTCTCCCATACGCTCCAATACTCACTATGGTCCTACAAATAGTGGCGCTAACTTTCCCTTAACACCAAAGCGCTTTATTCCCCGAAGTGGGGATACTCGAATATAAACTCGGTCTCCGACTTCGTAAACTGTCTCCTTGCATTTAGAATCTGCGTAGCTTTTCTTCCTGGACTGGGCTACCTTAAGCCTATCGCGAATCAACTTCACCTTCTGTTTAGACTCCTTAATGAAATCAGGTCCAAACAACTGGCGGTCTCCAACTTCATCCCACGACAACGGTGTCCTGCACCTCCTTCCGTACAAGGCTTCGAAAGGGGCCATCTTTAAACTAGATTGATAGTTTTTGTTGTAAGAGAATTCTGCATATGGAAAATTGTCGTCCCAACTAGATCCCTAATCTAGCGCACAAGCTCTCAGCATATCCTCCAAAATCGGATTGACTCTCTCGGTCTGTCCATCTATCTATGGATGAAAAGCTGTGCTGAACTCTAGCCTGGTACCCAAAGTTTCGTGCAACTGATTCCAGAACTTTGAGGTAAACTGGGTTCCTCTATCTGATACTATACTCCTCGGAACTTCATGTAAGCATACAATCCTGGTCATGTAAATCTTTGCCAACTTAGCACTGGTGTAAGTGGTCTTTACCGGGATGAAATGAGCTACTTTCGTCAACCAATCAACTACAACACAAATCGAGTCATAGCCTGAACGAGTCCTGGGTAATCCCGTGATAAAATCCATGCCTAGCTTATCCCACTTCCATTCGGGTATCGGCAATGGCTGTAACAATCCTACTGGCTTCTGATGCTCCGCCTTTACTCTCTGGCATACATGACAAACTGCTACATACTCCGCAATATCTTTCTTCATTCCGGTCCAAATACATCTTGGTATTTCCTGGGTGAATCGAATATGGTGAATCGTGTGCCTCTTGCAGAATCAACTTCCTGACATCCGGGTCATTGGGCACATAAACACGGTCTTCAAACCATAGGGTGTCGTGCTCATCCTCATGAAATCCTTTAGCCTTTCCTTCGCTCATTTTCTCCTTTATAGAGGCAATCTCCTTGTCAGTCTTCTGAGCTTCTCTGATTCTATCCATCAAAGTTGACTGAATCTCCAATGCTGCTACATAGCCTCTCGGAACTATTTCCAAACATAGCTCACGAAGATCCTCGGCTAACTCCTTTGGTATTTCTCCCGTCATTAGTGTATTGACATGGCTCTTATGGCTCAATGCGTCAGCTACTACATTAGCCTTTCCAGGATGGTAATGCAATCTCATATCATAATCCTTGATGAGCTCCAACCATCTCCTTTGTCTAAGGTTTAACTCCTTCTGCGTGAAAATGTATTTCAAACTCTTGTGATCCGTGTACACCTCACAATGATTTCCAATAAGGAAATGTCTCCATGTTTTCAATGCATGCACTATGGCTGCTAACTCCAAATCATGCATGGCATAATTCAATTCGTGAGGTTTCAGTTGTCGTGAGGCATATGAAACAACTCTCCCTTCCTGCATAAGCACTGCTCCAAGTCCTCGACGTGAAGCGTCACAATACACCTCATAATCCTTGGTCTAGTCTGGCAAAATCAACACTGGTGAAGTAACCAAGCGTTTCTTCAACTCCTGGAAACTAGCCTCACACTCCTCAGTCTATATGAACTTGGTATCCTTCTTTAACAACCCCGTCATAGGTTTTGCAATCTTGGAGAAATTCTCAATAAATCTTCGGTAGTATCCTGCGAGTCCAAGGAAACTCCGGATCTCTCCAACTGTTGTTGGTGCTTCCCAATTGGTCACAGTGATAACCTTTGTGGGATCAACTGCTATTCCTTCTCCGGATATAACGTGTCCGAGGAATCCTACTTCCTTCAACCAAAACTCACATTTGCTGAACTTGGCATACCACTGATGTTCTCTGAGCTTCTCAAGTACCAATCGCAAATGTTCCTTATGTTACTCTTCATTCTTCGAGTAAACCAGAATATCATCAATGAACACCACGACGAACTTATCCAAAAACTCCATAAACACTTTGTTCATCATGTTCATAAAATAGGCAGGTGCATTAGTCAGACCAAATGACATAATGGTGTACTCATACAGCCCATATCTTGTGGTGAATGCTGTCTTAGGTATGTCTTGCTCTCGAATCTTCAACTGATGGTACCCTGATCGCAAATCGATCTTGGAAAACACTTTAGCTCCTTGCAATCGATCAAACAAATCATTGATCATTTGTATTGGGTACTTGTTCTTGATCGTTACTTCATTCAACCCACGATAATCAACAACCATCCTTAACGATCCATCCTTTTTCTCCACTAGAAGTACTGGTGATCCCCAAGGCGACAAACTTGGGCGAATGTAACCTTTATCCAGTAACTCCTTAATCTGCTTCTTAATCTCCACCAAATCCTTTGCGGGCATCCTGTATGGTCTCTTCGATATTGGCCCTGTGCCTGGCAAAAGCTCAATCAAAAACTCAATATCTCTATCCGGTGGCATGCCTGGCAACTCTTCTGGAAATACGTGAGGGAAATCCCTTACCACTGGTACTTCCTCCTGCACAACTCCTGATAAGGAATTTACTTGTGTCCTATTTGGCGCATGCCAGGATACATACTTGATCCTTCTTCCTTCTGGCGTCGTAAGCAAAATTGTCTTACTGGCGCAATCGATATTTCCCCCATACATCGACAACCAATCCATACCGAGAATTACATCCAAACCTTGGGATTCCAGAATAATTAAATCCGTTGGGAAAATATGCCTTCCTATACTTAATGGCACTTGGAAACATCCTTGACTGGCCATATACTCCGCTCCTGGTGAGCTTACTAGCATATGTGTTCTAAGAGCCTTAGTGGGCAGGTTATACTTATCCACAAATCCCTTGATATGTATGAATGCGATGCACCGGTATCAAAAAGAACAAGTGCAGTAAATGACTTAACCAAAACTTACCGATTACTGCATCCGGCTGCTCTTCAACCTCCTCCACGTTAACGTGGTTCACCTGTCCCCTATTGAAAGGGTTCGGCTTCTTCCCAGAGCTTCCATTGCCATTTCCATTCTGGGATTCAGGACATTCATAGGCATAATGTTCGGTCTTCTGGCACTTAAAGCAAGTGACTTGGCTCAGGTCTTTCTAGGCTGGGGTTGATGGGTTGGTACGGTTCTGGCTGTTGCTTCCTCCATTACCATTACCATTCTTGGTGCCATTGTGATTGTGCGAGGTACCTCCTCCATGGGTATGCTGAAAATGTCCTCCCGGTCAAGGGGTAAAACGTGGCTTCTGCTGAGCTCCTGAATTATACTTTCCTTGTGCATACTTCCTCTTGCGATTTTCAATTTACCGCTTCTTCCCTTCAATCATAAGAGCACGATCTACCAACTCCTGGTAGTTTTTGAAGGTTGCTACCATCAACTGCATGCTCAAGTCATCATTCAGTCCTTCCAGAAACTTCTCCTGCTTAGCTGCATCCATAGCAACGTCATCTGGGGCATAACATGCTAGTTTACTAAAGTCCTCCACATACTGGCCAACTGTCCATCCTCCTTGTGACAGTGTCTGCTGAAACTCTCGCTTCTTCATCCTGCTGAAACATGGGCAGTTCGAAAAGCCTGCTGAAACTGGTCCCATGTGATAGTGTCGATAGGGAAAGTGGCTGTGAAATTCTCCCACCATGATGCTGCGGGTCCTTCAAGTTGATGTGCGGCAAACTTCACCTTCTCCGCATCTGTGCATCCTGCTGTGGTCAACTCTCTAGCTGTCTTGCAGAGCCAATCATCTGCTACTATCGGCTCGGTGCTACTGGAAAACACCGGTGGATTCAGCCTAAGAAAACGGGCTAAGTGATCAACAGGTGGTGGTGGTGGTGGGTTGTTGTTGTTCCCCTGATTCTGATTCTGGACTAGCAACTGCATCAATGTGTTCTGCTGCTGGATCAACTGAGTGAGCTCCGGTGGAAAGGTAAATCCGGGGTCACGTCTCGGAGGCATCTGAGGGTTTAGAAAAGACGAGATTTAAGAATAGAGGGGGTCTAAAGAGAAACACTACCCATATGCACATGAGGCAAAAGCAAACAATTCACTTCATTCAATCACATAAGGGCATACAATCGATCTAACTATCGCAAAAGTGCTCGGACTACTATATTTACATGGTGGACTACTACTACTGATGAGGTGGTCTACTAGAAATATTCTTCGGTTGCAGACTCCATGATATCTGCTCCGGCTTCATCAACATAGTCATCATCGCTATCATCTGGGTCCGAGTCGGTGTCGTCGATGATGATGTAGTCTTCCGAGCGAATCTCCTTGGGTTCTCCGTCTTCATCTACTAGTGTAGGGCCTCCCATAAATATCCCGATCTTGATTGTTAGGTCATCATTCTTATCCACTAATACTTCAATTTCTTCTTCATAGTCTTCACGTGTAGCCTTGAGTTCTTCCTCCAGTTCCTTGATTCTTCTCCTTGCCTTCTTCAGGTCTATCATGTCGGCGCACATCTGGTTCTCCTGACGTCGAATGTGCTGGTTTAATTCCTGGATAAAAGCTGCAATTGATCTATCCTATCTGGTGCTGATCATCTCCCAGTGCTCATCTCGGCGCCCACAAATCTGGTAGATAGTATCCTTGAGATCATTGTGGTAGACTTCTCCAATGCGTCCCATGGCGATGTGAGCTGCCATGCTCTTTCCTAGACTCCAAGGTGCATCAAAAGAAAACTCTATGGGCTCAGTGACTAGCATGAACGTCCTTCCTGGAACTTGAACTTGAATCATCCAACGCTCTTCTTCAGGTAAAGTGGCATTGTAGGTTCTGGTGAAGCTTGGTACTCCTATGTTTAGGTATCTATTGACTTCCTTCAGGTGACGTCCAAAGGGTGTATCTTCATCCGGTTGCGTGAACTTGTTCCTTGCATCCTCCATCCTAAAGAGTAGAAAAGATGAGAGGTCAGAAGAGAAGAGAGTGAGTAGTGATCTAGGTCTTTAGCTTAGTGGTCGTGTCCTACAGTCAGCGTGTGCTCTGATACCATCTTTGTAGCGACCAGACCTCAAACGGTCCAATCTCTGTGCTCAGGTGTCATCCCTAGATCAGTAATGCTGACACCACACAGTACTTGAAGGATTTATAACAGAGTAGCAATCACACACTTATTACATCAAATGTCTCAAAAGAGAGCTTAGCTTAAGGCCATCTAATAACGATAACAGCGGAAGACTTGGAAGATAAGTGAGTCCATTAACTCCAACGGCATTACTGAGTATAGAACCACGACCTAAAAACTCCTTAATCATCGTCCGAAAAGTCTGCAACATTAACGTTGCAGCCTGAAATGGGCCAGCACATGGAATATGCTGGCAAAATAACACATAGAGAGTAATGAAAGATTAAGCCTTTACTACATGCATATTTGGCTGGTGGAAAGCTCTATGGTTATAGTTTGGCGTAAAGCCAATTTTTCCCTACTGCAAAGGAATAAATTTTATTTCACTAACATGGTGGTTGTTAAACATTGAGAATGGTTGACAGCATTCTCAATCCCAATTAAGCATCATCATTAAACAAAACCCAATAAAATTGAATTTTAGAGTAACATGTTGAGATTCACATGATAATCCAGGTACTAGATACTCAAGATGTCCATAACCGGGGACACGGCTAATCATGATTAGTTTATACACTCTGCAGAGGTTTCTCGCACTACATGGTGTTTGAGAAACGGATGACCGAGACATAGTCTTTCAGAAGCGCTAGCACCTTACGATGGATAGACCGTTACACCTACTTTCCCCTACATCTGCTAGTCTACCCTGTAAGAGTTCGCACGACTTAATCAACTATGCTAGAGCCCATAATAGCTTGTGTTTGCACACGGAAGTTTCTAGTATGAAAAATCTCATGATCCCTTTGGGCCTGGGTGGCGGTCCATAAAAAAAACAACAGGCAATCCTGGAGTACCCAGGTACCTCAATCCACCTAGATGTGTGTTTAAGTTGCCACCTTAGATAAACCATTAATTAACAAACTCACATCTGTCATGGATATCACTCACCCAATCCACATCTACTAGCATAGCATGGCATAATAGGCAAACATGGAAGTAACTCCCAAAGGTTTGATAATACAACAGGTAATAGGTACTACCTCAACTACTTCCCAAACCCACAATTTAGTTAGATCCTAATCATGCAATGTGTGAGGATTGATCTAATGCAATAAAACTTGGTAGTTGGAAAGCATGATCAATGTGTTACTTGCCTTGCTGATGATCCGCGAAACCTAGATATTCGAAGTAGCAGGCGGCGCACTCCGGGTATTCTATCGTAGACAAACAAACAAGCATACAATAAGTATTCACCTAATGCACAGGTAAAACTCAAATAAGAGATCTAACCAGAAATTTCAACTCAAGAACTCCGGTTTGCAAAAAGAATCAAATCAAACGAAGCAACGAAAGAAACAAACTTCATTCTACTAATCTGGATCTAAGTCAAATTTTACAGAAGCAAAAACTTGTTTAAGTTGGTTAAACGGATAGAGGGTTTCGAGACGAAACTCCAGGAGCTTGAATCGCCTGATTCCGATTAACGAGCGAAAAGTTATACTAAAACAAAAATCGGATCAGAAATCGCGATCAGAAAAATCGCGGATTTAGTCCGAGAAAAGCAAAAACGACGAACGTTCGTTAAAACGAACGAACAAGCGAACGCTCGCTAAATAAGTAAACCGGGGAAAAAACCGGGCGGCGAAAACGAGATTGACCTCGGGCGGCGGGTCCGGCGGCTCCGGCGAGCGGCGGCGGCGGCGGGCGGCGGGCGGCTAGGCTTAGGGTTTCGGGCGCGGGTGGGCTGGCGGCGGCGCTGATGGGCTGGGGTGGCTCGGGGCGGCGCTATTTAAAGGCTGCCCTCGGGCGGAGTCCCGCTCGGGTACGGCCCGAAGTCGGTTCGCGTTGTTTTAATAATTCCATGCAGAAAGACAAATAAAAGAAATACTAAACGGACTCCAAAAATTCCGAAATAAATTTTCCCCGACTTCTAAAATCAAGCGGGACAAAGTGAACATTTATTTGGGGCCTAAATGCAATTTTGAAAAACGCATATTTTTCCTAAATTCAAATAAAATATCGAAAAACTCTGAAATAAAATCTTATTTGATTTTATTATTAAATCCTCAATATTTCTTTATTTTTTTAAAAGTCATTTTATTCCCTCTCTCATATTTTTGTAATAGAAATAATTGATGATAAAATAACTAAAATCAAATGGTCCTATTCTCAAAATTTGAGAAAACTCAAATATGAAAATAACGAAATCCCCAACTCTCTCCGTGGGTCCTTGAGTTGCGTAGAATTTCTAGGATCAAAACCAAAAGCAAATAAAGTATGATATGCATTGATGATCTAATGTATAACATTCCAAATTGAAAATTTGGGATGTTACATAGATGAGGTTTAATCCGCTGCCACCGTCCATGAGTACCTTGGTGAGTCGAAAGCCGTCCACGATTGGACTAAGGACCAGTGCGGTTGGTGCTCGGGCTGTTCGGGATTTGGGTTCGTCACTGGCATTGAAGGTAATAGCCGTGTCACTCCAAGGATTTATTTCTGCTATGTGGCAGATTTCGGCCATGCTGCGGAGTGTTCGCTTGCGTCTGTTATTTGATGCGAAGGTCTCAAAGACTGTTAACACCGTATTGTTGTCCGCGGGATGGTGCTCTGTGGTTTTTGGGAGGAGTAGATCCTCACCACTTTTGGCCACCTGCCGGAGTATCCAACATGCTCTAAGGCTGTGCGTTGGTATTGCATCCGCTGTACTATGAATTTTGCAGGGTCCGTTGAGCCATCCCTCCAGTACGGTTCCTTGCCCCATTGAGGGCTTTTGCTTTTTGGTAGTTAACCCAGGTGTATTGTGATAATGCACCCTTTTATTTTGGACAGGGTTTGTATTCAGGGCCGGATTATCCCAAAATTTTATTTCGGTTTTCCAGGCGCTTTCCATCGCACAGTACTTTTGTACTATGGACACCAAGTCGGCAAAGCGTGTAATTTCGCGGCGACTTATGGCATTGAGGATTCCCTTGTCCGTGCAATTATTACGAAAGAATGAAATTGCGTCTTCCTCGCGGCAGTCCTTTATCCTGTTCATGACTAGGAGGAATTTGGCCCAGTAATGGTGTACTGTTTCTTCGGGCTCTTGCATAATTTGGGATAGATCGCATATGTTTGGGTGGGTGGGTGGAATTGAATCCGAATCCTCACCCGATCTGAGACTCAAGGGCCAAGGAGTTTCCGAACTCAAAAGTTTGGATTCTTGGAAGTTTTCCGATAAATCTAGCCCGCTGCCTGATTCTAGGTTCAGGCCTTGAGTGACGTCCTCCCCTCCGCGGGTATCCGGCTTGGAGGGATCGGGAATCCGGACATAGCTAGTCCTTAAGATAGATGAAGGGTTGCCGCATTGTTCCTCCACCACTGCAACGTGATGGGTGACCTAGGGAGAGTTAATCTCTCTCAGATCGGGTTTAGGCCCAATCTGATCGTAGTCTGTAGCGACTCCTAGAGCGGCGATGCGATCCAAGAGCTCGTTCAGGGAAGAGAGCTCCATTGAATCTAACTGCTCGGCGAGTTCTGAGTTGACGTGAAGATTGCTTTTGATGACCCGAGAAGTCATCGCCAGCGCAGCAGCCGAACAGGCGGTCGTAAGAAAACCACCTAGCCGGAGAGTTTGGACGATAGCCAAAGCTCCCTCAATGATAGTGCCGTCTTTAAAGACAAGATGAGACATCCTTCCTGGTGGCGACATCACAGCGGAACTCTCAATGAAAGCACCAATGTCGGTGTCAAAATCGGCAGATCTCGGGTAGGGGTCCCTAACTGTGCGTCTAGGCTGGATGGTAACAGGAGGCAGGGGACACGAAGTTTTACCCAGGTTCGGGCCCTCTTGATGGAGGTAAAACCCTACATCCTACTTGATTAATATTGATGATATGGTAGTACAAGTAGATCTACCACGAGATCAGAGAGGCTAAACCCTAGAAGCTAGCCTATGGTATGATTGTATGTTGTGATTGTTGTCCTACGGACTAAAACCCTTCGGTTTATATAGATATCGGAGAGGGTTAGGGTTACACAGGGTCGGTTACAAAGGAGGAGATATTCATATCCGTATTGCCTAGCTTGCCTTCCACGCCAAGTAGAGTCCCATCTGGACACGAGACGAAGTCTTCAATCTTGTATCTTCACAGTCTATCAGTCTGGCAAATGGAGATAATCCGGCTGTCCGGAGACCCCCTAATCCAGGACTCCCTCAGTGGGCCTTTGATAGGCCTAAACATAATTTGGGACCTCAGTAACAATAGGCCGTTTACAGGTGTAAATATCTCGAGCCCATAAAAAACATGGGCCTTTAAAAGACCGAAAGTGAGATTGGGCCCTGATTGTGCCAAATAACCCACTAGCCTTAGCAGGCCGAAATGGTGGCCCATTTATGATGCGGATCTTTCACAGGCCAAAATTCGGACGTGCCATAAATGCGCCGACCTAATACATGGGCCTTTAACAGGCCGAAAGTTCGGTCGGGCTAGATTATCGTCATTTTTATATGGGACATTAATGGGCCCGATGTGACGTTGGGCCACATATGGCCCATGGATTTCGTCCGACGTTAGCAGGCCAAAAATCACAACAGGCCGAAAGTGGCCCAAATCTATAGTGGCCCTCTAACAGGTCGAATGTCAGACATGTCCGAATATGACCCAAATCCTTCACGGTCGTTTATGGGCCGAAAGTTTCAATGGCCTGTAAATGAGCCCAAATGAAGCAGGACGTTTAACAAGCCGAAAATACACCAGGCCGTAATTCGGCCCATATACTTAGCGGACTGTTAATGTGCCAGAAGTGACCATGGGCCGCGATGATGACAAGTTTAGGATAGGCCGCTGACGAGCCGATTTGACAATAGCCGTATAGGCCTTAACTGAGAATGTTGGGCCTTTAGCTGGACTAGCCCATTATGGTCGACAAAATCTTGTGGGCCTTTAGCTGGGCCGGCCCATTATGGCCCGCAAAATCTCGTGGGCCTTTAGCTGGGCCGACCCATTATGATACACAAAATGGCGTGGGCCTTTTGATGGGCCGGCCCATTATGGACCACAAAATCATGTGGGCCTTTAGTTGGGCCGGCCCATTTAAACTTTATGGGCCACTTTTGGGCTGGTCCACGTGTCAACATATCATAAGCGCATCTCGCCCATTGGATGAGTGACACATGTGCCATCACGGAGCTGACACGTGTTTCCGTCAGCCAATCAGAATTTTACACGTGGAAAATCCCCATTTGTCCGGGCTGTTAACGGGTTATCGGATCCAAAACCGGACCCGATAGCTTAACGTCATTCTGTTACGGTGGATGCCACATGTCGGTCATCCTTGATGAAAACACTTCTGTGACGCGCGATTTATGGTCATGGAAGTGGACACTTCTGTGATGATAATTTTGGTAATGTCAGGGCATGTACAATGGTGCTAGCTTAGGAGTGCCATGTAGATTAATTGGTGAGGTGGAGGAGAGAGAAACGGAAAAAAGGGTCTTGCCTTCGCTTATTTAAGCGATGACATCTTAGGTCCGATTTTGACACGATCGGTGATCCGTGCGCCGAACGGCCACACCCGGATCCTTCTCATTGCCTCGCGCGAAAATTTTCTCCTTGCCGCGCCTTTGTTCCTTCTTGCCCAACCTGCGCGCCAAATTACTCATCCCGATCCTGGAGCCCTCCAGAAGAAACCTAGGGCCGCTACCCCCATAAATCCACGGCCGCAGACTTGATCCTCCACCCGTGCGCCTTGCAGGTTCCATGAGCACCAACATGGCTGGCAATGGGAGGAACAAAGCGGCGCCCCCATCCCAGGTGATGGACGGAGCAGACGGACAAGACCCAAAATATGGCGTCCCTCCCCTGCCGATGGGGCGACCTAAAGCTGCCGCAGCCGCCGTAGCGGCATCGAACGCTTGGTTGGCTGGACATGCTGCCGCTAGATCCGATTCTTCCCTTCAAGTTGATTGGTAAGGTACACCGTCCTCTAGTTCCATACCTGTAAGATTAAGCTTTGACATGTGCTCGTTCAAGTAGCTGCCTGATTAATCTTTAGATCTGGACACTCCGGTCGATCATCCATCTAAATTTGTTTCAAGTCAATTTGTGCAGTTTTAATTTTGTACCAGTCCAATGCTATGTAATCTATTATGAGAATTAAGCTTGTGCCAAATCATGTACCTATTCTGTGCAACTAGGTGATGATTCATATACTGATACATTAGTCAGAAAAATTATTTTTCCTGATCATGCCCATTTCAGTTCCGGATCATGCATAGTCAGTGCAATATTTATTAGTACAATTTCTGCACTTGTTGATTAAGTATTTTTAAGATTTCATTTTCCATGACCATATGCATACTCTTGTTCTAAGGATGGTTTCATGGAAATAATCCAGATGCAATTAGTTGATGATGGTTTCGAAACAATAGTCCAGATGCAATTACTTGATGATCCCCATACTGATATGGTCATGATTCCAACGAATTACAAGATTTTGTTAGTAGATGTTCATGTATGTATGGGCAAACTCATCCTTGCTTTAATCTTTCATTTGAGGAATAATTTGCAGCACATGTTCATACATTATCGCTGAACTAAGGCTATATGAAGATACAAGTATTTCTAATGTTTGGGTGCATACATTCTTTTAGGGGAAATGATGTTTACCCACCTGGTGGTTTTGTAAATTATTTGCGCAATCCATCGAGCTTTATCCTTCCACAACAAATTCCTCCTCAACCAGCCATGTCACATGATGCTCATTTCGTGGCACCACTGACATTTGCATCTGAAAAGAATTCAATTAGAGCAGCGAAGAAATGATCCAAGCGTGTCCATGTTGAAATTGAAGATGATGAAGGGGAAGGAAAAACTATGAAGAGACTGTCATGGACATCAGAGGAGGATGATAGATTGGTAAGTTACCATTAAATTTATCATATTTGGTACTCCTTATGGCTATGTCAATATTCACATAAGCTTTTTGTTTACAATATAGATGAGTGCTTGGCTCAGAAACTCAAATGATTCTATCGGTGGTAATTTTAAGAAGAATTACAAATATTGGGGAGATGTGGTCACGGACTACAATAGCAACACACCCTCAGATCGCAGAAGACAAGTCAATCAAGCTATGAACCGATGGCATCGAGTTAACAAAATGATAAATAATTTCCATTCCATCCACACGGAGATTAGCGGTGTATATGCTAGTGGGCAGTCCAATCAGCAATTGATGGAGAAAGTCCACAAAACATATGAGAACAGACATGGAGGACCATTTCTTCTGGAAAGTACCTGGCAGGTTGTTCGTCACTACCCGAAGTGGTCTACGTACAATGCAGAACTGAATGGATCGAAGAAAATAGATGTGGCCGACCTGGGGAAGGCGTAGGATAATGAGGCAGCTGATAGTGACGATATCCCATGGCCTCCAGGTACCAAAATAGCTAAAAGATATGGGAATGGCAATGAGAAAAGAAAGTTGAAGTCAGAGGATTTAGAAGAGCTTGAGAAATTCTTAGCAGCCCAAAAAGAAGCTACTAAAAGTCACACGGATGTCCTTGAAGTGCAAAAGTGTATTGCAGCTGATAAACTTGAGTCGTCGAGGCTCATTCTCCTTGCAGCGAAGGAGAACAAGGAGGCAAAAACAAGAGGGAAAATGGTAGAACAGTATGGTAAATTATTGAAACAAGATATGTGAGGGATGACTGAGTTTCAGAAAGGTGAGCATGCGATTGCACTTAAGTTGTTGCGGGAGGAGTTATTCCCCAATGCTCGTCAATAAGTTTTGAAGGTATGTTTTTGTGTTCCTATGAGGCTTTGTTGTATCATGCTGGGTTCTAAGATGTTGCATTGTACAACTATTTAACGTGATAATTGTTTAACATCCAAGCTTTTTGTATGCAGGAACAGATCTGTTCCTGTTTGATGAATAAAGAGAGAAGAACAACCAATAAAGTAATGGCGTTCATGTGCCACTACTGCTGTTTCAGGAGTGCAGAAGATGGTTTATGTTTTGTTGACAGTAGTATTTAGTATCAATATCAATAGATTTGTGTTGGTCTCGCAACTAGTTATTTATGTATTTCAGCTTCTTGCATGAGTACTTCCAAAAATTGTTTTCAAATCCGAACTCAGTATTCTTTAATCTGTAATGATTACAATACTACAAGTCGTATTGGTCTCAAACTCTGCTGATCCGTGTGTACCAAGGACTTGTAGTCTGTTTTCTACATGGACTTTGATAGATGCGACTAGTGTTATATATATAGCCTACGCCCTGGACAACTCTGTATGCCAATTGTTTCTTTGTAATTTGTGCACGACTATGTCCCAATCTAGCTCTAGTTCGTCGGGTGATCATGATGCCATGGATGAAGACATTGACGACCTAGTCGAGGTCTACACAATTTAAGACTTCATGGCCGAGCAGGAAATTCTAGACGTACTTAGTCAGCACATCGGAGAGAAGTTGAAGGCCATGCTTGAACAAAGTGTTGACTCGTTTCATCACCAAAGTGGTCCCAGGAGGTTCATACCTAGGAATCATGCAGAGGCACACGACCGACTCGTTGCTAATTATTTCTCTGAAAATCCCCTCTACACTGAGCAGATGTTTCGTAGAAGATTTCGAATGAGAAAACCTCTTTTCCTACGAATTGTAAGTGCTCTTGGAAATTGGTCCCCGTATTTTACTAACAGGGTAGATGCTACTAATCGTGAAGGGCTGTCGCCACTCCAGAAGTGTACAACGGCTATTCGTATGCTTGCCTATGGGACCTCGGCTGACCAGCTTGATGAGGTGCTAAGTATCAGCGCAAGCACATCATTGGAGTGTTTGGGTTATTTTGCGACAGGCGTGATTGCTAAGTTTGGTCAAGAGTATTTGCGGCCTCCTTCAGTAGACGATCTTGAACGTTTACTGCAAATTGGCGAGTCTCGTGGCTTCCCTGGCATGATAGGCAGCATTGATTGTATGCATTGGCAGTGGGAGAATTGTCCAGTTGCATGAAGGGGTCAATTTACTCGTGGTGATCATGGTGTCCCAACTATGATACTTGAAGCAGTTGCTTCACATCACCTTCGGATATGGCATGCTTATTTTGGGGTTGCTGGGTCCAACAACGACATCAATGTTCTGAATCGGTCAACATTGTTCACCAATACTTTGAAAGGAGAAACTCCAAGGGTGCAATTTAATGTCAATGGGAGACAATATAGCTCAAGTTACTATCTCGCTGATGGAATATATTCAGAATGGGCTGCCTTCATGAAGACAATACCACTTCCTCAAAGTGAAAAGGATAAATTATTTGCAAAGCATCAAGAAGGGGCGAGGAAGGATGTCGAGCGGGCTTTTGGGGCATTGCAAGCTCGCTTTAATATCGTTCGTCGTCCGGCTCGACTGTGGAAACGGAAAGCCATTGGGGATATCATGAGAGCTTGCGTCATACTTCACAATATGATAGTTGAGGATGAAGGGGTCATCATTTGCTCTACCACCCGAAGTCACCATCGGTCCACACGTCGCATTCACAGACTACCTACAGAGAAGTTCAGCTATTCGTGACCGGTAAATGCATCTCCAGCTGAAGGATGATCTAGTCGAAAATATTTGGCAACGTTTTGGTGGCAAATAATGTTTATGATTACTTTAAATACATTTTATGATGCAGTTTGTGTTATTATAATTACCTGTTCGATTTATGTATTTTTTGGTACACTTTACACCAAAAATTATTATATTTGACAATGACACAAGCTTATTCTGTTGTGTATCTCCAGCACGGTCCGTGCAGCTGCCGATGCAAATTACGTTCATGCAAGTCAATTGCTCATGTAATTAGCCGATGTATAAAGCTGACACAAAAGAGTCTACAAATATGCTGCTACAGCAGATCACCACATTTTTGGTCACTTGAGATAAGGCTAAGAAATAACCATTGTATATCATGTTTTTATTGTCTTATCTTGCATACGTGGCAGACTTAAGATAAGACTACCTTATCAACCATTGTACATGCCCTCATGGAACACTTCTACGACAGCACAGGTATGACTATCTTGATTCTGTCATAAATTTGTCATGGATGTACATGCATGACAGAAAACGTGACCTACTGTGACAAACACATATCATCACGGAAGTGTATTTTTTTTGTAGTGATCTACAACAACATAGGCAAGCAAAATACTATCAGGTACTAAGTTCATGATAAATATAAGTTCAATTAATCATATTACTTTAAGAACTCCCACTTAGATAGACATCCATCTAATCATCTAAGTGATCACGTGATCCAAATCAACTAAACCATAACCGATCATCACGTGAAATGGAATAGTTTTCAATCGTGAACATCACTATGTTGATCATGTCTACTATATGATTCACGCTCGACCTTTCGGTCTCAGTGTTCCGAGGCCATATCTGCATATGCTAGGCTCATCAAGTTTAACCCGAGTATTCTGCGTGTGCAAAAATTGGCTTGCCCCCGTTATATAAGAACGTTGAGCTTATCACACCCGATCATCACGTGGTGTCTCAGCACGACGATCTTTTGCAATGGTGCATACTCAGGGAGAACACTTGTACCTTGAAATTTAGTGAGAGATCATCTTATAATGCTACCGTCAATCAAAGCAAAATAAGATGCATAAAGGATAAACATCACATGCAATCAATATAAGTGATATGATATGGCCATCATCATCTTGTGCCTTTGATCTCCATCTCCAAAGCACTGTCATGATCACCATCGTCACCGGCGTGACACCTTGATCTCCATCATATCATCATTGTCGTCTCGCTAATTATTGCTTCTACGACTATCGCTACCGTTGAGTGATAAAGTAAAGCAATTACATGGCGATTGCATTTCATACAATAAAGCGACAACCATATGGCTCCTGCCAGTTGCCGATAACTCCGTTACAAAACATGATCATCTCATACAATAAAATATAGCATATACCTTGAGCATATCACATCACAACATGCCCTGCAAAAACAAGTTAGACGTCCTCTACTTTGTTGTTGCAACTTTTACGTGGCTGCTACGGGCTGAGCAAGAACCATTCTTACCTACGCATCAAAACCACAACGATAGTTCATCAAGTTAGTGTTGTTTTAACCTTCAACAAGGACCGGGCGTAGTCACACTCGGTTCAACTAAAGTTGGAGAAACTGACACCCGCCAGCCACCTGTGTGGAAAGCACGTCGGTAGAACCAGTCTCGCGTAAGCGTACGTATAATGTCGGTCCGGGCCGCTTCATCCAACAATACCGCCGAACCAAAGTATGACATGCTGCTAAGCAGTATGACTTGTATCGCCCACAACTCACTTGTGTTCTACTCGTGCATATAGCATCTACACATAAACCTAGCTCGAATGCCATTGTTGGGTGACGTAGTAATTTCAAACAAAAAATCCTATGCACACACAAGATCGTGGTGATGCATAGCAACGAGACGGGAGAGGATGTCTACATACCCTCGGAGACCGAAACTGGAAGCGTTTATCAACTCGGTTGATGTAGTTGTGCACCTTCACGATCCGTCCTGATCAAGTACCGAACGTACGACACCTCCGCGTTCAGCACACGTTCAACTCGATGACGTCCTCGCCTTCTTGATCCTGCAAGAGGGGCGAAGTAGTAGATGAGTTCCGATAGCACGACGGCGTGGTGACGGTGTTGGTGAAGAACAATCTCCGCAGGGCTTCGCCTAAGCACTACGAAAACTATTACGGAGGATAAACTAGAGGGGACGGGGTTGCTGGCACACGGCTTGGTGTTTCTTGATGTGTCTTGGGTGCTATCCCTACCCCTCTATTTATATGTCGAGCCTTCAGGTCGAAACTTGGAGTCAAAGCCTCCACAAAGTCGGTTTCACCCGAAAGGCAAGAGTCCTTCTCGGACTCCAGGGCCAGACGCCAGGGTTCCCATCGTCTGGACCCAAATGCCAGGGACCCTGGCGTCTGGCCCCTGGACTCCGCAAAACTTCCATTTGCGCTTTCCAAAAACCTTGTGGGCTTTCCCCTTTGGCCCAAATAAAGTGTTCTCGTACCCAAACATTTTGGGAAACACCCAGAACCCCTTCCGGTGAATTTCGGAACCGTTCCGGAGACCAAACACTCTCATCCCATATATCAAACTTTATCTCTGGACCATTCCGGAGTTCCTTGTCATGTCTGTGATCTTATCTAGAACTCTGAACAACATTCGGTTACCAACATACATAACTCATAGATACTATATCATAAACGAACGTTAAGCATGCGGACCCTACGGGTTCGAGAACTATGTAGACATGACCGAGACACTTCTCTGGTTAATAACCAATAACGGAACCTGGATGCCCATATTGGCTCCTACATATTCTATGAAGATCTTTATCGGTCGAACCGCATAACAATATACGTTGTTCCCTTTGTCATCGGTATGTTACTTGCCCGAGATTCGATCGTTGGTATCTCAATACCTAGTTCAATCTCGTTACCAGCAAGTCTCTTTACTCATTCCGTAATGCATCATCCAGTAACTAACTCATTAGTCACATTGCTTGCCAGGCTTGTAGTGATGTGCATTATCGAGAGGGCCCAGACATACCTCTCCGACAATTGGAGTGACAAATCCTAATCTCGATCTATGCCAACTCAACAAGTACCATCGGATACACCTGTAGAGCACCTTTATAATCACCCAGTCACGTTGTGGCGTTTGATAGCACACAAAGTGTTCCTCCGGTAATCGGGAGTTGCATAATCTCATAGTCATAGAAACATGTATAAGTCATGAAGAAAGCAATAGCAGTAAACTAAAATGATCAAGTGCTAAGCTAACGGAATGGGTCAAGTCAATCACATCATTCTCCTAATGATGTGATCTTGTTTATCAAATGACAACTCATGTCCATGGTTAGGAAACATAACCATCTTGGATCAATGAGCTAGTCAAGTAGAGGCATACTAGTGACACTATGTTTGTCTATGTATTCACACATGCATTATGTTTCCGGTTAATACAATTCTAGCATGAATAATAAACATTTATCATGATATGAGGAAATAAATAATAACTTTATTATTCCCTCTAGGGCATATTTCCTTCAGTTTGGACCTAGAAAAAAATCACAATAATACTTTCGGGACGGAGTACCGCCGCCTCGAGGCGGAACTTGGGCAGGAGCACTTTTTTCCTCCGGCGGAGCGATTCCACCGGGGGAACTCCCCCCCCCCCCTCGAAGGGGGAAATCATCGTCATCATCATCACCAACAACTCTGCCATCTTGGGGAGGGCAATCTCCATCAACATCTTCACCAGCACCATCTCATCTCAAACCCTAGTTCATCTCTTATATTCAATCTTGTTACCGGAACTATAGATTGTTGCTAGGGGTGACTAGTAGTGTCGATTACATCTTGTAGTCGATTACTATATGGTTTATTTGGTGGAAGATTATATGTTCAGATCCATTATGCATATTAATAACCCTTGATCATGAGCATGTTTGTTGTTTGTGAGTAGTTACCTTTGTTCTTGAGGTCACGAGATAAATCGTGTTGCAAGTAATCATGTGAATTTGATATGCGTTCGATATTTTGATAATATGTATGTTGTGATTCCCTTAGTGGTGTCACGTGAACGTTAACTACATGACACTTCCCCATATTTGGGCCTAAGGGAATGCATTGTAGAGTAGTAAATAGATGGTGGGTTGCGAGAGTGACAGAAACTTAAACCCCAGTTTATGCACTATTCCGTAAGGGACCCATTGGATCCTAGAATTTAACGCTATGGTCAGGATTTATCCTTAATACTTTTCTCATAGTTGCGGATGCTTGCGGGAGGGTTAATCATAAGTAAGAGGCTTGTTCAAGTAAGAATAGCACCTAAGCACCGTTCCACCCACATACCAAATTATCAAAGTATCAAACACAAATCAAACCAACATGATGAAAGTGACTAGATGAAATTCCCGTGTACCCTCAAGAATGCTTTGCTCATTCTCGGTGTCAAAACCGGCGGATCTCGGGTAGGGGGTCCCGAACTGTGCGTCTAAGGCGGATGGTAACAGGAGGTAGGAGACACGATATTTTACCCAGGTTCGGGCCCTCTTGATGGAGGTAAAACCCTACGTCCTGCTTGATTGATATTGATGATATGAGTATTACAAGAGTTGATCTACCATGAGATCGCAGAGGCTAAAACCCTAGAAGCTAGCCTATGGTATGATTGTTGTTGTATATGATCTATCGAGTAGCCCGGCCTCGGTTTATATAATGCACTAGAGGCCTAGGATAACAAGAGTCCTAGCCGAATACGCCGGAGGGGAGGAGTCCTTGTCTTGATCGCCAAGTCTTGTGGAATCTTCCTTGTATGCGGTAGCTGTCCGAACTGGCCCATGAGTATACGGCCATGGGGGTCCTTGGCCCAATCTAACAGATCGGGAGATGACGTGGTGAGTACCCCCTGGTCCAGGACACCGTCAGTAGCCCCCTGAACCGGTCTTCAAGTTAGGGACGCTCCTTGATTCTTCCAAACCGTTCTTCATCTTTGGTCATCAGTCTTGAAAACTGGTTCAACAAATCTTCTCATCTTCAATCTTAAGGATCACCGAAATGCATTCGACGAGTTTACACGTCGGGTATCCGAGGAGCCCCTTTAAGTTTCTGGCCTTTATCAATGCCTTGTTATTTTTATGCCACACCTCGGGTTTTAAATTGTTCCCGGGTGGCAGCGTCCTCTTGCGTCCGAGCTCCAACACCGGACTGCATTCGAGGTATCTTTTGCAGCCAACCACCAACGCCGGACCGCTTCCCAGCTCTAACACCGGAATGTATCCGAGCTCCAACGCCATACTATGTATCCGAGCTCCAACGTCGGACTGTATCCGAGCTCCAACTCCGGACTATGTATCTGAGCTCCAACGCTGGACTGTATGTGAGGTGTCGTAAATCACCTTGGTTCAAAGAAATTTGAAGGAGTTTAGCCGAGCTTAATGCCGGAAATGCCCTCTATGGAGTCAGCCACTAGCGCCCGAGCTTTATGCGGACTGCTTCCGAGGTGGTGCACCACCCCGAATGTGGGCCGATTTTTGTCAATATTTTTGATTGGTGCAATTTATTCTCTGCCAAGATATATAGCCAGTAGCCCTGAAGGTGGGTATCGGTCTAAAACCCGAGATGCACATGAAGGATGACATAAGACCGCTGATCCTAGTAGCCGCTGAGACTCAGGTTGATTTGCAAAATCGGTCTGAGGATCAAGTCCTAGCTCGGCAGAATACTTCGGGACACAAAAAGTGGCGTGCTTAGTCCTCGAGACTCAGGTTGGGTGCGGCCGACCAACCTGAGGATTAAAATCTACTCGGAAACTGTATTACACTTAAAATTTTCTGCATTGGACAGGCAATGCAGTAGCCCCCGAGACACTGGTTGGGTGGCAACACCAGATCAGGGGATCGATGTTCCCCTTTAATATTTGTAAATAATAAGCCCGAAGCCCAGTAGCCCCCGAGCCTTAATGCGGGCATGGGTGGCCGAATTAAGGATTGATATCCATAGTAAAATCACAAATTATGTGTAATGACTCTATGTATCCAAGTACTTTACGTCATTAATGCTCGGATCCGCACTGTACAGAACTTTGTTGACCGACCATCGGCTTCCACCTCCTCGGCCAATAGCCGAGGAGTGTTTGTCCTACTTTATAAAGCCTTTATGAGGGCAAAGATTTACAACAAACAAGGTGATCTGGCCATATGGTTTTATAAACAAAGGTATGCAGAGAGATATGTTATATTACTGTTTAACAGAAGAAATGTCTTCCAAAGAAAATAGTCCTGCTATCGGTTCCTTTCTTTGGGTTGTCATGCTAAGCATGATCATGAAACCTTAGCTCCAATGTAAGAGCAAAATATTGAGGATTTAGTTTGGGAGGCCAGTTAATAGCCCCCGGTAGTGTTCGGCGACAGTCGAGGTCAAGCCGTAAACACTTCGGCCATTGTTATGAATGGACCATCATTTAACACCGTCATTGGATCGCTGGCTAGTTTACACTTATTGTGACAGTCAGTTTTCGGCTTTCTCCACTGAGGTGCTTAACCATGTGAGCTGGAAGCACAATCGCAGTGGTTCTCCCTTTGCACACCTAGCCGAACAAAGCGGAACGTAGGAGGCAAGCGCAGGAGCCGGGCAACCCAACTATTGATCGAAGACACAATTTGAAACCGATGCATATATAGCAATATCCGAGAATGTTTTTGCCGAATCTCTAAAGTTGTCCGGCGTTGCACTGCGAGACTTGTGCTGAAAACACACAAATAGTTTAAAAGTGCCATAAGCTTGGAAAACCAAAAAATGTCAGTAAAAACTTGACGTCCAAACAAGATCAAGTGTTCGGTGCCAATCCGAAAATTGGCCTTAGCAAAAGAAGTGCTTCTGTCGTGCTTTAACATGATACATCCTATCTCAAGACTTCAAGCGGGTCAGCCTACGGCTTCAACCTCCTATCCCGAGGGCGGAGTACTTCTCATTAGGCCAGTTTGGCAAACTGAACTCTAGCTGCTTTGAGAGAGAAATTAGGCTCCCCGGCTATTGACCACACGCTCGTGTCAAAAAAAGGAGTGATAGATAATAATAATAATAATAATAAAACTTTGCAACGACTAAGAAGAAGAACACTTATCATAAAACGGCTCATATAAATTTAAGATCCCCCAAGTGACTTGGGTAAAAGAATGATTGCATGTACCGAAGTACTTATATCATATCTATGTTCAACCAAACTTTAAACGTGTCTTAACCGACCGTCGGCTTCTCCCTCTTCGGTCAAGGACCGAAAAGTGTTATGTACTCCATCTGTCAAGAATATCGATGGTGTTTCCAATAACCAGGCAATCAGGCCATAAGGCTGTAACAGACAAAGCGCGCTCAGGGAACTTATGCTATATTACTGCGAAGTGTAAGAAGCATCTTCGAAGAAAATAGTACCCCCAGCGATACCTTTCTTCGGTGCTCATTGTTATTATGAGACTTGTGCAATAGATTTTTTGTACTCATGAGTTCCGTTGTGTGCCGACCATAATTGAAAACAATAAGAGCGCTAAATTTTGGCTTCACCCAGTCTGAGGTCCGGCTCGGGTGACCCGATCGTGACAATCGCAGAGGTGCTCCCTTTACTCCCTAGCCGAACAATCGGGAATGTAGGGGTAAACACAGGAGTGAGCCAACCCAGCTTGCAAATCGCTTAAGTCAATATGGTGCATATTGTGGCGTAATACACGAACAAGGAACGAAGCCGTACAAGTATAATCATATGCAAGAGGAAAAGTTTCATGAAGGAAGCCCCCAAATGGATTGGGTATTTGAATTTATGCGTCACAAACAAAGTTTGGACAAGGTTCCATCCCCCAAGCCGGTCCCGAGGAGGTGGAGCGGAGAGCTCGACACGCCGAAGTGGTGACATAGCACAGTCAATGCAGACCGGCAGAGGACGCTGAAGTCCCCGGATCATTTTCCTGTGCACAAAAAATAGTGCAAACCGGAGATAATAGTAATAATGATAATTAAAAAAACGTTGCATAATAAATAATTTATGCAAAGTGAGTAATAAAAAAAATATGGCCTGGCGCCGAAGTTAATGTCGGTGCAGGGCGTCGGCATGATGCGGTGAAGGCGTGACAAAGCCTGAATTCACTGGTCGGTCCGAGCTCCGGATGCGGCGTTCGCCGGACTATGTACGGAAACTGACTGAACCACCATGCGACTATCGTTAATGTGGCCACCATTTGATAGACCTGTGTACATATGATGGACAAACCAGAGTAATAATTCCTTGGGAAAAATGAACCAAACAAGCAAAAAAATACTGGGATTAATAGCACCTGGTTTATTTGTTGCAGCAATCCGAAGGAAGGTGATTCCCAAAATTGGGACTCGATCCGCACACCCATTGCCTGATGGGCGATAAAACGACGGCACAACAATGCTGGCAAAGGTTGGCTCGCCGAGGCAAAGACCTCGGTCCAGCTAACGTGACGGAGCTGGTCGGCTAGTGACGTCGAAGTGTCCGGAGTAAGTTGATGAAGAGATGGCGAAGCCCCCGGTCCAGCCGAGATGTCGAAGCCTCGATGTCAGCCGATGAGTCGAAGTAGGTCGGTGTGATGGACACCAGCTTGAAGAAGCAATAGTGCGGCCCTGTCGATGCAGGTCGTGACGTGGTCGATGCCAGCTTGATGAAGCGACCATGCGGCGATGCCGGTATGCCCACTCCGTGTAATCCGTGGGGCGGCAATGTTGGTGATGATTTACCCTTCGCGATGCCAGACTCTTGTTCGGCTTGCCGAGATGATGATCCGAAGAAGTTGAGCTCGGCTCAACAAAGTGACGACGTGTCTAGCATAGGTCGGCAGCCATGGAGTGTCGGTGTACAAAAAGAGGGGTATATTTTTTGTACCCCTATAACTGCGCACGGGCAGTCTGAGCCGTGGATACCACCACACCAAGCAAGGCAAGGGAGGTGAGCCAGGGTAAGACCGAAGCTCAAGAGAACTAGAACGACGCCAAGGCCAAGACCACGAAGAGCAAAGGGGACGAAGCGGACTCCCCCGGCAAGATCCTTGCCGGGAGACAGTTCTAGCAGCCCCGGCAAGACCCTTTCCATGGCGACTCATCCCGCGCATACGGAGCAAATCACCCTTGAGTCCACTGCCCCCAAAGGGCAAGGATTCGGGAGACATCCCCGTGGCGGCATGCAGATCTTTGTGAAGACATTCAAGATCAGATACACACTATAGAAGATGACGACCCTTGGCGGGATCCCAACCGAGGAAAACCACAAGGCCCCCGGCAAGCACCTTGCCGGGGATGACAGCAGGCGCCTCGGCAAAACCCTTGTCGGGGCCCCGGCAAGGCCCTTGCCAAGGACATCCGCAGGACCACCACCAGGCCCACGCCGACTAAACCTCCACCGCTGTTCGTATGCAGCTGCCGACCCAACCAGCTGTGCAGGCACCTGCGTGGCGGCATGCAGATCTTCGTGAAGACCCACCACTGCGCCGCCTCAGCTGCCTGCCTACCTACGTGGCATCGCAAGCGTCGCTGGCCAGGGCGCGTGTCGACACAAGAAGGAGCGGCGACGGACGAGACAGGTTTCTCCCCCGTTCCCGATAAAGCAAGGACACCTAAGCAAGACGCATTAAAGGCGCCTTGTCATGTGATGCGAGGGATAACCTCGCAGCACTGTACCCTTTCCACCTCCTGTGTGCCACTGTGGCAACCCCTTTTTTCTATAAAAGGAGGCCCGAGGCGACCGGAGGAAGGATTTGGCTTTTTGGAGCTCCTCACGCCCCATAGCTAGCTGAAGAACACAGATATACAATCCACCAAAGGAGGAGTAGGGTTTTACGCATCCTCGCGGCCCGAACCTGGATAAACGAACCGTGTGCTATCTGTTTGATCCGCTCTTCTCACGACCCCGCGCCCCGCTAACCACAGTAGGGATTCTTGTGATCTCATAGGTGTCATTCCCACCGACATCTCTGGCGCGCCAGGTAGGGGGCGTAGTTGTGAGAATCGGCTTTAGCAGTTAGCTCAGCGCTTCTTCATCACCATGGCGCCCAAGGAGAAGACGACGGTGGCGGTTGGCCAGTCGGAAGCCGGACAGCCCGTCCCGACGCGGGCGAGCAGCGAACCAGTCGCAGAAAGGACCCGGGGCGCTGCTCGCGAACACCAACACCATCCCAGCAGCCGGAGTTTGGGAGGCGGCGATGTTTGTGCGCCTAGTAACGGGCCACACGTTGCCAAATCCAAAGGCGGAGCCAAGCCCTTCGCGGGTGGAGCCGGGCCTTCCAGGGTCATCGCCGCCTCGCCCGAAGGCGACGCAAGGGCCACCAAGACTCCCACGCCGGCGCCAACAGCGCGCTCCTCCCAGGCAGCATGCGACGAACGGCGTAATCACGCCGAAGATCCCGGGTGTCACCGCGGAAAGAGCCCCGAGCCCCACTCCCGGGACATAGAAGACCTGCCCACTCGCCGAGGCGCTGGTGAAAACGGCATGCGACCGCGGGGTCATGATAGAGCTCCTTCTAACATGGTCAGAAGTCGAAGCGCATCGCAATCGGTGCAGGTTTCGCTGCCACCGACACCAGCAGAGGCCCTGGCGCGCGCGCAGTTGCTCCTCGTCTTTCCTCCCACTACAGGGAAACTCGACGAATGGAGAGCCACTATCCGAAGCCTTGTTGCGGTGGCCAACAAAGACGAACCAAGTCCGGAGGGGCCCCCAGGTCGACACTCCGATGGAGTCCCATGGACCAGTGGCGGCAAAGCCGGTGGCGCCGCGACCACGGTGCATTCACCTCTTCCCCATCCGGTACCGCGGATGCTAGCTCGTTGCGACGTCGCAGGCGACGACATCTCCATAGCATCGTCCGACTCACGGACCCACTGTGACCAGCACCAAGTTCTTCGGGAACGAGCCTATGAAGACGTCGAACCACTATCGAGCGCCGGCGTGGAGCGCGCCACCAGTCAGACAGGCGAGCAGGGCCTGCTGTGAACCACCCGGCCCCGGAGAGCCCTGGAGGCCTACCTTACGAGGTAGGCTGTCCGGCTTTTACCCTTGAGCTGCGGCAGTTCCAGTGGCCCACTCACCGCGCCTTCAAACCTGACGTTGGCGAAAAGTACAACGGCAAGACTGACCCATCTGAGTTCCTCAGCATCTACACCATCGTGATGCAAGCCGCCGGATCCCGCGACGATAAGATGCTTGCGAATTACTTTCCATTGGCTCTTAAACCCAACGCCATGTTGTGGTTGATGCACTTGCCGATAGACTCTATTTCCTCCTGGTCGGATTTGTGCCATGAGTTTGTTCAAGCCCATGGCCAAGCAAGCGACCTGCATGTCATTCCCCAGAGGGGAGGCGAGAGTCTGCGCAAGTATATACAGAGGTTCAGCCGGGTACAGTACAATATCCCTGATGTTCACCCTGCCGCCATCATCAGCGTGTTCCATCAGAATGTGCGTAACCGCAAGATGCGCGAAGAACTGGCAATGAACAAGGTGAAAGATGTGGCAGAACTCTATGTTCTTGCTGACAGATGTGCCCGAGCTGAAGAGGGAAGGAAGTACCCCGGCGAAGATGCCGGCGTGGAAACTGACTCCTCAGATGACGATACTGCCGCCCCGGTGAAGAAAGGCTGGCGCCGCAACAGGAAGCGCAAAGGTAAATCTGTGCTTGCCGTCGAGGGATCTGACGACGCCGGCTCCGCCAAGAAAACCAAGGCAGATGACCCCGGCAAGGAAATTGCCAGATGTGTCGCCTGCCGGGCCTTGGCGGCTGCCGAGAAGCCAGGAAACTCCGACAAGCAATACTGCAAGCTCCATCGCACCAAAGGCCATGATCTCCAGAACTGCCGACAAGTTGAGCTCTTTGCTGAGAAGCAGAGGGCTGAATATGAGAGGCGGGATAAGGAGAAAGGCCAGGACGGTGTTGAGGGGTCCGGCAAGAAGCGTGACGGCCAGGCGGGCCGTCGCGGCAAAGATAAACAGCGGGAGAGGCCCGCCCGGGGTCGTGACAAAAAGCCAGAAGACGATGATCACGAAGAAGACGATGAGTCTGGTGACCAAGAATTTCAGAAAGCTACAGAGGCCATGTGCATCGATGGCGGCGCCTCGCTGCATGCCTCTCACCGCTAGCTTAAATAGTGGGCGCGTGACATTACAGTGGCGGAATCGTCGTTTCATGCCCAAAGGCCGCTGAAGTGGTCCAGCACACCTATCATTTTTGACACTGAGGATCACCCTGATCGCACTACTGTAGTCGGGTGCTTGCCATTGTTGGTTTCACCAACAATATGCAACCTCAAGGTGACAAAGATGCTAGTCGATGGCGGGGCCGGTCTGAACTTAATCTCGCCTGCCGTGATCGAGAAATTGCAGATTCCTGACGAGGACCTCGAAGAGACGGGCACGTTTCTTGGGGTCAACCCGGGAAGAAGTCAACCAAAGGGAAAGGTCACGTTGCCCGTGACTTTTGGGAGTGATCTGAACTACAGGACAGAAAGGATTGTGTTCGATGTTGCCAAGATCCCCTTGCCTTACAACAGGATCCTTGGCCGCCCAACGCTGGCCAAGTTCATGGCGGCATCACATTACGCCTACAACACCCTGAAGATGCCGGGGCCTGTGACGATCATCACCGTCCCATCAGACAAGAAGGATGCGCTAATTTGCGCTGACCAACTCTACTAACAAGCAGTTGCAGCAGCCGCCACTGCTAAGGCGCTTGCTCCTGCCGCTGGAGCCCCGGGAAGGCAAAAGAAGAAGACCAGTGAGACCTCAGGCACCCACTCCGGCAAGCGCACCTCTTCGGAGTGTAGCGCTCCCGTCGAGGACGTGCCAGAGAGCTCTGCCGACAGAAACAAGAAGTCTAGGGCCACACCGCCGGGAACCAAGAAGGTTTCTGTCAAGGAGGACGGCATGGGAGGAGCTTTTACCATAAGCTCCACCCTTGATGACAAATAGGAAGACGCGCTCGTCACCTTCCTGCGGGCAAATGTCGATGTGTTTGCATGGCAAGCATCCGACATCCCCGGTGTTCCCAGGGAGGTGATTGAGCACCACCTTGCTGTCTGTCCTCATGCTCCGCCCGTCAAGCATAAGGTCAGAAAGCAATCTTTGGAACGACAAGAGTTCATCACAGAGGAGATCCGGAAACTGGAAGCAGCGCGTTTGGTAAGAGGAGTGCTCCATCCAACGTGGTTGGACAATCCGGTGGTAGTGCGCAAGGCAAATGGGAAGTGGAGGCTGTGTATTGATTACATAGATATTAATAAGGCTTGTCCCAAAGACCCCTTCCCGTTGCCGCGCATCGACCAGATTGTTGACTCCACAGCTGGGTGTGATCTGTTGTCATTCCTCGATGCCTACTCCGGCTACCACCAGATCTTCATGACAAGGGAAGATGAAGAGAAAACGGCATTCATCACCCCTTGTGGTACGTATTGCTTTATACGCATGCCTTTCGGGTTGAAGAGTGCTGGTTCAACGTTTGCAAGGGCAGTCCAGATTGGTTTTGAACCCCAGCTCCATAGAAATATGGAAGCTTATATGGATGATATAGTGGTCAAAACCAAGAACAGGGCAACCCTCATATCAGATTTACAAGAAACATTTGCAAACCTACGCAAGATCAATCTCAAGCTGAACCCTGAGAAGTCCGTCTTCGGCGTCCCGTCTGGCAAGCTTCTCGGGTTCTTTGTGTCACAGCGTGGGATAGAGGCCAATCCGGACAAGATCAAAGCTATAGAGCAGATTGAAGCGCCCAAGCGAGTCAAGGATATGCGTCGGCTTGCTGGTTCCGTTGCCTCCATGAGCAGGTTCATTTCCAAGTCCGCCGAGCGCGCACTTCCCTTTTTCAAAATTTTGAAAAAGGCGGGCCCGATGGAGTGGACGCCAGAAGCCGAAGCAGCATTGCAAGATTTGAAGAGGTACCTCTCCTCCGCGCCAATACTAGTTGCGCCTAGGCCACAGGAACCGTTGCTACTGTACCTGGCGGCAACGAACCAGGTGGTCAGCACTGCACTAGTGGCGCAGAGAGAAATTGATGATGAGGTAATAGCAGCGACGGAGCCCGATGCCACCGATGCCGAGACGACGCAGCCAATTGAAGTGCCGCCGAAGAAGAAAATGATGCAGCACCCAGTCTACTTTGTTAGTTCCCTCCTGCAGGGGGCTAGATCAAGGTACTCCGGTGTGCAGAAACTGCTCTTTGGCCTTCTTATGGCCTCGAGGAAGTTGCGTCACTACTTCCAGGCGCACGAAATCACTGTCGTCACTCGCATCCCTCTGCAACGGATATTGCACAATCCAGACGCAACGGGAAGGATCGTAGAGTGGGCACTGGAACTGTCCAGCTTTGGCCTCAAGTTTGAGAGTACCTCGACGATTCAAAGCCGAGTCCTGGCGGAGTTCATTGCAGAATGGACCGCGATGCCTGACGAAGAAACCCAAGAGACTGCTCTCCCCGGCAAGGAGGCAAGTTGCGACTGGATCATGTACTTTGATGGAGCTTTCTCCTTACAGGGCGGCAGGGCTGGCATACTGCTTGTCGCACCCATCGGAGAGCACCTCAAGTACGTGATCCAGATGTACTTCCCCAGGGAGGTGTCAACAAACAATACGGCTGAGTACGAAGGGCTGCTTGCCGGTCTTAGGATCGCGGCGGACCTCGGTATCAAGAAACTCGTCGTCAGAGGCGACTCGCAACTTGTCGTCAAGCAAGTCAACAAGGATTACCAGAGCCCGTTGATGAAGGCCTACGTCGATGAAGTGAGAAAGATGGAAGAGCATTTTGACGGTATAAAGGCAGAATTCGTTCCCCGAGCGGAGAATGATATCGCCGATTACTTGTCAAAATGCGCTGCCCTCAAGCTACCTATGGAACCAGGTACCTTTGTGCTTCAGCTAATTCAGCCATCCGTTGATCCATCAACAGCGCAGAACAAGAGGAGAAAATCAGGGCCCGGCAAGTACTTTCCCGCCGAGCTCCCCGAAGCCGCCGGCAAGGATGTTGCCGGAGACACTGAGCCCGCCATGGACGGCTAGCTCCGACAGAGCATCAAGCTCTTGCCATGGAGACAGCCGCTCCGATAGCGGAGGAAATGCCTTTAGTCCTCGCCGTCGAGCCCCAGGCTCCAGCATGGGCACAACATACTGTCTGATTCCTCCAAACAGGGGAACTTCCTGAGGAGCAGGAAGAAGCGGAAAAAGTAGCCCGTCGCTCTACTATGTACTAGTTCGTCGATGACGTCCTGTACAGAAAGAGGCCGAACGGCGTGAAATTGAAGTGTATCCCTCGAGAGGAAGGACTGGGGCTGTTGGCGGAGATACATGGAGGCATATGTGGATCCCACATCGGGTCAAGGGCCCTTGCCAGCAAAGCGTTTCGGCAAGGCTTCTTCTGGCCCACCGCCCTCCAGGATGCGACGACACTAGTCACCAGGTGTGAAGCATGTCAGTTCCATTCGAAGAAGCTTCATCAGTCAGCTCAAGCCCTTCAAACCATTCCTCTCTCCTGGCCTATCTCGGTCTAGGGGCTCGACATACTGGGCCCTTTCCCCCGCGCTGTCGGGGGCTTTGAGTACTTGTATGTTGCAATCAACAAGTTGACAAAGTGGCCAAAAGTGGAAGCAGTGAGGAAGGTCACAGCACAGTCAGCCGTCAAGTTCTTCAAAGGACTGGTGTGCCATTTTGGTGTACCCAATAGGGTTATCACTGACAACGGCACGCAGTTCACAAGCCACACCTTCATGCAATATATTCAAGACCTCGGCAGCAAGGTCTGTTTCACTTCCGTTGCTCACCCATGAAGCAATGGTCAAGCTGAGAGGGCAAATGCTGAAGTACTGCGAGGCCTGAGGACAAAGACCTTTGACAGACTGCACAAGAGTGGAAGGCGCTGGATTGATAAATTGCCGTCAGTTCTTTGGTCAATCAGAACGACACCAAATCGAGCCATCGGCCAGACACCCTTTGCCCTGGTATACGGGGCAGAAGCAGTTCTCCCCATGGAACTCATATACGGGTCACCTCGAGTACTCACTTATGACGAGCTTGAGCAAGAGCAATTGCGGCAAGATGACGCAATGCTCCTTGAGGAAGATCGTCTTCGGGCGGCTGTGAGAGCAGCGTGCTACCAGCAAGCCTTGCACCGCTACCATAGCCGCAAGGATCATGCCCGAAGCTTTGAGGAAGGCGACCTTGCTCTTCGGCGCGTTCAATCGGCCAAGAATTCCAACAAGTTGATGCCAAAGTGGGAAGGCCCTTATCGGGTAATACAAGTCACCAGGCCCGGCGCAGTCCGCCTGGAGACCGAAGATGCCGTTCTGGTGAGTAACTCCTGGAACATTGAGCATCTTCGCAAGTTTTACTCATGAGGCGCAGCTTGTCGGGCCCCTCGGCAAGCCACCTTTTGTACGAGCCTTGCCGATGACACATGTAACCCTTTGTACAAAGCCAGGCGCAGACCCTGAGCATAAATAAATGAAGCGTTGGCACCCTAAGTTATAGCATGCATGCTAGGTCGAGTCTCGTCCTTGGTTAGCGTTGATAGTGTTTAGCGGCGACTAACCCCTAGCTTAGAGGTCGAGTGTGCATCTCTTTGGCTTTCTTTTGTCTTCTTTGGTTCACAGGACACACAGATATCCGTGCCGAACCACTTGGGGAGGAAAAAAAAGAGGAACATACCAGCATCTAGCCCCCGACAAGCAAGTATTGCCGGGGTTGCAAGAGCAAAGATTCACCCACGGCGAACCAGGGTTGCCGGGGACTGCAGCTTCAGATAAGTTCTTCATCCCTTATCATGCATTCCATTATGGACTGAGGTATGTGAAACCTCGTTTTCCCCTAAGCTACCGTGCTCCCATAACTCTAGGCCCTAGGGCTCGTTCCTGGGGCCAAGTTTGGTCGTAGTCGCGGCAGCGAAAGGATGAAACAAGGATCCTGAACCCGCCTCGTCCCTGCCTCCGCCAAAGGCGTGAGGAAGGTCGAGCGAAGTGGGGAGACGGCAAGGCCTGTTGCCGGGCAAGGAAATGTTTATCTCGAAGATATCAAGGATTTACTCCTTGTCGTGAGTTCCACCCGCAAACAAATGACCCGGCAAGCATCCCTTTTTCATTAAAAAACATTCCACTCAGGTACAGTCCATAGGGAATGAAAAACATGAATGATGGGATGACAAGTTTTAAATTCAACAAAGGCCCGAAGGCTTACAAACTGAAAAGAGATAAGGTGCCCGTAATCCTTTTCTTGTCCCTCTCCTCAGGAGGCAGGTCAAGGAGGTGAAAAGGACAAAAGGAGCACCTAGGCGAGCTACGGGTGGCAGAAGACACCAAGAGAACATCTTGGTGGCCGTCCAAAGGCTGGATGGTGATGGCGGCGCTAGAAGCAGAGCTCGAAGACGAGGCGTCAGGACGTCAGCACGTGTCGAAGGCGTCGGTGCCCACGTACTCCGACTTGACGGCCTTGCCGCCCGCCCTCTTCCTCTTCCGCAGCCTCCCAACGCCAGCCGCCCAAGGAGACGACCCCGAGAAGTTCAAGGAGATGGCGACACGGATGATGGGGTCGCCAGTGCCGCACGGAGCGGCACCCGACACCTAGTCGGACCCGTCATCCTGCCGCCTACTACCCTCGTCGTCGCTGCCGCTGTCCTCCTCGTCACTCCCACCCGAGGAGGAGTCTTCACTATCAGAAGAGCTCTCCACGCAGCACCTTGCACGGGTCCCAAAGCACCCGAAGACCTTGACGGAGAGAAGGCCACCCTCCATCAGCTTAAAATGGAGAGTGAGCCCCTCCGTCGAGTGGTGGATATGAGCAAACATCTTCCATCCCCAACGAAGATACATCATGTGAGGGGCGGGGAAGTCGACGCGCACCCGCGTGCCACTGATCCCGCAGCCCCTCATGTGCAGCCGCAACGATTCCGGCGGATCCAGGTCCATCTCCCACGCAAATGGAGTCGGGAGACGAAGGCGACGGCGCGGCGGCCGACGCAGCCTGACGAAGAACTCACAAGGGTCATCCCCAACATGGCCCTCCATTGGAGGAGGAGCTGCTGGTGGAGGCGAGGCCGGCGCGCCGCCCGTCCTCCTCTTCCCCGAGCGCCCCGGCCTCGCCCACGGCCTCGCCCCTCCCTCTTCCCCTTGCGGCTGGCTCTGCCACCGCAGGCGCGGGAGAAGGAGGAACGCGTTGTCCAGCAGCGACCCTCGCTGTCACTGTTGAAGGACCGAGATTCCCTCTCTCCATGACGGATGGAAGGGAGGAGCAGAAGCTGAAGGAAGAAGAAGATGAAAAAATGTGGGACGCCATCCCCCTCCCGCTCTTTATAAAGGATCGGGGTTGGGGCTCGGCCGCCCCGCTCGGACAATCAAGATACGGAAGGCGCAGGGAGCCAGGACCGACCCGCCGCCCCAACCAGCGATGGCCCGGTTTCCCGCCTCCACCGTTTGCCACCCCAGGCGCATGGGAGACACATGGCGGACGTGCAGAACCGAGGGGACGGGTGAGACGACTGAAGGAAATATGCCCTAGAGGCAATAATAAAGTTATTATTTATTTCCTTATAATCATGATAAATGTTTATTATTCATGCTAGAATTGTATTAACCGGAAACATAATACATGTGTGAATACATAGACAAACTTAGTGTCACTAGTATGCCTCTACTTGACTAGCTCGTCAATCAAAGATGGTTATGTTTCCTAACCATGAACAAAGTGTTGTTATTTGATTAACGGGATCACATCATTAAGAGAATGATCTGATTGACATGACCCATTCCATTAGCTTAGCAACCGATTATTTAGTATGTTGCTATTGCTTTCTTCATGACATATACATGTTCCTATGACTACGAGATTATGCAACTCCCGTTTGCCGGAGGAACACTTTGGGTGCTACCAAACGTCACAACGTAACTAGGTGATTATAAAGGAGCATTACAGGTGTCTCCAAAGGTAGATGTTGGGTTGGCGTATTTCGAGATTAGGATTTCTCACTCCGATTGTCGGAGAGGTATCTCTGGGCCCTCTCGGTAATGCACATCACATAAGCCTTGCAAGCATTGCAACTAATGAGGTAGTTGCGAGATGATGTATTACGGAACGAGTAAAGAGACTTGCCAGTAACGAGATTGAACTAGGTACTGGAATACCGACGATCGAATCTCGGGCAAGTAACATACCGATGACAAAGGGAACAACGTATGTTGTTATGCGGTCTGACCGATAAAGATCTTCGTAGAATATGTAGGAGCCAATATGGGCATCCAGGTCCCGCTATTGGTTATTGACTGGAGACGTGTCTTGGTCATGTCTACATTGTTCTCGAACCCGTAGGGTCCACACGCTTATGGTTACGATGACAGTTATATTATGAGTTTATGCATTTTGATGTATCGAAGGTTGTTCGGAGTCCCGGATGTGATCAAGGACATGACGAGGAGTCTCGAAATGGTCGACACATAAAGATTGATATATTGGAAGCCTATGTTTGCATATCGGAAGTGTTCCGGGTGAAATCGGGATTTTACCGGAGTACCGGGAAGGATACCGGAACCCCCCGGGAGTTAAATGGGCCATGATGGGCCTTAGTGGAAAAGAGCAGAGGCAGCCCTACATGGGCTGCGCGCCTCACCCTTCCCCTAGTCCCATTAGGACTAGGAGAGGTGGCCGGCCCCCTCCCTCTCTTTTCCCCCTCCACGAATCCTATTCCAACTAGGATTTGGGGGGGGGGGGGAATCCTACTCCCTGAGGGAGTAGGACTCTCCTGGCGTGCCATATAGGGCTGGACCAAAAGCTCGTAGCTCGCGAGCTTAATGAACGCTCGATAGTTCGGCTCGTTAAGCTCGTAGCTCGCTTCTTAATGAACAGAGCCAATCATTGATATTAGCTCGTTAAGCTTAGCGAGCTTAACGAGCGAGCTAACGAGTTTCACGAGTAGCTCGTTAAACTCGTTAGTAACAGCACAACGCATATTTTCATCTTACGTGACAATTTTTTTGTAGCACCTCAGCCCATCTATTTGATCTAATCGACATATGAAGCAACAAACTACTTCATTTCTTTTTGTCATCATATTTCATCTTGCAAACCATACCTCCACATTCATCATGTACATCATAACACATTATAGTCTGTTAATGAGCGCCCGCAAGCTCTCACGAGCTTAACAAGCTTCAAACGAGCCGAGCCGAGCAGAGTTTTCTGCTCGTTAATCTTAACGAGCTTAACGAACCGAGCCTTAACGAGCACGAGCTTAACGAGTACGAGCTTAACGAGCCGAGCTGCTCGTTAGTCCACCCCTAGTGCCATACCTTGGCCGGCTAGCCTCCCCCCTCTAGTCCTTTATATACTGAGGTAGAGGCACCCTAGAACACACAAGTTGATCCACGTGATCTATTCCTTAGCCGTGTGCGGTGCCCCCAGCCACCATACTCCTCGATAATACTGTAGCGGAGTTTAGGCGAAGCCCTGCTACTGTAGTGCATCAAGATCGTCACCACACCGTCGTGCTGACGGAACACTTCCCCGACACTTTGCTGGATCGGAGTCCGGGGATCGTCATCGAGCTGAACGTGTGCTCGAACTCGGAGGTGCCGTAGTTTCGGGACTTGATCGGTTGGATCGTGAAGACGTATGACTACTTCTTCTATGTTGCGTCAATGCTTTCGCAGTCGGTCTGCGTGGGTACATAGACAACACTCTCCCCTCTCGTTGCTATGAATCACATGATCTTGCGTGTGCGTAGGAAAATTTTGAAATTACTACGAAACCCAACAGTGGCATCCGAGCCTAGGTTATTTATGTTGATGTTATATGCACAAGTAGAACACAAGTGAGTTGTGGGCGATATAAGTCATACTGCCTACCAGCATGTCATACTTTGGTTCGGCGGCATTGTTGGACGAGACGACCCGGACCAACATTACGCATACGCTTACGCGAGACCGGTTCCCCCGACGTGCTTTGCACATAGGTGTCTTGCGGGCGACTGTCTCTCCAACTTTAGTTGAACCGAGTATGGCTACGCCCGGTCCTTGCGAAGGTTAAAACGGAGTCTATTTGACAAACTATCGTTGTGGTTTTAATGCGTAGGTGAGATTGGTTCTTGCTTAAGCACGTAGCGGCCACGTAAAACTTGCAACAACAAAGTAGAGGACGTCTAACTTGTTTTTGCAGGGCATGTTGTGATGTGATATGGTCAAGGCATGATGCTGAATTTTATTGTATGAGATGATCATGTTTTGTAACCGAGTTACGGCAACTGGCAGGAGCCATATGGTTGTCGCTTTATTGTATGCAATGCAATCGCGATGTAATGCTTTACTTTATCACTAAGCGGTAGCGATAGTCGTGGAAGCATAAGATTGGCGAGACGACAATGATGCTACGATGGAGATCAAGGTGTCGCGCCGGTGACGATGGTGATCATGACGGTGCTTCAGAGATGGAGATCACAGGCACAAGATGATGATGGCCATATCATATCACTTATATTGTTTGCATATGATGTTTATCCTTTTATGCATCTTATCTTGCTTTGATTGACGGTAGCATTATAAGATGATCTCTCACTAAATTGTCAAGAAGTGTTCCCCCTGAGTATGCACCGTTGTGAAAGTTCTTCGTGCTGAGACACCACGTGATGATCGGGTGTGATAGGTTCTACGTTCAAATACAACGGGTGCAAAACAGTTGCACACGCGGAATACTCAGGTTATAGTTGACGAGCCAAGCATATACAGATATGGCCTCGGAACACGGAGACCGAAAGGTCGAGCGTGAGTAGATATGATCAACATAACGATGTTCACCATTGAAAACTACTCCATCTCACATGATGATCGGTTATGGTTTAGTTAATTTGGATCATGTAATCACTTAGAGGATTAGAGGAATGTCTATCTAAGTGGGAGTTCTTTAATTAATTTGATTAACTGAACTTAAACTTATCATGAACTTAGTACCTGATAGTATCTTGCTTGTTTATGTTGATTGTAGATAGATGGCTCGTGCTTTTGTTCCGTTGAATTTTAATGCGTTCCTTGAGAAAGCAAAGTTGAAAGATGATGGTAGCAATTACACGGACTGGGTCCGTAACTTGAGGATTATCCTCATTGCTGCACAGAAGAATTACGTCCTGGAAGCACCGCTGGGTGCCAGGCCTGCTGCAGGAGCAACGCCGAATGTTATGAACGTCTGGCAGAGGAAAGCTGATGACTACTCGATAGTTCAGTGTGCCATGCTTTACGGCTTAGAATCGGGACTTCAACGACGTTTTGAACGTCATGGAGCATATGAGATGTTCCAGGAGTTGAAGTTAATATTTCAAGCAAATGCCCAGATTGAGAGATATGAAGTCTCCAATAAGTTCTATAGCTGCAAGATGGAGGAGAACAGTTCTGTCAGTGAGCATATACTCAAAATGTCTGGGTATAATAATCACTTGATTCAATTGGGAGTTAATCTTCCAGATGATTGCGTCATTGACAGAATTCTCCAATCACTACCACCAAGCTACAAGAGCTTCGTGATGAACTATAATATGCAAGGGATGAACAAGACTATTCCCGAGCTCTTCGCGATGCTGAAAGTTGCGGAGGTAGAAATCAAGAAGGAGCATCAAGTGGTTATGGTCAACAAGACCACTAGTTTCAAGAAAAAGGGCAAAGGAAAGAAGAAGGGGAACTTCAAGAAGAACGGCAAGCCAGTTGCTGCTCAAGAGAAGAAACCCAAGTCTGGACCTAAGCCTGAAACTGAGTGCTTCTATTGCAAGCAGACTGGCCACTGGAAGCGGAACTGCCCCAAGTATTTGGCGGATGGCAAGGTGAACAAAGGTATATGTGATATACATGTTATTGATGTGTACCTTACTAATGCTCGAAGTAGCACCTGGGTATTTGATACTGGTTCTGTTGCTAATATTTGCAACTCGAAACAGGGACTACGGATTAAGCAAAGATTGGTTAAGGACGAGGTGACGATGCGCGTGGGAAACGGTTCCAAAGTCTATGTGATCGCAGTCGGCACGCTACCTCTACATCTACCTTCGGGATTAGTATTAGACCTAAATAATTGTTATTTGGTGCCAGCGTTAAGCATGAACATTATATGAGTAATATCTTTTATGGTCATGCACCCTTGAAGAGTGGTCTATTCTTGTTGAATCTCGATAGTAGTAACACACATATTCATAATGTTGAAGCCAAAAGATGCAGAGTTGATAATGAGAGTGCAACTTATTTGTGGCACTGCCGTTTAGGTCATATCGGTGTAAAGCGCATGAAGAAACTCCATACTGATGGACTTTTGGAACCACTTGATTATGAATCACTTGGTACTTGCGAACCGTGCCTCATGGGCAAGATGACTAAAACACCGTTCTCCGGTACTATGGAGAGACCAACAGATTTGTTGGAAATCATACATACAGATGTATGTGGTCCGATGAATATTGAAGCTCGTGGCGGATATCGTTATTTTCTCACCTTCACAGATGATTTAAGGAGATATGGGTATATCTACTTAATGAAACATAAGTCTGAAACATTTGAAAAGTTCAAGGAGTTTCAAAGTGAAGTTGAAAATCATCGTAACAAGAAAATAAAATTTCTATGATCTGATCGTGGAGGAGAATATTTGAGTTACGAGTTTGGTGTACATTTGAAAAATTGTGGAATAGTTTTGCAACACACGCCACCCGGAACACCTCAGCGTAATGGTGTGTCCGAACATCGTAATCGTACTTTACTAGATATGGTGCGATCTATGATGTCTCTTACTGATTTACCGCTATCATTTTGGGGATACGCTCTAGAGACGGCCGCATTCACGTTAAATAGGGCACCATCAAAATCCGTTGAGACGACACCTTATGAACTGTGGTTTGGCAAGAAACCAAAGTTGTCGTTTCTAAAAGTTTGGGGCTGCGATGCTTATGTGAAAAAGTTTCAACCTGATAAGCTCGAACCCAAATTGGAGAAATGTGTCTTCATAGGATATCCAAAGGAAACTATTGGATACACCTTCTATCACAAATCCGAAGGCAAGACTTTTGTTGCTAAATTCGGAAACTTTCTAGAGAAGGAGTTTCTCTCGAAAGAAGTGAGTGGGAGGAAAGTAGAACTTGACGAGGTAGCTGTACCTGCTCCCTTATTGGAAAGTAGTACATCACAGAAAACTGTTCCTGTGACACCTACACCAGTTAGTGAGGAAGTTAATGATAATGATCATGAAACTTCATAACAAGATACTACTGAACCTCGTAGATCAACCAGAGTAAGATCCGCGCCACAGTGGTACGGTAATCCCGTTCTGGAAGTCATGATGCTAGATCATGATGAACCTACGAACTATGAAGAAGCAATGGTGAGCCCAGATTCCGCAAAGTGGCTTGAAGCCATGAAATCTGAGATGGGATCCATGTATGAGAACAAAGTATGGACTTTGGTTGACTTGCCGAATGATCGGCAAGCAATTGAGAATAAATGGATCTTCAAGAAGAAGACTGACACTGACGGTAATATTACAGTCTACAAAGCTCGACTTGTCGCAAAAGGTTTTTGACAAGTTCAAGGGATTGACTACGATGAGACCTTCTCACCCGTAGCGATGCTTAAGTCTGTCCGAATCATGTTAGCAATTGCCGCATTTTATGATTATGAAATTTGGCAGATGGATGTCAAAACTGCATTCCTGAATGGATTTCTGGAAGAAGAGTTGTATATGATGCAACCAGAAGGTTTTGTCGGTCCAAATGGATCTAACAAAGTGTGCAAGCTCCAGAGATCCATTTATGGACTGGTGCAAGCCTCTCGGAGTTGGAATAAACGTTTTGATAGTGTGATCAAAGCATTTGGTTTTATACAGACTTTTGGAGAAGCATGTATTTACAAGAAAGTGAGTGGGAGCTCTGTAGCATTTCTGATATTATATGTGGATGACATATTGCTGATTGGAAATGATATAGAATTTCTGGATAGCATAAAGGGATACTTGAATAAGAGTTTTTCAATGAAAGACCTCGGTGAAGCTGCTTACATATCTATAGAGATAGATCAAAACGCTTGACTTTCACAAACAATATACCTTGACAAAATTTTGAAGATGTTCAAAATGGATCATGCAAAGAAAGGATTCTTGCCTGTGTTACAAGGTGTGAAATTGAGTAAGACTCAATGCCCGACCACTGCAGAAGATAGAGAAAATATGAAAGATGTTCCCTATGCATCAACAATAGGATCTATCATGTATGCAATGCTGTGTACCAGACCTGATGTGTGCCTTGCTATAAGTCTAGCAGGGAGGTACCAAAGTAATCCAGGAGTGGATCACTGGACAGCGGTCAAGAACATCCTGAAATACCTGAAAAGGACTAAGGATATGCTTCTCGTATATGGAGGTGACAAAGAGCTCGTCGTAAATGGTTACGTTGATGCAAGCTTTGACACTGATCCGGATGATTCTAAATCGCAAACTGGATACGTGTTTACATTAAACGGTGGAGCTGTCAGTTGGTGCAGTTCTAAACAAAGCGTCGTAGCGGGATCTACATGTGAAGCGGAGTACGTAGCTGCTTCGGAAGCAGCAAATGAAGGAGTCTGGATGAAGGAGTTCATATCCGATCTAGGTGTCATACCTAGTGCATCGGGTCCAATGAAAATCTTTTGTGACAATACTGGTGCAATTGCCTTGGCAAAGGAATCCAGATTTCACAAGAGAACCAAGCACATCCAAAGACACTTCAATTCCATCCGGTATCTAGTCCAGGTGGGAGACATAGAGATTTGCAAGATACATACGGATTTGAATGTTGCAGACCCGCTGACTAAGCCTCTTCCACGAGCAAAACATGATTAGCACCAAGGCTCCATGGGTGTTAGAATCATTACTGTGTAATCTAGATTATTGACTCTAGTGCAAGTGGGAGACTGGAGGAAATATGCCCTAGAGGCAATAATAAAGTTATTATTTATTTCCTTATAATCATGATAAATGTTTATTATTCATGCTAGAATTGTATTAACCGGAAACATAATACATTTGTGAATACATAGACAAACTTAGTGTCACTAGTATGCCTCTACTTGACTAGCTCGTTAATCAAAGATGGTTATGTTTCCTAACCATGAACAAAGTGTTGTTATTTGATTAATGGGATCACATCATTAAGAGAATGATCTGATTGACATGACCCATTCCATTAGCTTAGCACCCGATCGTTTAGTATGTTGCTATTGCTTTCTTCATGACATATACATGTTCCTATGACTATGAGATTATGCAACTCCTGTTTGCCGGAGGAACACTTTGGGTGCTACCAAACGTCACAACGTAACTGGGTGATTATAAAGGAGCATTACAGGTGTATCCAAAGGTAGATGTTGGGTTGGCGTATTTCGAGATTAGGATTTGTCACTCCGATTTTCCGAGAGGTATCTCTGGGCCCTCTCGGTAATGCACATCACATAAGCCTTGCAAGCATTGCAACTAATGAGGTAGTTGCGAGATGATGTATTACGGAACGAGTAAAGAGACTTGCCAGTAACGAGATTCAACTAGGTATTGGAATACCGACGACCGAATCTTGGGCAAGTAACATACCGATGACAAAGGGAACAACGTATGTTGTTATGCGGTCTGACTGATAAAGATCTTCGTAGAATATGTAGGAGCCAATATGGGCATCCAGGTCCCGCTATTGGTTATTGACCGGAGACGTGTCTCGGTCATGTCTACATTGTTCTTGAACCCGTAGGGTCCGCACGCTTAAGGTTACGATGACAGTTATATTATGAGTTTATGCATTTTGATGTACCTGAGGTTGTTCGGAGTCCCGGATGTGATCACGGACATGACGAGGAGTCTCAAAATGGTCGAGACATAAAGATTGATATATTGGAAGCCTATGTTTGGATATCGGAAGTGTTCCGGGTGAAATCGGGATTTTACCGGAGTACCGGGAAGGTTACCGGAACCCCCGGGAGTTAAATGGGCCATGATGGGCCTTAGTGGAAAAGAGAAGAGGCAGCCCTACATGGGCTGCGCGCCTCCCCCTTCCCCTAGTCCTATTAGGACTAGGAGAGGTGGCCGGCCCCCTCCCTCTCTTTTCCCCCTCCACGAATCCTATTCCAACTAGGATTGGGGGGGAATCCTACTCCCTGAGGGAGTAGGACTCTCCTGGCGCGCCACACCTTGGCCAGCCAGCCTCCCCCCTCTAGTCCTTTATATACTGAGGTAGAGGCACCCTAGAACACACAAGTTGATCCACGTGATCTATTCCTTAGCCGTGTGCGGTGCCCCCAGCCACCATATTTCTCGATGATACTGTAGCGGAGTTTAGGCGAAGCCCTGCTGCTGTAGTGCATCAAGATCGTCACCACGCCGTCATGCTGACGGAACTCTTCCCCGACACTTTGCTGGTTATGAGTCCGGGGATCGTCATCGAGCTGAACGTCTCCTCGAACTCGGAGGTGCCATAGTTTCGGTACTTGATCGGTTGGATCGTGAAGACGTACGACTACTTCCTCTACGTTGCGTCAACGCTTCCGCAGTCGGTCTGCGCGGGTATGTAGACAACACTCTCCCCTCTCATTGCTATGCATCACATGATCTTGCGTGTGCGTAGGAAAATTTTGAAATTACTACGAAACCCAACAACGACCACTCCCCACCCCATGATCGTGGGCAGTGGACGCCTTGAAGATCGCGCCTCAGCCCCATTCAGTAAATGGGCCGCGCCTCCACGCCTACCTCCGTTATGGGGAAGGCGCGAACCGCCCCTTTACTATGATGTGACGCATGCCTGCGGGAACCAACCCCACGCATGCCGCCCACGTCACACGCGCCTCCCCACACCGCGCCACGCGCGGGAATCGTGGGAAGCACAGCGCGCGAAGAATCTTACCGCGGTAAAAACCGCCTCGCCTGCCCGCGCACCGTTTTTGGGCCTAGCCCAACAACGCATTGCGCTTATGTGTGGCCCAGGCCCGGGGGCTCCTTTCGGTGTACAAAAAGAGGGGTACATTTTTTGTACCCCTATAACTGGGCACGGGCAGTCTGAGCCGTGGATACCACCACACCAAGCAAGGCAAGGGAGGTGAGCCAGGGTAAGACCGAAGCTCAAGAGAACTAGAACGACGCCAAGGCCAAGACCACGAAGAGCAAAGGGGACGAAGCAGACTCCCCCGGCAAGATCCTTGCCGGGAGACAGTTCTAGCAGCCCCGGCAAGACCCTTGCCGCCGCAACTCGTCCCGCGCCTACGGAGCAAATCACCCTTGAGTCCACTGCTCCCAAAGGGCAAGGATTCGGGAGACATCCCTGTACCGGCATGCAGATCTTCGTGAAGACATTCAAGATCAGATACACACTATAGAAGATGACGACCCTTGGCGGGATCCCAACCGAGGAAAACCACAAGGTCCCCGGCAAGCACCTTGCCGGGGATGACAGCAGGCGCCTCGGCAAAACCCTTGCCGGGGCCCTGGCAAGGCCCTTGCCAAGGACATCCGCAGGACCACCACCAGGCCCACGCCGACTAAACCTCCACCGATGTTCCCATGCAGCTACCGACCCAACCAGCTGGGCAGGCACCTGTGTGGTGGCATGCAGATCTTCGTGAAGACCCACCACTGCGCCACCTCAGCTGCCTGCCTACCTACGTGGCATCGCAGGCGTCGCTGGCCAGGGCGCGTGTCGACACAAGAAGGAGCGGCGACGGACGAGACAGGTTTCTCCCCCGTTCCCGATAAAGCAAGGACACCTAAGCAAGACACATTTTAGGCGCCTTGTCATGTGATGCGAGGGATAACCTCGCAGCACTGTACCCTTTCCACCTCCTGTGTGCCACTATGGCAACCCCTTTTTTCTATAAAAGGAGGCCTGAGGCGACAAGAGGAAGGATTCGGCTTTTTGGAGCTCCTCACGCCCCATAGCTAGCTCAAGAACACAGATATACAATTCACCAAAGCAGGAGTGGGTTTTACGCATCCTCGCGGCCTGAACCTGGATAAACGAACCGTGTGCTATCTGTTTGATCCGCTCTTCTCACGACCCCGCGCCCCGCTAACCACAGTAGGGATTCTTGTGATCCCATAGGTGTCGTTCCCTCCGACATGGAGCAATATTGCCGGACTGGTTTGACACCAGCATGATGTTGAAAATCATGTTCAAAAGATCTTAAAGTTAGTGGGATGTGTTCGGGAACAAAACACAATACCCCATACAAAACTTCCTTCAAAAGGGATGTCCGAAGTCCCGTTCATAAAAAAGACGAACTCGGGTCGGATTCGTTTTCGCGCAGAAAACAGATCCGAAAAGTGATGTACTAATCAGAAGGTTCCTGGAGTTTGGACGGTCGGACCGAGCTGAAATTTTTAGAGGTGGTAGATATAAGAATTCCGCAGCCGATCAACGGTTGGATCTTCCAAAGGACATCCGAGCTAGAAGCTGGACACCATGCCCTAAACTCATCCACATTCCCGTCCAGATTTGACAGGGCTCCGGTATATTGTGGATTGCGAGAGATTCCTCCATCGGAACTCGACAAAATTTTCCACGGTTATTGTAGAATCAATTCCGCACAATTCCACCAAAGCGATCTTTAAAAAGACACTTGAGGAGGCGATGGCGGCGGACACAAGTTTGCTGTCCAGAAAAACAGCACGGTCGCCCGAGGGCAATGTTGACATTGAGCCCCCAGGCTCCCTGGATGATTCCTCCATGATCTTGATAGAGATTGGAGTTGATGTTTATAAAGGCCCTCATCCGAACATGACGATCAGAGGTAGGGCATAGTCCTTGGTCAAACCAAGGTGACCAATCGAGCTGGTGACGAAGATGCCGAAGTTGCAGTTGATCTGCAGGCAAGCCATCAACCTTTTGTCGAACACACAGCGGAACTCTCAATGAAAGCACCAATGTCGGTGTCAAAACCGACGGATCTCGGGTAGGGGGTCCCGAACTGTGCGTCTAAGGCGGATGGTAACAGGAGGTAGGAGACACGATATTTTACCCAGGTTCAGGCCCTCTTGATGGAGGTAAAACCCTACGTCATGCTTGATTGATATTGATGATATGAGTATTACAAGAGTTGATCTACCACGAGATCGTTGAGGCTAAAACCCTAGAAGCTAGCCTATGGTATGATTGTTGTTGTATATGATCTATCGACTAGCCCGGCCTTGGTTTATATAATGCACCAGAGGCCTAGGATAACAAGAGTCCTAGCCGAATACGCCGGTGGGGAGGAGTCCTTGTCTTGATCGCCAAGTCTTGTGGAATCTTCCTTGTATGCGGTAGCTGTCCGAACTGGCCCATGAGTATACGGCCATGGGGGTCCTCGGCCCAATCTAACAGATCGGGAGATGACGTGGTGAGTACCCCCTGGTCCAGGACACCGTCACTCATATATAAAAACCATTTTGGCATGTCCTTTGCCTCAAAAGGACTGGGCAACCTTGCCGCATACTGGTTACTATTATGTTACTTGCTCGTTACAAACTATATTGCTATCAAACTACTCGCAACTTACAATTTTAGCACTTGCAGACACTACCTTACTGAAAACTACTTGTCATTTCCTTCTGCTCCTCGTTCGGGTCGACACTCTTACTTATCGAAAAGAGCTACAAATTGACCTCATATACTTGTGGGTCATCAGACACCATCTCAGATGGGGTTCACCACCTCCATTGGTGCCTCTCCGATGATGCGTGAGTAGTTCTTTGTAGACCTTCGGGTCTATAGTTAGTAGCTAGATGGATTTCTCTCTCTCTCTCTCTCTCTCTTGATTCTCAATACAATGGTCTCCTGGAGATCCATATGATGTAACTCTTTTGCGATGTGTTTGTTGGGATCGATGAACTTTGAGTTTATGATCAGATCTATTTTTTTATATCCATAAAAGTATTTGAGTTTCTGTGTCTCTTTTATGCATGATCTCTTATAGCCTCGTATTTCTTCTCCGATATTTGGGTTTTGTTTGGCCAACTTGATCTATTTATCTTGCAATGGGAAGAGGTGCTTTGTAGTGTGTTCGATCTTATGGTGCTTGATCCCACTGACAGAAAGGGAACCGACACGTATGTATCGTTGCTACTAAGGATAAAACGATGGGTCGATCACTACATAGATAGATCTTGTCTACATCATGTCATCGTTCTTATGGCATTACTCCGTTTCTCCATGAACTTAATACACTAGATGCATGCTGGATAGCGGTCGATGTGTGGAGTAATAGTACTAGATGCACATAGAAGCCGGTCTACTAATCTTGGGCCTGATGCGTATGTAATGATCATTGCCTGGATATCGTCATGAGTATTTGAAGTTTTGTCAATTTCCCAACAGTAATTTGTTCACCCAATTGCCCAACAGTAATTTGTTCACCCACCATTTGCTATTTTTCTCGAGAGAAGTGATAACGTATCTACTTTTCCAAACACATTTGCCCTTGTTTTGGACTCTAACTTGCATGATTTGAATAGAACTAACCCGGACTGACGTTTTTTTCAGCAGAATTGCCATGGTGTTATTTTTGTGCAGAAATAAAAGTTCTCGGAATGACCTGAAAATCCACGGAGACGCGTTTTTTAATTAATAAAAAATACTGGCGAAAGAATCAGCATCAGGGGCCCACACCCTGTCCACGAGGGTGTAGGGCGCCCCCCTAATACGTCTCCGTCGTATCTATAATTTTTTATTATTCCATGCCAATATTATTCAACTTCCATATACTTTTTGGCAACTTTTTATATTATTTTTGGGACTAACATATTGATCCAGTGCCAGTTCCTGTCTGTTGCATGTTTTTGGTTTCGCAGAATATCCATATCAAACGGAGTCCAAACGGGATAAAAATAGACGGAGCTTATTTTTCAAAAATATGGAAAATTTGGAAGGAAAACCAACGCGAACCAGTGCCCGAGGTGGTCACGAGGCAGGGGGGCGCGCTTGCCCCCTGGGCGCGCCCCCTACCCTCGTGAGCCCACCGTAAGGCGGTTGATGCTCTTCTTTTGCCGCAAGAAAGCTAATATTCGGAAAAAATCACGTCGAAGGTTTTAGGCCAATCGGAGTTACGGATCTCCATATATATACGAAACGGTGAAACAGAGCCAGAAGGGAACACAGAACCAGAGAGAAACAGAGAGATAGATCCAATCTCGGAGGGGCTCTCGCCCCTCCCACGCCATGGGAGCCAAGGACCAGAAGGGAAACCCTTCTCCCATCTAGGGAGGAGGTCAAGGAAGAAGAAGAAGAAGAAGGGGGGGCCCTCTCCCCCTTGCTTCCAGTGGCGTCGGAGTGCCACCGGGGGCTATCATTATCACCGTCAGCTTCACCAACAACTTCACCGCCATCATCACCAACTCTTCCCCCCTCTATGCAGCAGTGTAACCTCTCTCTTACCCGCTGTAATCTCTACTTAAACATGGTGCTCAACGCTTTATATTATTTCCCTATGATGTATGGCTATCCTATGATGTTTGAGTAGATCAGTTTTGTCCTAATGGCTACTTGATGATCGTGATTGGTTTGAGTTGTATGTTTTATTATTGGTGCTGTCCTATGGTGCTCTTCGTGTCGCGCAAGTGTGAGGGATTCCCGCTGTAGGGTTTGCAATATGTTCATGATTTGCTTATGGCGGGTGGCGTGAGTGACAGAAGCATAGACCCGAGTAAGTTGCTTGTTTGCGTATGGGATAAAGGGGACTTGATACTTTAATGCTATGGTTGGGTTTTACCTTAATGAATCTTTAGTAGTTGCGGATGCTTGCCAGAGTTCCAATCATAAGTGCATATGATCCAAGTAGAGTAAGTATGTTAGCTTATGCCTCTCCTCAAATAAAATTGCAATAATGATTACCGGTCTAGTTATGGATTGCCTAGGGACAAATAACTTTCTTGTTGACAAAAGCTCTCTACTAAAACTAATTTAGTTGTGTCTTTATCTAAATATCCCCTAGATTTTATTTTTGTGTTCTTTACTTTCTTTCAAGCTTACCCAAAAACACCTACAAAGTACTTCTAGTTTCATACTTGTTCTAGGTAAAGAGAACATCAAGCGTGCGTAGAGTTGTATCGGTGGTCGATAGAAAATGAGGGAATATTTGTTCTACCTTTAGCTCCTCGTTGGGTTCGACACTCTTACTTATCGAAAGAGGCTACAATTGATCCCCTATACTTGTGGGTTATCAAGACCTTTTTCTAGCGCCGTTGCCGGGGAGCAATAGCGTGGGGTGAATATTCTCGTGTGTGCTTGTTTGCTTTATCACTAAGTAATTTTTATTTGCTTTTCTTAGTTGTTTTCTATCTTTAGTTATGGGTAGGAAACACAAAATACCAAAAAAAATTAGTTGTACCTACTGAACCAATGGTTGAAGAACCACTCAAAATCTATCACACTGTTGAAGCTTATTACTTGGATCATCTTCGATCCCTATGTGCTCGTGCTGAAACCCCAACTTGCTTAGTTGAGGGCAAATCTTTAGATGAGCATGCTTGTTGTGACACCCCCAAAATTTCAACTTGTTTTATTAATTAAAATTTTGCCAGGAAAATTAAACTTTTATTTTCTAGATTTTCTTTTGATTTCAGAGCCATTCTTTTCCTTATTATTATGGAGTTTTTTTACCCCAAGTGAAAACTTTCCAAATATATTATTGGACTTGTTTGCCCCTTTCAAGAAAAACATTCCCATTATCAATGGATTTATTTGCATAACTATTTCTCTCTGAGCTTTATTCCTTAAAGTGGTTTTTCATTAGTTTTGGAGCTCTTTTTGAACTACAACCATTTGATAAATTTATCAAAAATTCGAACCAAAATTTGGAGATGTCATGTGATGTTTTTAAATCACTTTTATGCAAAAATATATTTCATTCATTGGATATTTTGAGCTCTTCCCTTTTTTTCAAATCTGGTCCAGTGGGCAATTTTGCACCACAACCTATTTAAATATTTCTATAAAACTTCCACCAAAATCTTGGGATGTTAATAGGAGTATTTTATTCAACTTATGCAAAAACCCAGTTATATCCTTTGAAAAATTTGAGTGATTCAACCTCATTTCCATTCTGGTCCAACTTGATGATTTGTACTGCAACCATATTTTAACTTGCTCCTTTACCCATGATTCTTTTTCCTGCTTAAAGACCACCCTACAAAACCCTTAAGTCCAGGAGAGTGGACCCATTGGAGGATTTTAAGTGCATGCAATGAGGCATTTTTCTTTCTGTCCAAAACAGAAGATTTGCAAAACTTGCACTAGCAAGTTTCTGGTTTTGCCCAAATGACCTTACCATCATCACCTACATCTAGAGAGACCCTGATCTGGAGATTTTGGCCACTCCAAGAGTTGCCTAGATGCCCTTGACATTCTGTCAAACACCTTGAGTGCATGGACAGTTTTGGCATTATTTTAGTTTTGCACTGTGATCTTGCCCCTCTGGACATACTGGCATGTCCACTAAGCTCCTAAATGCCTCCAACCTAGACCTGCTAATCCCCAGCCCCACCCAAGCCACCTAGCCTGCCTTGGCATTTCGCCGAACGCTTGGCGTGCACGCTCTGGGCGCGCCCAGAGCGCACGTTTTGCACGCGCGCGCACCGAGCCGCCGCGTCCCGCTGCCACCACCACCACGCCCGTTCTGGCCTCTCCCCTCTCCCAAGCGCGCGCCGGACCTCTCCCTCACCGCAGAGCCACCTGGCCCCCCACCCCTGACTCCTTGCAGTGTCGCCACAGCAAGCCTTTTTGGCGGCACGCAGGTGTCGGCAGTCGCCCCTGCTCAGGTCGGCACCACCCAAACAAACGTAGCGCGCCGGCTCGCCTCGTTGGACAGTGGAGAGTTCGTCGTTAGCCCCTGAAGCCAGCCGACCATCGTCACGTTGCCTCCGGGGACAGTAGCAATTGCACCGTCGGGCTTATCCATGGCTACCGTCGGGAACCAATGCTGCCCTACTATAAATAGCGCCTCGGCCTCCCTTAAACTCGTCAATAGCCTCAAGTCAACCGTAACCAGCTCCGCTCGCAGCAGTCTGACCAGAGGAGGTCGTCATCCTCGCCTCCGGCAAGCGCAGCCGCCGCCGCACTCCGGTTGGTTACTTTGCAGCCAGAGCCCCTCCGACCCCATACTCGCTGCGTCTAGTCTTTCCTTGACTCAGCGGAGCCGTCTCATCCCTTAATTCCGATCGAGAGTCACCGTAGACTGAATCCCCAAACCAACCCAAAACCTCCGTCCGCCTCGGAGCTCGCCGCCGGCGACCCTGTCCACCACTCCGGCAGTCATGACCATCAAGAGGACCGCTAGCGCATGGGGAACCTATCCCCATGCCTAGTACCCCGCGGGGAGTAGCCTTCCGCCGACTGGCGTCGCTAGAGCTCGCCTCTGCTCCCTGGCCAGGAAAGGGGGGGGGAGGGGGATGAACCTGACAGCGCAGGCCCCCCCATGTCTGCGTCCCCACGCCAGCGCGTGCCGTCTTAAGTGAAGGCGTACTCTGCTAGGTGTGTTTTCTCTGTTTCGAAGGCATATCCTGTCTGAACCATTTTCTTTTTTGTTTTATTTTAAAAACAGATTTTTGACTGAAACTTTGACTGGCTATATCTTTTTAAATAAAACTCCAAATGAATTGATTCTTTTTCTTACCTCTCTCAAATTCCTCCTAGTTTATTTTAAGATTTATTTCAAAAATAATTAGGACAACTTTTTGTACTGTTTTTAAAACATGTGTTATTTGAATAAATAGGATTTTTGGAGAAGGAGAAGAAAACTTTCAAAAATATTGGAGTGCACCTCACCTCTCCACACCTTGAAGGCAAGCATTATGAACCTTGGCATAATATTATCTTGTGTTATTGATACGGTTGCAACCCCATCTTGTCCCGGAGATTTCGTTATTCTATGCGATGATACGATCATAATCATAGTGCATATTGATGATTTCATGCTGTTACCATTTGATATGTTCGTGATAGAAATCCCCCTCATATGCCTCTCATGCCTACCAGGAAGGATCTGGGAAAGCCTCTGTCTTGGGTTGACACGAGCTTGTCCCTCGTCGAGACGATTATGACCGGTGGGGCATGGGGAGGTATGATGAGTGGTGGTTCTGTCTGATGGATGTGAAATATAATTCTTGAGCTAACCATGCAGGAATGCTTAAACCTCCTGAGTCGGCCGTAGATCGAGTCTTGTTCCAGTAACCCCCATACTTGTTTCGTGCTGCCACTTGTCCCTGTCGTAGGTAGGGTACGGTTCAGTAAGTTGTCAACCCGTGTCCTAGCACACACCGTACAGATTGGCCATGGTGGAAGATACCGGCTGCATCCGGTAGGCATGCCACCTGGTCCGGGGGCATGGGTGTTTCCGGTTGGGACCGAGAGGGGGTACCCCTTAGAGCGTGCGATATAAATTTGATCCCATGCTAAGCGAGGTTGTAGCCTCCCCACTTGGAGTTTCGCTTAACAGGTGTCGTGGGTGATTCCAGACACCGGTAAGTTAAGCTGGTGTGTGCGGTCAGGTGTGTTTTCGAATGAAAGTCCGTAGACGGAATTAGTCCCGATGGACTAAAGGAATCCGTTACTCGTGGGTAAAGAGTACACCCTCTGCAGAGATTATATCTATTCGAATAGCCGTGTCCATGGTTAAGGACTACAGTGTGGGATGGGTCAAGTGTCGGTCTTGGTGTCGGTCTTTGGAGGAAAAACTACTAAACCAGAACATTGATTATGACCTGTGACATATGATTATTATTATTATTATTATTGTGGACTAATCAATTGTATTATTTGAAATTAATGAGTACCCCTGGGACGGCCCTACCTCCTGGATATTCACTGTGATTATTTTTATATAAGCCCTTTATGTGGTGTCGCACAGACGCCCGACTGTGGCATGCTTGTTATTTCATTTACTTATAAGCCCTTTATGTGGTATCGCACAGACGCCCGACTGTGGCATGCTTATTATTTCATTTACTTATAAGCCCTTTATGTGGTGTCGCACAGACGCCCGACTGTGGCATGCTTGTTATTCCTTTTATAAGCCCTTTTTGTGGTGTCGCTTAGACGCCCGACTGCGGCATGCTTCATATTATTATTATTTCGAGGCGTCGCTTCAGACACTCAATCGATGCTTTTCATTTCTACTCCTGGATTGGTTACTCATGTTTTATTTGAATGATCTGCTCGCGTGCATCATGAACCTTATTTCATAACTGACGAAGTGATCATAGAATATTTCAAAACATGATTATCAGTGGCTATATTATACATGTGTTCTTAATGTTTGCGAGTACATTCAAAGTACTCACTGGCTTGTCCCTGGCTATTGTCTTGGCCAGATATCTTGTGTGGAGAGGAGCATTGTGATGACAGCCCCGGAACCTATGCAATGGTGATAGCAGCCTCGCGAAGATGGGAGTTATCCTGGTCAGTTGTTCCTGTGGGAAATGGAGTCCCAGAGACGCTGATGATCCGCAAACCGCTTCCGCATCAACCACTAGAAACCTTTTTGCTATACTCATAGGATAGAATGGTCTTGTAGTACATATGATGTACTTTGCTTGGAGTTTCTGTATCAAGTTGGTGCCTCATCAGCTAACAGTAATCCTGGGGCTGGTGAGCACAAGGGCCATTTCTTGGGAAATTTATATCCCAAAAATCCGGTCCTGACAAACTTGGTATCAGAGCCACGCTGACCATTGGCTAATACTATCTTAGCCAGGTCGAAAACCTAGGTAAACCAACCCACCAGACCTTAAGCTAACCCCGGCCAAGCTTCTCATGTAAGATAGCCACACAGTGACCCGACACCTTTTGGCAGTCGGTGCCCAACCTATCAACCTAGCCTGTCGATCACGCGCCAGTGACCAACACCTAAATTGTCTCATTCGCAAGCGTGTGAAGGAAGACTCCGTCCCCTTTTTTCTATAAAAGGGGCACGCAAGCCTCAACCCAGCACAACTCAGCCTCTGCCCAAACCAACCTAAAATGCCAGGACCCATTGTTCACAATGAGACCACAACAACCAACCTTGGAGGTTTCGTGACCGTGCTATCAAACCTCACCCGCCGTGCCTTCGCGTTAGAAGAGCCCCCAGAATATGTTGTGTACCAAGGGTCCATGAGCGGTGAGTGCCGTCAATTTTGGGCCACTGTACACGTCTATGGTGGGGTCTATCGCCAGAACGCCCCTACAAGTTCACCGGAAGGACAACTTCCTCTGAGCCACAGGCCATCCAACTAGCTGCTTGAGAGGCTATAGTTCAACTCCGGCACTTGTCGCCCAGAGTTAACTGTCGCTCCTTCTACTACTACCCCAGCCGTGACGGGTATGGTAGACCACCCCAAGTTGCCAACGGAGACCACGAGACAGACCCTGCATTATTACATCTGGTGCGCTATGTAAGTGCACTAGAGGGACTGTTCGATCAAATCACCCTTGATCTGATCGCAGCTCGTGGAGAACAAGTTCGCCGAACCCCGGCAAGAAGAGAAGATGAGCCCGATGCCGACAAGCCAGTCGTGCTATTCGGACAACCGATCGAGACCTTGAGGTCAGCCCCAGCCATCGAGAAAGGTGCTTTGATGACCCTAGAAGTGCTTCGTTGCCTTTTGGGAACACGCTCCAACGGGATTGTGGCCAACAATCCCCGTGATGGTCATCATCACTACCTCGACCCTGCAGTCCCTCAGCCCCCTACAGCTAACTCCGACGGTGAAACCCGTGGAGAAACCTCGGCGTCCACAAGGCACGCCCGCCTAGATATAAACGAGGTGGACTAAGTCACTCGAGTAGTACCGAGTCTCAGTATGTCCACACCCTGTAATTGTGTGATCATGTATCACATATTGGAATGTTGTCTGCTTGTGCGTCCCTATTTTAAATTGTAGCCATGCATGAGTGCATTGGTGTATGGCTGCATTTTTAATTCCGGATGTAGCTACCAAAAACCAACCCCGACGGCACCCACAGTAATGCGCCGCTTTTGCGAGATGTGTGTATCTGTGGCTTTGACCCCGATCCCATAGAGCAGAACCGACAAACTAGTTGCCCTTCACCGCGGTAAATAACCTAGCCCAGTTGCTATATAAAAGGCCACCTCGTGACCTTGTCAAGTACCCCTCACCTTGGGCACAACCCTCACAGCCATTTCTTGCCATGCCGAGCCCTAGCATTTATCCAAGGACCCCCGAGGCAACCCCAGGTAGTTTTGCTAAAATATTGTGGGACTTTACCTGCAGTACCATGGGTTCTACCCAGCCACCCCAGTACGAGCTGCTCAAATCGAGAATCACCTCATCCACCTTGAAATATTGGGCAGTAGTGCACATCCCTCCCGTAAACTCAAACCAAGACCCAACAGGAGTCTCCTTCGTGGGGAAATCTATGCCGACTTCGCAGATGGCCATAGAAGCGGCTGCACACGAAGCGCTTGTTCACCTTCGATTCGCGGTACCCTATGCCAGCGAACGAGGGTATTTTTACTTTCCGAGCCGTGCAGCACCCGAGGAAGTAGCATCTTTTCCCGGTGGACGAATTGAGAGAGACCCAGTACTGGCCAACCTTGCCCAGTACGTCATCGCGCAAGGACGTCTGACCCAGCGGATAATGGGTTATCTTCAGAGCCTCGCTGATTTAAATCCTCAGATCGCCATCGGCAGACCGCTGAGACCCGGCTAGGAGGGATGCGTCCATCGGCTAATCAATCTTCTTCCCCCGATAGAGGAGGAGTGTGCCGCAGTGCCAGAGACGTTTTCTCAGGACCCTCTCATATTACCGTTTTCATTGTAAACGTCATGGCTATGTTTATTTATGTGTTGCAGCTTATGCGTTGTACCCAAGTTCGTGCTATGAGCAAACTGTTCGGTTTCAGCTGACATGGGCTATGTTTTTAAGAAAATGACCCTTAGCAAATCTCGAGGACGAGATTTTTCTTAAGGGGGGTAGTGTTGTGACACCCCCAAAATTTCAACTTGTTTTATTAATAAAATTTTTGCCAGGAAACTTAAACTTTTATTTTCTGGATTTTCTTTTGATTTCAGAGCCATTCTTTTCCTTATTATTATGGAGTTTTTTTACCCCAAGTGAAAACTTTCCAAATATATTATTGGACTTGTTTGCCCCTTTCAAGAAAAACATTCCCATTATCAGTGGATTTATTTGCATAACTATTTCTCTCAGAGCTTTATTCCTTAAAGTGGTTTTTCATTAGTTTTGGAGCTCTTTTTGAACTACAACCATTTGATAAATTTATCTAAAATTCCAACAAAAATTTGGAGATGTCATGTGATGTTTTTAAATCACTTTTATGCAAAAATATAGTTCATTCATTGGATATTTTGAGCTCTTCCCTTTTTTTTCAAATCTGGTCCAGTGGGCAATTTTACACTACAACCTATTTAAATATTTATTTAAAACTTCCACCAAAATTTTGGGATGTTAATAGGAGTATTTTATTAAACTTTATGCAAAAACCCAGTTATATCCTTTGAAAAATTTGAGTGATTCAACCTCATTACCATTGTGGTCCAACTTGATGATTTGTACTGCAACCATATTTTAACTTGCTCCTTTACCCATGATTCTTTTTCTTTCTTAAAGACCACCCTACAAAACCCTTAAGTCCAGGAGAGTGGACCCATTGGAGGATTTTAAGTGCATGCAATGAGGCATTTTTCTTTCTGTCCAAAACAGAAGATTTGCAAAACTTGCACTAGCAAGTTTCTGGTTTTGCCCAAATGACCTTACCATCATGACCTACATATAGAGAGACCCTAATCTGGAGATTTTGGCCACTCCAAGAGTTGCCTAGATGCCCTTGACATTCTTTCAAACACCTTGAGTGCATAGACAGTTTTGGAATGATTTTAGTTTTGCACTGTGATCTTGCCCCTCTGGACATACTAGCATGTCCACTAAGCTCCTAAATGCCTCCAACCTAGACCTGCTAATCCCCAGGCCCACCCAAGCCACCTAGCCTGCCTTGGCATTTCGCCGAACGCTTGGCGTGCACGCTCTGGTGCGCCCAGAGCGCACGTTTTGCACGCGCGCACACCGAGCCGCCGCGTCCCACTGCCACCACCACCGCGCCCGTTCTGGCCTCTCCCCTCTCCCAGCCGTCGCGCCGGACCTCTCCCTCACCGCAGAGCCGCCTGGCCCCCACCCCTGACTCCTCGCAGTGTCGCCGCAGCAAGCCTTTTTGGCGGCACGCAGGCGTCGGCAGCCGCCCCTGCTCAGGTCGGCACCACCCAAACCACCGCAGCACGCCGGCTCGCCTCGTTGGACAGTGGAGAGTTCGTCGTTAGCCCGTGAAGCCAGCCGGCCATCATCACGTTGCCTCCGCGACAGTAGCAAGCCCACCGTCGAGCTTATCCATGCTATAAATAGCGCCCCGACCTCCCTTGCACTCGTCAACAGCCTCAAGTCAACCGTAGCCAGCTCCCCTCGCAGCAGTCTGACCAGAGGAGGTCGTCATCCTCGTCTCCGGCAAGCGCAGCCGCCGCCACACTCTGGTTGGTTACTTCGCAGCCAGAGCCCCTCCGACCCCATACTCGCCACCTCTAGTCTTTCCTTGACCCAGCGGAGCCGTCTCATCCCTTAATTCCGATCGAGAGCCACCGTAGACTAAATCCCCAAACCAACCCGAAACCTTGTCCGCCTCGGAGCTCGCCGCCGGTGACGCTGTCCACCACTCCGACAGTCGTGACCATCAAGAGGACCGCTAGCTCATGGGGAACCTATCCCCGTGCCTAGTACCCCGCAGGTAGTAGCCTTCCGCCGACTTGCGTCGCCAGAGCTCGCCTCTGCTCCCTGGCAGGAAAGCAGGGGGGAGGGGGATGAACCTGACAGTGCGGGCCCCCCTGTCTGCGACCCCAAGCCATCGCGTGCCGTCTTAAGTGAAGGCATACTCTGCTAGGTGTGTTTTCTCTGTTTCGAAGGCGTATCCTGTTTGAACAGTTTTCTTTTCTGTTTTATTTTAAAAACAAATTTTTACTATAACTTTGACTGGCTATATCATTTTAAATAAAACTCCAAATGAATTGATTCTTTTTCCTACCTCTCTCAAATTCCACCTAGTTTATTTTAAGATTTATTTCAAAAATAATGAGGACAACTTTTTATACTGTTTTTAAAACATGTGTTATTTGAATAAATAGGATTTTTGGAGAAGGAGAAGAAAACTTTCAAAAATATTGGAGTGCACCTCACCTCTCCACACCTTGAAGGCAAGCATTCTGAACCTTGGCATAATATTGTCTTGCGTTGTTGATACGGTTGCAACCCCATCTTGTCCCGGAGATTTCGTTATTCTATGCGATGATACGATCATAATCATAGTGCATATTGATGATTTCATGCTGTTACCATTTGATATGTTCGTGATAGAAATCCCCCTCATATGCCTCTCATGCCTACCAGGAAGGATCTGGGAAAGCCTCTGTCTTGGGTTGACACGAGCTTGTCGCTCGTCAAGACGATTATGACCGGTGGGGCATGGGGAGGTATGATGAGTGGTGGTTCTGTCTGATGGATGTGAAATATAATTCTTGAGCTAACCATGCAGGAATGCTTAAACCTCCTGAGTCGGCCGTAGATCGAGTCTTGTTCCAGTAACCCCCATACTTTTTTTGTGCTGCCACTTGTCCCTGTCGTAGGTAGGGTACGGTTCAGTAAGTTGTCAACCCGTGTCCTAGCACACACCATACAGGGAGGCCATGGTGGAAGATATCGACTGCATCCGGTAGGCATGCCACCTGGTCCGGGGGCATGGGTGTTTCCGGTTGGGACCAAGAGGGGGCACCCCTTAGAGCGCGCGATATAAATTTGATCCCATGCTAAGCGAGGTTGTAGCCTCCCCACTTAGAGTTTCACTTGACAGGTGTCGTGGGTGATTCCAGACACCGGTAAGTTAAGCTGGTGTGTGCGGTCAGGTGTGTTTTCGAATGAAAGACCGTAGACGGAATTAGTCCCGATGGAGTAAAGGAATCTGTTACTCGTGGGTTAACAGTACACCCTCTGTAGAGATTATATCTATTCGAATAGCCGTGTCCATGGTTAAGGACTACAGTCTGGGATGGGTCAAGTGTCGGTCTTGGTGTCGGTCTTTGGAGGAAAAACTACTAAACCAGAACATTGATTATGATTATTATTATTTTGGACTAATCAATTGTATTATTTGAAATTAATGAGTACCCCTGGGACGGTCCTACCTCCTGGATATTTATCGTGATTATTTTTATATAAGCCCTTTATGTGGTGTCGCACAGACGCCCGACTATGGCATGCTTGTTATTTCATTTACTTATAAGCCCTTTATGTGGTGTCGCACAGACGCCCGGCTATGGCATGCTTGTTATTCCTTTTATAAGCCCTTCTTGTGGTGTCGCTCAGACGCTAGACTGCGGCATGCTTCATATTATTATTCTTTCGAGGCGTCCCTTCAGACACTCGATCGGTGCTTTTCATTTCTACTCCTGGATTGGTTACTCATGTTTTATTTGAATGATCAGCTTGCGTGCATCATGAACCTTATTTCATAACTGCCGAAGTGATCATAGAATAGTTCAAAACATGATTATCAGTGGCTATATTATACATGTGTTCTTAATGTTTGCGAGTACATTCCAAGTACTCACTGGCTTGTCCCTGGCTATTGTCTTGGCCAGATATCTTGCGTGGAGAGGAGCATTGTGATGACAGCCCCGGAACCTACGCAATGGTGATACCAGCCTCGCGAAAATAGGAGTTATCCTGGTCAGTTGTTCATGTGGGAAATGGAGTCCCATAGACGCTGATGATCCGCAAACCGCTTTCGCCATCAACCACTAGAAACCTTTTTGCTGTACTCATAGGCCAGAATGGTTTTGTACTACATATGATGTACTTTGCTTGGAGTTTCTGTATCAAGTTGGTGCCTCATCAGCTAACAATAATCATGGGGCTGATGAGCACAAGGGCCATTTTCTGGGAAATTTATATCCCGAAAATCCGGTCCTGACACTTGTTATGCGCGACACCGAATATCTAAAAAAGGCAGACTTTTATTGGGACAAATTCATACTTTGCAATGCTATGCTTGGAATTTATGTGAAATTTATGATTTTACTTATTGTTCTGAAAACCCTAAGAAACACTCTCCCTATCAATGTGAGTTTAGTGATAATGGAATCATATCATCGTATGATAAGGGTGGTTACAATTACTATGATGTTAAACAAATTGAAGAATTTGTTGCTTTTAAGGGTGCTTATGAAATTGCTTCTTTGATTGAAAAGTATGATGCTACTTTTCACAAATCTGAAAATTTTGCCATACCTAAATATTGCTATGATAATTATGCTTCTAATGCTTATGTTAAACCATATATTGAGAAATACTCCGCTGTCCAAGAAGAGACTAATATTTTGCAGGAGTCTATGGAAGAAGAAATTGATGAAACTGTGAGCTCATTGGATGAAAAAGATGATGAGGAGAGCGAAGAACAAAAGGAGGAAGAGCGGATTAGCTACCCGTTCCCACCTTATAATGAGAGTAACTCTTCAACTCATACATTGTTTTAATTCCCCTTCGTGCTTACCGAAGGATGATTGCTATGATGATTGTTATGATCCCTATGATTCTTTTGGAATATCCCTTTTTGATGATGCTTGCTATGCTTGTGGCCAAGATGCCAATATGAATTATGCTTATGGAGATGAACTTGCTATAGTTCCTTATGTTAAACATGAAATTGTTGCTATTGCACCCATGCATGATAGTCCTATTATCTTTTTGAATTCTCCCGATTACACTATATCGGAGAAGTTCGCACTTATTAAGGATTACATTGATGGGTTGCCTTTTACCGTTGCACATGATGATTTTGATGAATATAATATGCATGTGCTTGCTGCTCCTACTTGCAATTATTATGAGAGAGGAACTATATCTCCACTACTCTATGTTTCCAATATGATAAAATTGCAAGAAACTATTTATACTATGAATTGGCCTTTAGTTTGTGTGCATGAACTGTTCTTTTATGACATGCCGATGCATAGGAAGAGAGTTAGACTTCGTGATCACATGATATATGTTACCTTGTGCTCACCACTAAATTACAAATCACTGTTAATTAAAATTGGTTTTGATATACCTTGGGATCCGGGTGGATCCATTACTTGAGCACTATATGCCTAGCTTAATGGCTTTAAAGAAAGCACTGCCAGGGAGACAACCCAGAAGTTTTAGAGAGTCATTTATTTCTGTTGTGTGCTTTTATAAAGTTTAAATATAAAAATAATGTGCCAAGGTTTGCCTTTAGGATGTTTACATTTGCTTGATGGTTTGTACGGTGCAGGACAGAAACTTTGGCTGTAGTGCATGATTTTACATTTTTAGCTGGAATGTAAAATGGTTGTGATTCTTTTTGCACTGTCTTCCTACACAAATTTTTGATTCTTTATAATTTTTGTAGAATTTTTAAAGTATCAGAAGTATGGTGAATGTTCAGATTATTACAGACTGTTCTGTTTTAGACATATTCTGTTTTTGATGCATAGTTTGCTTGTTTTGATGAAACAATCAATTTATATTAGTGGATTAAGCCATGAAAAATTTATATTACAGTAGACACAATGCAAAAACAAAATATGAATTGGTTTGCAATAGTACTTAGAGTAGTTATTTGCTTTATTATACTAACGGATCTTACCGAGATTTCTGTTGAAGTTTTGTGTGGATGAAGTGTTCGATGATCGAGAAGGTTTCGATGTGAGAAGAAGGAAGAGAGGCAAGATCTCAAGCTTGGGGATGCCCGAGGCACCCCAAGTAAATATTCAAGGAGACTCAAGTGTCTAAGCTTGGGGATGCTGGGGAGGCATCCCCTCTTTCTTCAACAAATATCGGTATGTTTTCGGATTCGTTTCGTTCATGCGATATGTGCAAGTCTTGGAGCGTCTTTTGCATTTAGGTTTTTACTTTTGTTTTATGCACCATGCTGGTATGAGATGGTTCTTGGTTGATTTATAGAATGATCTTTGCACTTCACTTATATCTTTTGAGTATGCCCTTATAGAATGCTTCATGTGCTTCACTTATATCATTTGAAGTTTGGATTGCCTGTTTCTCTTTGTCGGTGTCAAAACCGGAGGATCTCGGGTAGGTGGTCCCGAACTGTGCATCTAGGCGGATGGTAACAGGAGACCGGGGACACAATGTTTTTACCCAGGTTCGGGCCCTCTCGATGGAGGTAAAACCCTACGTACTGCTTGATTAATATTGATGATATGGGTAGTACAAGAGTAGATCTACCACGAGATCAGACAGGCTAAACCCTAGAAGCTAGCCTATGGTATGATTGTTTTCGTCCTACGGACTAAAACCCTCCGGTTTATATAGACACCGGAGAGGGCTATGGTTACACAGAGTCGGTTACAATGGTAGGAGATCTACATATCCGTATCGCCAAGCTTGCCTTCCACGCCAAGGAAAGTCCCTTCCGGACACGGGACGAAGTCTTCAATCTTGTATCTTCATAGTCCAGGAGTCCGACCGAAGGTATAGTCCGGCTATCCGGACACCCCCTAATCCAGGACTCCCTCAGTAGCACCTGAACCAGGCTTCAATGACGCTGAGTCCGGCGCGCAGATTGTCTTCGGCATTGCAAGGCGGGTTCCTCCTCCAAGTACTTCCTAGAAGATTTTGAACACAAAGGTAGTGTCCGGCTCTACAAAATAAGTTTCCACATATTGCCATAGAGAGAATAATATTTACACAAATCTAATCTGCTGACGTATTTCGTAGCGTGACATCACACCATGGCCAAGTCTTTATTCGAATCGTTTTACTGTCCCACCTCAGCGAGTTTAGCGAGGCGGGTTCCTTGGCACATCTTGTCAAAGCAGAGATCGCGTCCCCTTATTCCGGGATTCTCATAAATAGGGCGTGGGTAACCCAGTCATACCCGTTGGTATGTTTTCTTGATCAAAGGCGAGTCCCAAACGGTCATGGGGAGGGCCCTTGGTATTCAACCTCTTATAAAGAGACCAAGACCTTACTCCTTTCTTTCAATCTCAAACGAGTTACCCTTCGCCTCGAGTTGCAACACCCAAGGCTCCAGATTTCAGGCGCTTCGGACCTTCGACAATGTCCGGTTCCGACCTTCGAGGCCGATGGATGCCACTCCTCCGTCACGGAGGAGGACGTGCTCAAGTTGAGAGAGGCCAGGTTCTTGACCGGCGAAATCTGGCATAGGCTGCCTGCTCGAGGGCAGGTCATTCCCACTCCCAAGCCTGGTGAGAGGTGCTCATGTCTCACTCCCTTCGGGGGCTAGGCTTCTCGACGGATCCCTTCGTTAGGGGGCTCATGTTTTATTATGAGCTGGAATTTCACGACTTAGCTCCGGAGTCCATCCTCCATATTTCCTCATTCATCATCGTGTGTGAAGCCTTCCTCCGTATTACTCCTCACTTCGGACTATGGCTCAAGACCTTCAAAGTAGAGCCGAAGATGATCGAGGGACGGCACGCGGAGTGCGGAGGTGCTTTTATAAGAAAGAATGCTGGTGCTCCATGGCCCGAGGGCTCTTTTCAAGAGGAGTCCAGCTTATGGCAACGAAAGTGGTTTTACATCACCGTTCTCAGGGGCACCAAGTGGGTGGCGCCACCTGCCTTTCGCTCGGGTCCCCCATCACAGCTAGTGTCATGGGTCAATAAAGGACCAGACTGGGGGCCATCCAAGGACGTGCCCTTGTTGCAGGCCACATTCGAGATCTCTTAGAAAGAGACATTAGCCTGGTCGTGGTGACGCAGGTCATGTTGATCCGCCGAGCCTTGCCCGGCAAACGTCGCCCCTTCGCCTGTGGGAGTTCAATCCGGAGGGACCACGAGCTCTCCAACATTTTATGGGTGCGACACCATGGAGATGTACAAATTGTTTTTTCGGATCACAAGCAATGTGTCCGGACTTGACCAAGGACGCAGGTCTGAGCTGCAACCGCTCGGATACTCAAGTAAGTAGCCCTATGCCCGGACTCGCAATCCGCATATTTATCATAAAATTGCCCTTAAAAAAGCTGTCAGGAGTGGATAGCGAAAGCAAAGCTAATCAGGTGTCCGGCCCCCCTCCCTGAGATCACGCCGGGTCCCGTGCTAGTCTGGATGTTGGAGGTTGTGCCTTTGGAGGAAAGCGAGGGAGGGGACAAGGAAGCTACGACCTCCTCGAAGGAGGCTGTTTGGAAGGGAGGAACCAAAAATTCCTCTCCTTAGGGGAAGAAGAGGACCGCCTCTAAAGACCCGGAGACCATGGCCTCAAAGCGGGGGAAGAAATTTTCGCCAGAGGGTCCTGTGCTGGGGGATACTTCGGCCTAATTATGCCCTCAAGGGGATCAGCCCTCTACCGAGCCGTAAGTAGAGAGGAGTTTTCTTTTTAAGAAATGAGAGAAATCCTTGCTTTACATCTGAGAAAAGTAATCGAAAATTTACCTTGTTGTTCGGACCTTAGCCCTTCTCAGCAGAGCTCGTCTTCAGGGGATCTTCTTCCGGAGTTGATGGAGAGCGGAACGCCTCCCCTGCCGTACCGCCTTGCAAGGCGGGCGACCCTGAGGTATCATTGCAGAGGGTTTCTCCGAATCCGGCAGGGCCGGAAGGTAGTCACACGGCCCCCCAAAGCCCTCCGCGTCCGGCCTTCGAAAAGGGCCACCGGACAAGTTCGGCGCCGTCTGGTGCATGGTCGGAGGAGCTGAAGGATTTGCTAGGGAGAGCATCTTTCTCAGAGGAGCACCGTGCATTGATGGGTACGGTGATTGAGAGGATTTCATCCGCAGAGAGCGCATTGCACGAGGCCGTCAGGAGTTTACTGATAGGTTTTGAGGTACGTGAAATAATGTACCCTTTTTGGATAGTTCCGCATGAATAAGATGCGCCCTGTGTAGATAGTAGCCCCTGCGACTCTGTGCGTTGTGAAAAGTGACGACGCGCAGAGGATCGTAATCCCAGGTCTAATATGCCGCCTTCATACGTAGGTGGCGAAGTGTCTGGTGGCCAGTCGGACTGATGAATTTGCCGAGCTAAAGCGGCAACTTGACGTGGCAGATGCCGACATCGCGCTTGTCAACAAGCGGCTTCACGAGGCACAAGGTATGTAATTCCTGTGGCGGCACCTGGTAAGAGGAGCTTTATGCCAGTATCTTACAATGTGTGCGCTTGATGCAGATGGTGCTGCTGCCATGGAGAATCTTCGGGCGGAACTTGCCCGAGCCAAGGAGTAAGCCAGGAAAAGTGATGCGGCTGCTGGAAAGGCAATTGAAGAGCTGAAAGCCGAACAGGCTGCTCACTGCCGAAGCAAGAAGGAAATGGCCGAGATGGCTGTGAAGCTGAAGAGCGCTGCTGACCGTTGCAAGCTTCTTGAAAAAGAAGATCAGGCGGAACAGCCGGACCTGGAGAAGGCCGTTGCCAATGCCAAGGATGCTCGCTCTGCGATGAGAGCTATGAAGGAGGAGTTGCGTCAGGCCAGAGAGATCGCGGCTGGAAAGCCCTTTATGCTACGGAGGAAGTTCTTTGATCCTAAACATGCTCCGTTAGACCAGATGTGGAGTACGGCAGACACCTATCTGGATTTGGCAGCGAGTGCCACAGATGCGGCCGAACACTTCCGACATCAAGAAGGTCGCGAAGTGGAAAAGCTCTTTTGGTCGCAGTTCCACAATCCGGAGCATCCACTGTCATTACCCGATCGTTTGGCCAAATGGGCCGAGCTAAATAGGTTGTCCAGACGCAGTATGTCATGAGTTATCTGTGGCCAGAGAGGCCAGAGCCGAAAAGTTATTTCAACTTGGTGCAGCAGTTCCTTGGTGCGGCACTGCATATCAATGCGATGAAGAGGTCAGCATGCATAGAGGGTGCACGAATGGCTCTTGCCCGTGTCAAGACATACTGGGCGGAAATGGAGGCCACCCCTGTTGCATCCCCAGACTCGGATGGAAGCCGAGTACCTGCTGAGCACTATTTTCAGGAAGTTCTGCAAGGCGCTCATTTAATAGAGACGCAGTGCTCGAAGGGTACTATATTTGAATAGCATATATTATTGTAAAACAATATTTTGATAAATTGTAGAATCTTTTTATACTTGTGCCTACAAGTATTATAATACCTCCTGTGCGGCCGTTTAACATATATGTATATATAATCTGAAAGATGGCAGTCGTCGGCTTCAGCCCCCACGCACATAATGCTGGGGTGTTCGCAGAAGGCGCATTTTCACACTTGATCCAACGTCTTGGTCCTACAAAGGAGGTGATAGCGCAGCGAACTAGGCAATCAGACTATGATTCTTTATCAGTTTCACTTAGCCATAGGAGTTTGACAGTGAGGCTACTTATATAGCCCCTGGTGGAGCCTGCGCTCGCCCGAACTTGGGGCGCGTATGTGCCTGGCCGGGAAGCAGCCCTTCGTTAATGCGGAGGAATCCTAAAGATTCCGTAAGTCATCGAGTGGTTGACCAGTCTCACGCTATATCATGACAGTCAGTTTTCGGCTTTCTCTACTGAGGTGCTCGCCTGGCCGAACCGGGGCACAATCACAGTAGTTCTCCTGGTGCCGCCTTAGCCGACAGAGCGGAATGTAAGGTAGCAAAACATAGGAGCCGGGCAAACCCAACATTTGACCAAAGACATGATTCGGAGCTGATGCACATAAGGCCAAACTCGCGACGCCGAACACTCCCTAAGGTATTCGGTCTTTATGACGGCAGGCGGGATAACGCCCTTAGTAATAAGTCCCTAGTGTCTAGGTATGGGCAAAACTCTGATGTGGCCACATGCCAAAACGCCAACCTCCTCCTTGGTTATACCAAGAAACCAGGGGATGTGTATCAACAAGAGACAGTAAAAAGGTTTACGCAGGGTCTTAATCTGAAAAGAATCCTTGGAACGGGTCTCTGCTGCACGTCTGCGCCTGTGTCTCCATTGTGCCGTATCCTGGACGGGCGTAGCACGGTGTTCATCTGTAAAAGAGAGGAACTTAGTTGAAGAAAGATCGTGCCAAACATGAGTTATACTAAATAAACAAAGTATAAATCGAAATGGGTAAAATTGAGCTTTATTGTCTCTTGTTTTATATGCGCGGAGCCCCTAGTACAGGGGTATACGGCTATTAAGCCTTTATCAATTGTATGTTTATGCCGGACTCGTCTAGCCGTGTCCGTGGTCTTGACGACCTATTTAGGTGCTTTGGCTGGTGAAGCCGCTTTATTGTGGGGCTATCAAGACAGCCACACTGTCTTCCCGAACACTCAATGTTTTCCCTTTAATGAGATGATGCCTCGTGGACCGGGCATCTTAAGCGTAAGAGATGCATAATGCGGTATTGCGTTAAAGCGGGCGAAAGCTTCGTGTCCCGGCAGTGCTTGATAGCTACTTGAGAATGGGGCGATGTGGAAAGTTAGTTGTTCGCGACGGAACTTATCAGGGGAGCCGAACATAACTTCTAGCCAGAGAGAACCCATGCAACGGGCATCCGGTCCTGGCGTTACCCCTTGAAAGGAGGTTTTGCTATGGCGAATTTTTGTTGGGTCTATCCCCATGTTGCGGATTGTGTCCTGGTATAACAAGTTTAGACCACTGCCGCCGTCCATCAGGACATTTGTAAAGTGGAGTCCGCCGACTATTGGATCTAATACCAAGGCAGTCCAGCCTGCGTTCCGGATACTTGTAGAGTAATCCTGATGGTCGAAGGTGATCGGTTTTAACAACCATTGGCGAGACTCCTTTGGGATAGTCCGTATGGCGCGTATCTCTGTTGGTGCCATTCTGTTCGTCACGTGAAGTAGGTTTACTGTTTTGACTTCTTGTGGGAAATCCTTTTGTTTCCTGGTGCTCTGCTTGTGGGGTTCGTCATCGTCCTTACTTGGTGTGTCAAGCCCCTTGTGTTCGGCGTTGACTTTGCTGGATTGCTTGAAAACCCAACAATCTCTGTGGGTATGGTTCGTAGGCTTCCCAAGAGTACCGTGTATTTGACATATCTTGTCCAAGATTTTGTTTAAGTTGGATAGCTCGTCCCTGTTATCCTTGAGGGGCGGCTTTCTCTGATTCTGCCGCGAGCTTTTGAATCCGGCGTCGACCGCCGTGCTCTTTGGGCTGTTTCTCTTATTCCGGCGCTGGTCCTTGTTGCGTCGGTGTTTTCTGTTTCCATCCCTAACTTCAGATGTAATTGGGTCGCTGGTGCTACATCTTGCCAACCAGCTGTCCTCTCCTGCGCAAAAGCGGGTCATGAGGCTTGTTAATGCAGCCATTGTTCTTGGCTTTTCTTGGCCGAGGTGTCTGGCGAGCCACTTGTCTCAAACGTTATGCTTAAAAGCTACTAGGGCTTCGGCGCCCGGACAGTCGACTATCTGATTCTTTTTAGTAAGAAATCTGTTCCAGAATTTCCGGGCTGACTCTCCGGGCTATTGAGTTATGTGACTGAGATCGTCTGCATCCGGAAAGCATCCTCAAGCTCTTCCCAACTTCCAATGGTGTTTTCGGGAAGGCTTTTGAGCCAATGCCGGGCTGGCCCTTGAAGCTTGAGGGGTAAGTATTTTATGGCGTGGAGGTCATCTCCTCTGGCCATGTGTATGTGGAGGATATAATCCTCGATCCACACCCCAGGGTCTGTTGTTCCGTCGTATGCCTCTATGTTTACGGGCTTGAATCCCGCTGGAAATTCATGGTCCAGCACCTCATTGGTGAAACATAGGGGGTGTGCGGCACCCCTGTATTTGGGTGTGCCGTGATGTTCGGATATTTGTTGTGTTTCATTGCTTACTAGAGCTTGCTTTCTTGGCCCGTAGATAGATCTAGCTGGGCCATCTTTTTGATGCGGATCCTTTGGTGGATCGCGTGCCGGCTTGTGTGCGGCGCCGCTTGCCGCTCCATGCTGGCCATGCGGTCGTCCATCCGACCGCGTGGCTTTCCTATTTTTTGACTGCGGGGGCTCTAAGGCCTCCTCGTCAAATTCAGGCAGTAGCTTTCGCTTTGGATAGCTTTTTGTGGGGCGACTGCCGCCATATTTGTCTGCGGTGTTGCGTACTTTGCTCCATCTGATTCTGAGTGCATCTTCCGTAGTTTTGAGCTTCTGCTTCTGCTTTTTCAGGCTATGCGCAGTGGCGACGAGCCTTTTGTGGAGGTTCTTCTGCTCCATGAGCCTATCCGGCGTAAGGCCGTCCGGACTGTTGTTTTCGCCGGGGACGGGGTGTACGGTTTGTTTATCCAAGTTGCCCTATTCGGACGGTTGCTCGAAGGCATGTTCGTCATCCGCCGGCTCGTCCTGCTCTATGGTTGGGTCTGTATGGCTGCTGTCTCTGTCGAGGCGGGGCTTGGACCGGCGCTTACATCGCCGCTTTGATTGCTTTTCGAGTGAACGATCCCTCGTTGCATCCCTGTGTTCCTCGTCATCGCTTCCTTTGGGTCTGTCCACCATGTATACATCATGAGATGAGGTGGCTGTCCAATGCCTTATAGGCGTTGGTTCATGTTCATCTCCTACATCATCGTCCATACCGTTGATGTCTTCGGAGTCGAAGTCGAGCACGTCGTTTAAATTATCGACAGTGGCTAAGAAGTGGGTTGGGTGGGCTTTTAATTTCTTCATCATCCGCATCCCAACCTTGCTGACCATAGTCTTGCTAGGGCTCTCCTGATAAAGAGAGAGACTTTAGTGAATTCAGAATATCGCCGAAGGGCGAGTGCTGAAAGATGTCCGCGGCGGTGAACTCCATGATCAGCGCCCAATCGGGTTCGATCGGTAGGGGTGCGGAGGGCTCGGAGTCTGGAGAGGAGTCCGACTCCTTGGAGTCACGGGCTTCGCAGAGAATATGGCTGGTGTTCGGCTCGATCGCCGTAGAGATTGCATTCCCCGAGGCGGTGTCCCACCACCCATCCTCGATTGGCGCAGTTGGCTCCGAATTAAGGGTCGGAGCTGATCCGGCCTCCAGGGCACTGTTCGGCGACGGAGCTAGATTATGCCCATCGTGATAGTGCGACGCGCTCGGCTGCGGCTCGAATCCGTCGAAGATCAAGTCTCCGCGGAGGTCGGCCGTGTAGCTCAAACTTCCAAATCTGACCTGATGGCCAGGCGCGTAGCTTTCGATCTGCTCCAGATGGCCAAGTGAATTGGCCCGTAGTGTAAAGCCGCCCAATACGAAGATCTATCCGGGGAGAAAAGTCTCACCCTAGATCACATCGTCATTGATGATCGGAGGAGCCATCGGGCCTAAAAGTGACGACACAGAGGAACTCTCAATGAAAGCACCAATGTCGGTGTCAAAACTGGCGGATCTCGGGTAGGGGGTCCCGAACTGTGCGTCTAGGCGGATGGTAACAGGAGACCGGGGACACGATGTCAGGACCCCGACTCGATGTCACATTGATCTAGCTGGTAACACCTCATATCACTTTGCGGCCTCACGCACGGTATCCCCACGGGTGTCGTCTTACCTTTTCCCGGGACCGTTTGCGCCTTTTGGCTCGCGTATATGAAAGTGTCGCTAGCATCCATATGATAAAGAGCCCGGGCTGACATGACTAGTCGTAAACCCAAAGTGGCACAGACTTACAGGGACAGGCATCCATGACCCAGCTTCGAACGTGTCGGTCATCAGCAAGTGGGTCCGGGCTGTAGCACTGGGCTAGCAGGACTCCGGTAAACCGGGCTGTAGCGGGCTAACAGGACTCCGGTACTCAAAGCGTGACATTTCCCCGAAGGGACAGACACAGGAACGAAGAAGGACACATGCCGGCCAGCCTAAGTGTTCCAGAGCAGTAGCAAGCTACCATGGCTCAGCGGTAACACTAGGAGACATTTCCCGGTAAGAGAGGCTACTAAGGATAAACAACTAGATAGTCAGATCCCACACATACCAAGCATTTCAGTCATACACACAATATGCTCGATATGTGCAAATACAACGAAGCATCACAACATGACTCTATGACACAAGTACTTTATTTAAGGCTCAGTGAGCCATACATAACATACACCAAGGTACGGGTCTCACGACCCCACATACAAGTCATACAGTCATACAAACCAGCAGCGGAAATAACTTGTCTGGGTACAGACAACTAGTAAAATAAAAGAGGCTTGGAAAGCCTAGCTATACTACGTGGTCCTTCACAAGCTCAGGGTCACCACCTGGGTCTTTAGCCTACTCGTTGATGTCAACGTCTACATAGAACCCATCAGAAGGGGTTGCAGCGTCTTCTGTAAAAATGTAGATTATAGCAACATGAGTACAAAGGTACTCAGCAAGACTTACATCAGAACCTACATACATGCATATTATCAAGAAGGGTTGGTGGAGTTATTGCAGCAAGCCAGCTTTGACTCTTGGCTAGACTATCCTACGATACTCCAACTTGAAATGGTTTTGCGCACACGAGTCCACTACTCACCACTTCAATACACTACCGAGGATTCGCCTCCGTCTTCCTACGGAAGAGCCATCCTCGGCACTCACACTTATCTTGAGGCTTTTAACAGTTTCCATTTACTTGTCTATGAACTATATAGGCATCCAAGTAGTCCTTTACCGCGGACGCGGCTATTCGAATAGATTATGATAACCCTGCAGGGGTGTACTTCTTCATACATGTTTCCACCACTTAGCGTCTGCACACGACATGTGCTCGGCAGACTTCAAGCGAAAGCCGACGTGGGTGTAGACCACGACCTACCTAAACACTTAAGCCTCTAGTCCAGGTTTATCGCCTATTCAGGTTCCATCCGCAGGGAGTCCGGCCGAGGTTTCCCATACGGCCCCGAACGATGTGAAAAGGGTTCCCGAGATACCTAACGGGTATTCGGTACACCGTGCCACGTACCTACCGCATCACAGCCCACCCCTACGGTCAGCGCTGTCCACGGCCTCCAGTAGGCTATAAACACCAGAAACTACTTGCAACTCCTGGACAGAGAGCTAGGGTGAATAAGAAGTCGAGCGGGGTCATATTTCAGGGCCCAATGCATGGTAGTAGCTGTATCTTAAATCACGCATACAGATCTCAGTGCTTAAGGTCGGCTTCAATGAAACAACCCACCATGTACTCCTACATGGCCTCTCATCGATACCTTTACCAAATCGTGTTCACCACACCACTCTCATTACCGACATAAACATTTCACTCTAGCCCATCACCCAGATGAACCAGACCTGACACGACTCTAAGCATAGCAGGCATAGCAAGGTAGGAACAACACATACACATGGCTCAATCAACTCCTACACATGCTAGTGGGTTTCATCTAGTTACTGTGGCAATGACAGGTCATGCAGAGGAAATGGGTTCAACTACCGTAGCACACAGCAGTTTGAAACGCGTTGTCTTAATGCAGTAAAAGAGAGCAGGAGCGAGAACATGGGATTGTATCGATATGATCAAATGGTTGGTTGCTTGCCTGATGGTTCGATGCACGGATACGGTTCTTCGTTAGGGTAGTCACGGTACTCCTCGGGGACAGATCCTGTCGTAAAGGATAACGATACACAGGCATCACCAAACAATGTGCAACAATATGATGCATGCATGAAACATGGCAATATGAGTGTGTTGGGCTAATGCAACTAAAGCCAGAAGGGTTTGAACAAATTTGAATCAAAGATTCAAATTTCAATTTCAAATATGGCCTTTTAAAGTGCTTTTCCTTGTTCTGATTAAAACATCCATTTAACTTGTTGGATCATGCATGAAAATAGTACAGATGGATAGATTGGATTTTTCTGATCATTTTTCATATATAATTTGTCCAATTTGGAGTTACAGAATAAAAGTTATGAATTCTTGAAGTTTAATTAATATTCTGGAATTTCCTGATTAATTTAAATCCAGAAATATCATTTACTGCGTCAGCCTGACGTCACAGTGACATCAGCAGGTCAACAGGGCTGGCTCGGGTCAAACCTGACGTGTGGGGTCCACACGTCAGTGACACAGGGGCTAATCCCGTGTTGACCCGGGCTGGTTAGCTTTGACTAAGCCCTGGGGCCCACTTGTCAGCGTCAGTAGGTGGTGGTTTAGTGGCTAATTAACTAGGCCATGTCAGCTCGCCGGAGTTCTGGCCGGCGGCGACCATCAGTGCGGCGGCGATAGTGGTTTTGGTCGTTTCGGCCACCAAATGAACCGCGGAGGCCACCGGAGTGAAGCTGAGGACGACCCGCGGCTCTTGGCGGAGTCCGTTGGGGTCGGGGTGGCCGGAGTCGACGGCGGCGAGCTCGGCTGCGGCGGCCGGGGGTCGGTCGTGCACGGGAACGGTGTTGCAGGGTGTTAGGGGGGGTGTTGGAGCGTGCTACGTGCTCCTAGTGAGATGTGGAGCACGATGGCGTGCTCGGTTGGGCGCTACGGCGATCGTGGCCACGACGGCGACATCGCCGGCGGCGTGAAGCTTTCGGCCGCGGTGGGGCTAGGGCCTAGGGGTCGGGAGAGAGCAGGGGAGAAGGGGGAAACGGTGGCGTAGCTCACCGCGGTTGCAGTGGGCGTCGAAGCGGGCTCGGGGACGCGTCGGAGACGACGAATTTGACGGCGACGGTGGTCGGAGTCCGAAGAGGGGAACGGCGACGTGGCGGCGATGCAGGGCTTCCGGGGACCCGTGGAGCGGTGGGGAGGAGGAAGGAGTCGAGGCGGAGCTTCTGAGCTGGTCGGGGAAGCGAGGGGTGGTCGGAGACGGTGGCTAAGGCGAACGGCGGCGACGGTGAGCTTCGGCCGTGAGAGAGCGAGAGAGTGAGGGAGAGCCGGGGGAGAGTGAATGGGGTGTCGGCGAGGTCGGGGCGACGACCAGAAGACGATCCACGCGGCGCAACGGCGACCAGGGCGATGCAGAGAGGCTGGGTGGTGCGTGGCGAGCTCGGGCGCGCCATGCTCACCTCCCTGCCTGCTCTGGCGAGGGGAAGCAGCTGGCTGGCACGGGCCAGCACAGTGCTGGGCCGGCTGGGCTGGGCCGCACAGGTAGGTCTTCCCCTTTCTTTATTTTCTGTTTTCTGTTTTTATTTAATATAACTGCGACTTTGTTGAATTAATTAAAATACCTAGGCAACTCCAAAAATCACCAAACTACTCCTGGTCCATAGTTGGATTATTTCCAACATGAAACATTTTAGTTTGGAGATATTTGAGCATTTAAATATTTTATATAATTTTAAATGCCCAAATTCAAATAGTTATGATTTAATTCAAAACCCTAGGATGGCCTAGGAAAATGTGCACCACTTTTGGCAGAGGTTCTGAACCAAGGCAAAAATGATGGGCATTTTAGAAGGGCATTTCAGGTTCATTGAAAAATTATTTTAGTAAACCCTAGTTGGTTTCAGAGGGGACTGGGGGTTCTGTCATCCCCATTTCAAGTTTCTGATGAATGAGTAAACATGATGCAACACTCTAATGCATAACTAGCTAGGGTGTGACAACTCACCCCCACTCAAAAGAATCTCGTCCCGAGATTTGGGTTCCTCCGGGAAGAAGGCGGGATATTCAAGTCGAAGACGATCCTCCCTTTCCCAGGTTGCTTCATTTTCAGAATGGTGCGACCATTGAACCTTGAGAAACTTGATATTATGACGTCGCGTGGTACGTTCGGCTTGATCGAGGATACGAATGGGGTACTCTCGATAGGTAAGATTATCTTGGAGATCAAGCGTTTCGTGGTCCACTTCACGGATAGGATCCGAGAAGCAACGCCTGAGTTGAGAAATGTGGAAGACATCGTGAACTCTGGAGAGGTGCAGAGGTAGTTCCAATTGGTAGGCAACTTCTCCTCGTTTGGCAAGAATGCGAAAAGGTCCAATGTAACGAGGAGCCAATTTGCCTTTGATACCGAAACGATGGGTTCCCTTCAGAGGGGTGACCCGAAGATAAGCCTTCTCGTCAACCTCGAAAGTCATAGCCTTATGTTTTCGGTCATATTGACTCTTTTGACGAGATTGGGCTGTTTTCAACTTTTCACGAACGATACGAACTTGTTCTTCTGCTTCCTGAATCATATCCGGGCCAAAGAATTGTCTTTCCCCGGTCTCTGACCAGTTAAGGGGTGTTCGACATCGCCGTCCATAGAGGACTTCAAAAGGGGCTTTACCCAAGCTGGATTGATAGCTGTTGTTGTAAGCGAATTCGGCAAATGGAAGGCACTTCTCCCAGTCCATTCCGAACGAGATAACAGAGGCTCGAAGCATGTCTTCTAGAATCTGATTGACGCGTTCCACTTGACGACTTGACTGAGGATGGAAAGTGGTGCTAAAGGAGAGACGGGTTCCCATAGCATTTTGGAAACTTTCCCAAAATCGAGAGGTGAAAAGACTTCCTCGATCCGAATTGATTTCCAAAGGGACACCATGAAGAGACACTATTCGGGAGATGTATAAGTCTGCCAGCTGACTAGCGGTTATACTCTCACGAACAGGTAAGAAATGAGCTACTTTGGAAAGACGATAGACCACAACGAAAATAGCATTATTCCCTCTTTTGGTCCTGGGAAAACCGGTAATGAAATCCATACCAATTTTATCCCATTTCCATTCAGGAATAGCTAATGGTTGAAGGGTGCCAGCAGGCCGTTGATGCTCTGCTTTTACACGACGACAGATGTCGCAATTAGCAATATACTGAGCGATTTCTCTCTTCATCCTAGTCCACCAGAACCTCTGGCGTAGGTCCTGATACATTTTTGTGCTACCGGGGTGAATGGTGAGAGGAGATTCATGAGCTTCCTTAAGGATTAATCGCCTTAGGTTGCGCACTTTGGGAACTACTAGTCGATTCCCGAAGTATACGACTCCTTGATCATTAACGGAGAAACAATTCGCAATTCCTTTCTGAATGTTTCTCTTGATGCGGGAGATTCCCGGATCTACCTTCTGTGCGTTGATAATTTGATCCGTAAGGGTAGGTTTTGCCACCAAGGTGGAGAGAAAACCTTGAGGTACAATGTGAAGGTTAAGCTTCCGAAATTCCTCATGGAGAAGCGGTTGACTTTGTTGTAACATCAGGTTGTTACAATAAGATTTACGACTTAGCGCATCAGCCATGACGTTGGCTTTCCCTGGGGTATAGGTTATCCCTAAGTCGAAGTCTGTGATCAATTCAACCCAACGTCTCTGCCTGAGATTCAAATCCGGTTGGGTGAAAATATACTTCAGACTTTGGTGATCAGTGAATATTTCGCAACGATTACCGAGGAGATAATGTCGCCAGGTCTTAAGTGCATAGACTACGGCTGCAAGCTCTAGGTCATGAGTGGGATAATTCTCCTCATGTGGGTGCAATTGCCGTGAAGCGTAAGCAATTACGTGTCGATCTTGCATGAGAATGCAACCTAGTCCTTGTCGCGAGGTGTCGCAGTAGATAACAAAGTCCTTGGAGAAGTCTGGCGGTACCAGTACGGGAGCAGAGGTCAGGCGTCTTTTCAGTTCCTGAAAGCTGTGCTCACATTGTGGAGTCCATTCGAACTTCTTATCGTTCTTGAGGAGTTCAGTTAGAGGTTTAGCAACCTTGGAGAAGTTCTCGACAAAGCGACGGCAATAGCTCGCTAAGCCTAGAAAACTCCGAACTTGCTTGACTGATTCGGGCGGAGTCCAATCAAGGACGACTTGAACTCGCTCAGGGTTAACAGCAATACCTTTACCAGATATTACATGACCCAGATAGGTCACTTCTGACAACCAGAATTCACATTTAGAGAATTTGGCATAAAGGCGATGCTCTCGAAGTTTCTTCAACACTAGCCTTAGATGTTCGGCATGTTCTTCCTCGTTCTTGGAGTAGATGAGTATATCATCGAGATAAACCACGACGAATTTATCCAAATACTCCATGAAGATTGAGTTCATTAACCGAGAAAAGGTGGCTGGAGCGTTGGTTAATCCGAAGGACATAACGGTGTACTCGTATTGGCCATAGCGAGTAACAAAGGCCGTTTTAGGAATGTCCCCGTTTCTGATTTTGATTTGATGGTAGCCCAACCTCAAATCCATCTTGGAGAAGATTGAGGATCCAGCGAGCTGATCATACAGGTCGTTGATCCTGGGAAGTGGATATTTGTTCTTGATTGTGACCAAATTGACAGGTCGGTAATCTACAACCATCCGGTCCGTACCATCCTTTTTCTTAACGAATAGGACGGGGCAAGCCCACGGAGATGAACTAGGGCGGATGAAACCCTTTTTCAAGGATTCATCGAGTTGTTTCTTAAGCTCGGCTAGTTCTAGGGGTGCCATCTTATAGGGTCTTCTAGCAATCGGAACGGTTCCTGGAATGAGATCTATTACGAACTCAACATCCCTGTCAGGTGGAACAACTGGCAATTCCTCTGGAAAGACATCCGGGAAGTCACGGACTACCGGAACGTCCTCAAGGTCTGGCAAAGGGCTGGCGTTAAGAGAATATAATTGTCGCTTGGCTATTCGGGTCAAGACATTGACTATCTTCCCCGAAGGATGGGTGAGTTGAACAGTCCTAGAGAAGCAATCAATTTTGGCTTGATGAGCTGACATCCAGTCCATACCCAAAATGATATTAATATCCGAAGATTTAAGGGCTATCAAGGATGCAAGGAAAAACAAGTCTGTCGACTTGGATCTCATTTCCATAACTTACCCTAGAGGTCTGCCATCTAGACCCAGGGGTAGAGATTTCCATAGTGGATGGCAAGTCACAGAATGCAACGTTATGCAAACGGGCATAACTTTCAGATATAAAAGAATGAGAGGCTCCTGTATCGAAAAGAACGGATGCCGGGTGGCAATTAACAAGAAGCGTACCGAGAACGACGTTGGGGTCCTCTTGAGCTTCTTCGGCAGAGATACAGTTGACATGGCCACGTGAAGTGGTGACCGGTTTGGCATGGAACACCTTCCCTGTCGGCTTGCCACGGCCAACAGCTTTAGCAGATTGATTGGGGTTGGTCTGGGGACACTCGCGCATATAATGACCAGATTCCCCACACTTGAAACAAGTCACGGAACTGGTACGTGGAGGAGCATTATTGGATGGACCCCCATAGGGCTTGGCCGGTGCAGACTGTTGAACAGGGCGAGGCGCCTGGAAAGATGGCCTCGGTGTGAACCTGGGTGGCAGGGCGGTATTGGGTACCCACACGCGGCGTTTCTGAGGACCAGCACCGGATGAGGAACCCATATCACGTCCATGCTTGCGTGTTGCATCATAATCAGTCTGACCAGTTTCAGCACTGATGGCTTTGTTGACAAGTTTCGAAAAAGATGTGCACTCATGCAGACGGAGGTCGCGGCGAAGCTCAGGGCTAAGGCCCTTTCGGAACCTTGCTTGCTTCTTGGCGTCAGTAGAAACTTCCTCAGTTGCATATCGTGCGAGATTACCAAACTCTCTGCTATAGGCATCCACAGAAAGTCAGCCTTGGGTGAAACTGCAAAATTCTTCACGTTTACGGTCCATGAGACCCTCCGGAATGTGATGTTCACGGAAAGCCTCACTGAACTCAGCCCAAGTGGTGACATGGCCCGCTGGGCGCATGGCTCCATAATTCTCCCACCATAGACTGGCGGGGCCTTCAAGATGATATGCAGCGAAGGTGACCTTGTCAGCCTCCGCTACCAACGCGGAACGCAGCTTGTGAGAGATACTGCGAAGCCAGTCATCAGCGTCGAGAGGCTCGACGGAGTGGTGGAACGTGGGTGGATGCAATTTGATAAAATCACTGAGTGACACCATGTTAGCCCTCTGATGGTGTGTTGTATTCTGTTCTATACGCTCCAACAAACGGTTTGTCTCCCGCTTGTTTCTCTCAGCTTCCATCATCACCTCGGCTAGTGAAGGAGGATGAGGCAGATTTTCATTCCTGGCTTCACTGCCTTCGGCCTGCTCTTGGGAAGCAGGATTAGCGCGCGTGTTGACCATCCTAGGTAGACAAGACAATGATTTAGTCAGGATGGTAAAATTCCGACATAGGATACATAAGGTAAGGAATAACTCGAAATGCAAGATGATCATCCGTATGACATGGTAGATACAGAAACTGCTTCTTTATTCCATCGTCATGCACACCATACAAGGTTTAGTACAAGACCAAACAAAGTACTATTATGGTGAGAAAAGGATTACATCTCGTCAGAGGCATTCCAAGCTCCTATACATTATTTTCTACACCTCCGGAAAGAGTACAAACTAGGACATATCCCACGAGTCACGCGGAACGATAGATGACACAGCTAGTGCGAACTAGTGATGCTACCCCTAACTCAGACCGATCCGTAGTAGTCCTCATAAAAGTCACCTCCATAGCCTGGAAGCTCAACATGTTCATCCGGAAACAGACGATCTCGCGGAGCTTGTGGACCATAGGGGCTAGGATGAGGCCTTGGATCAACAAACGGTGGCCTGCGGGGACCGCGAGGTGGGGTGATGCCTCCTACATCACGCCAAACCATCACGTCCGGCAGAGCAGATCTCACAGGATAGAGATCGCGCATATCCGAATATCCAGCTTGCACCGCCGGTGCGAACCGAGTCAAAGTGGCCCAGTGATCGGCACGGGTATTGAAGAGCTCTAACCTTAAGGCCCGATTTTCACGGTCCTTATCCTCGAGCATCTCAGCAGTGGTGCGAGTCCGTGAATCCTCCTGAGTGGAGTCAGCATAAATAGCTTGGAGATATCCTTGTGCTCCCGGAAGTGATCCTGGCATATACCGGAAGTCAGAGTCCCGAAATAAACCAGATCTGACTCGCATAATGGTCATCATAGAGTAGGCGGCATCCTGCACAGCCATCTCAATAGTAACCCCGAGTCCATAGGAGCAGTGAAGAGGCTCAGTGGATCCAGGATAAGATGGAAATATCCTGACAGTGCAGAGATACTGGCTTTGATTAAAATCTCGGAATTGCTCTTCGACCGTGTACTCAGGATACCAGCGGTATCCAGTCTCAGTCATTACCCTGACCAACTTAGCAGTATGGCCGGGTACATCTAGGCATCGAGTTAGGCGAACCACTTGATTGAGGTCGCGAGTGGCCATCTGAAAGCATAATCATAATGCAAGGCATTAGAATTTCTAGCAAAATTTCGGCAGCATAACAGCTGTAAATGCTCAAAAAGGATATTGAGACTTTTGACAAAGGATTTCGTACACACCCAACATCATCATATCAAAGTTCTGGAACCATTCTAACAACATAATGTGGTAGTAGAACTGAACTAGGCTTGTAACCATCAAACTTATAAGGTACTACTGATTAGTAACACGTGATCCTGATAGAGAGAGTAGATCCTAATTCCTTAACCCCCGGTGGAAGAATGGACTGACTCAGATCAGAAAGTCATAAGGTATAAGGAGTAAAAAGAGCCTTACGTTCCAACCCACAAACAATTCCCCTACATATAACTAAAGAATTTCTAGACTCAACATCGACCAGTTTGGCTTGGAGAACCTACAGGCAGTCCTGCTCTGATGCCAACGCTGTCAGGACCCCGACTCGATGTCACATCGATCTAGCTGGTAACACCTCATATCACTTTGCGGCCTCACGCACGGTATCCCCACGGGTGTCGTCTTACCTTTTCCCAGGACCGTTTGCGCCTTTTGGCTCGCGTATATGAAAGTGTCGCTAGCATCCATATGATAAAGAGCCTGGGCTGACATGACTAGTCGTAAACCCAAAGTGGCACAGACTTACAGGGACAGGCATCCATGACCCAGCTTCGAACGTGTCGGTCATCAGCAAGTGGGTCCGGGCTGTAGCACTGGGCTAGCAGGACTCCGGTAAACCGGGCTGTAGCGGGCTAACAGGACTCCGGTACTCAAAGCGTGACATTTCCCCGAAGGGACAGACACAGGAACGAAGAAGGACACATGCCGGCCAGCCTAAGTGTTCCAGAGCAGTAGCAAGCTACCATGGCTCAGCGGTAACACTAGGAGACATTTCCCGGTAAGAGAGGCTACTAAAGATAAACAACTAGATAGTCAGATTCCACACATACCAAGCATTTCAATCATACACACAATATGCTCGATATGTGCAAATACAACGAAGCATCACAACATGACTCTATGACACAAGTACTTTATTTAAGGCTCAGTGAGCCATACATAACATACACACAAAGGTACGGGTCTCATGACCCAACATACAAGTCATACAATCATACAAGCCAGCAGCGGAAGTAACTTGTCTGAGTACAGACAACTAGTAAAATAAAAGAGGCTTGGAAAGCCTCTGGCTATACTATGTGGTCCTTCACAAGCTCAGGGTCACCACCTGGGTCTTCAGCCTACTCGTTGATGTCAACGTCTACATAGAACCCATCAGAAGGGGTTGCAGCGTCTTCTGTAAAAATGTAGATTATAGCAACATGAGTACAAAGGTACTCAGCAAGACTTACATCAGATCCTACATACATGCATAGTATCAAGAAGGGTTGGTGGAGTTATTGCAGCAAGCCAGCTTTGACTCTTGGCTAGGCTATCCTACGATACTTCAACTTGAAATAGTTTTGCGCACACGAGTCCACTATTCACCACTTCAATACACTACCGAGGATCCACCTCCGTCCTCCTACGGAGGAGCCATCCTCGGCACTCACACTTATCTTGAGGCTTTTAGTAGTTTCCATTTACTTGTCTATGAACTGTATAGGCAACCAAGTAGTCCTTTACCGCGGACGCGGCTATTCGAATAGATCATGTTAACCCTGCAGGGGGTACTTCTTCATACACGCTCTCACCACTTACCGTCGTCTACACGACATGTACTCGGCAACCTTCAAGCGGAAGCCCAACGTGGGTGTCGGCCACGACCTACCTAATCACCTAAGCCTCCAGTCCAGGTTTATCGCCTATTCAGGTTCCATCCGCAGGGAGTCCGCCCGAGGTTTCCCATACGGCCCCGAACGATGTGAACAGGGTTCCCGAGATACCTAACGGGTATTCGGTACACCCGGCCACGTACCTACCGCATCACAGCCCACCCCTACGGTCAGCGCTGTCCACGGCCTCCAGTAGGCTACAAACACCAGAAACTACTTGCAACTCCTGGACGGAGAACTAGGGTGAATAAGAAGTCGAGAGGGTCCATTGGTTTCGGGCCCAATGCATGGTAGTAGCTGATTCTTAAATCACACATACAGATCTCAGTGCTTAAGGTCGGCTTCAATGAAACAACCCACCATGTACTCCTACATGGCCTCTCATCGATACCTTTACCAAATCGTGTTCACCACACCACTCTCATTACCGACATAATCATTTCACTCTAGCCCATCACCAGATGAACCAGACCTGACACGACTCTAAGCATAGCAGGCATAGCAAGGTAGGAACAACACATACATATGGCTCAATCAACTCCTACACATGCTAGTGGGTTTCATCTAGTTACTGTGGCAATGACAGGTCATGCAGAGGAAATGGGTTCAACTACCGTAGCACACAGCAGTTTGAATCGCGTTGTCTTAATGCAGTAAAAGAGAGCAGGAGCGAGAACATGGGATTATATCGATATGATCAAATGGTTGGTTGCTTGCCTGATGGTTCGATGCACGGATACGGTTCTTCGTTAGGGTAGTCACGGTACTCCTCGGGGACAGATCCTGTCGTAAAGGATAACGATACACAGGCATCACCAAACAATGTGCAACAATATGATGCATGCATGAAACATGGCAATATGAGTGTGTTGGGCTAATGCAACTAAAGCCAGAAGGGTTTGAACAAATTTGAGTCAAAGATTCAAATTTCAATTTCAAATATGGCCTTTTAAAGTGCTTTTCCTTGTTCTGATTAAAACATCCATTTAACTTGTTGGATCATGCATGAAAATAGTACAGATGGATAGATTGGATTTTTCTGATCATTTTTCATATATAATTTGTCCAATTTGGAGTTACAGAATAAAAGTTATGAATTTTTGAAGTTTAATTAATATTCTGGAATTTCCTGATTTAATTTAAATCCAGAAATATCATTTACTGCGTCAGCCTGACGTCACAGTGACATCAGCAGGTCAACAGGGCTGGCTCGGGTCAAACCTGACGTGTGGGGTCCACACGTCAGTGACACAGGGGCTAATCCCGTGTTGACCCGGGATGGTTAGCTTTGACTAAGCCCTGGGGCCCACTTGTCAGCGTCAGTAGGTGGTGGTTTAGTGGCTAATTAACTAGGCCATGTCAGCTCGCCGGAGTTCTGGCCGGCGGCGACCATCAGTGCGGCGGCGATAGTGGTTTTGGTCGTTTCGGCCACCAAATGAACCGCGGAGGCCACCGGAGTGAAGCTGAGGACGACCCGCGGCTCTTGGCGGAGTCCGTTGGGGTCGGGGTGGCCGGAGTCGACGGCGGCGAGCTCGGCTGCGGCGGCCGGGGTTCGGTCGTGCACGGGAACGGTGTTGCAGGGTGTTAGGGGGGTGTTGGAGCGTGCTACGTGCTCCTAGTGAGATGTGGAGCACGATGGCGTGCTCGGTTGGGCGCTACGGCGATCGTGGCCACGACGGCGACATCGCCGGCGGCGTGAAGCTTTCGACCGCGGTGGGGCTAGGGCCTAGGGGTCGGGAGAGAGCAGGGGAGAAGGGGGAAACGGTGGCGTAGCTCACCGCGGTTGCAGTGGGCGTCGAAGCGGGCTCGGGGACGCGTCGGAGACGACGAATTTGACGGCGACGGTGGTCGGAGTCCGAAGGGGGGAACGGCGACGTGGCGGCGATGCAGGGCTTCCGGGGACCCGTGGAGCGGTGGGGAGGAAGAAGGAGTTGAGGCGGAGCTTCTGAGCTGGTCGGGGAAGCGAGGGGTGGTCGGAGACGGTGGCTAAGGCGAACGGCGGCGACGGTGAGCTTCGGCCGTGAGAGAGAGAGAGTGAGGGAGAGCCGGGGGAGAGTGAATGGGGTGTCGGCGAGGTCGGGGCGGCGACCAGAAGACGATCCACGCGGCGCAACGGCGACCAGGGCGATGCAGAGAGGCTGGGTGGTGCGTGGCGAGCTCGGGCGCGCCATGCTCACCTCCCTGCCTGCTCTGGCGAGGGGAAGCAGCTGGCTGGCACGGGCCAGCACAGTGCTGGGCCGACTGGGCTGGGCCGCACAGGTAAGTCTTCCCCTTTCTTTATTTCTGTTTTTATTTAATATAACTGCGACTTTGTTGAATTAAATAAAATACCTAGGCAACTCCAAAAATCACCAAACTACTCCTGGTCCATAGTTGGATTATTTCCAACATGAAACATTTTAGTTTGGAGATATTTGAGCATTTAAATATTTTATATAATTTTAAATGCCCAAATTCAAATAGTTATGATTTAATTCAAAACCCTAGGATGGCCTAGGAAAATGTGCACCACTTTTGGCAGAGGTTCTGAACCAAGGCAAAAATGATGGGCATTTTAGAAGGGCATTTCAGGTTCATTGAAAAATTATTTTAGTAAACCCTAGTTGGTTTCAGAGGGGACTGGGGGTTCTGTCATCCCCATTTCAAGTTTCTGATGAATGAGTAAACATGATGCAACACTCTAATGCATAACTAGCTAGGGTGTGACACACGATGTTTTTACCCAGGTTCGGGCCCCCTCGATGGAGGTAAAACCCTACGTCCTGCTTGATTAATATTGATGATATGCATAGTACAAGAGTAGATCTACCACGAGATCAGAGAGGCTAAATCCTAGAAGCTAGCCTATGGTATGATTGTTTTTCATCCTACGGACTAAAACCCTCCGGTTTATATAGACACCGGAGAGGGCTAGGGTTACACAGAGTTGGTTCCAATGGTAGGATATCTACATATCTGTATCGCCAAGCTTTCCTTCCACGCCAAGGAAAGTCCCTTCCGGACACGGGAAGAAGTCTTCAATCTTGTCTCTTCATAGTCCACGAGTCCGACCGAAGGTATAGTCCGGCTATCCGGACACCCCCTAATCCAGGACTCCCTCACTTTTCACTTAGACAACCGCCATTTGTAGAATGCTCTTTTGCTTCACTTATATTTGTTAGAGCGTGGGCATATCTTTTGTAGAAAGAATTAAAACTCTCTTGCTTCACTTATATCTATTTAGAGAGATCACAGGAACTGGTCATTCACATGGTTAGTCATAAAATCCTACATAAAACTTGTAGATCACTGAATATGATATGTCTGATTCCTTGCAATAGTTTTGCGATATAAAAGCGGTGATATTAGAGTCATGCTAGTTGAGTAATTGTGAAATTGAGAAATACTTGTGTTGAGGTTTGCAAGTCCCGTAGCATGCATGTATGGTGAATCGTTATGTAACGAAGTCGGAGCATGAGGTGTTTATTGATTGTCTTCTTTATGAGTGGCGGTCGGGGACGAGCGATGGTCTTTTCCTACCAATCTATCCCCCTAGGAGCATGCGGGTAGTACTTTGTTTTGATGACTAATAGATTTTTGCAATAAGTATGTGAGTTCTTTATGACTAATGTTGAGTACATGGATTATACGCACTGTCACCCTTCCATCATTGCTAGCCTCTTCGGTACCGTGCATTGCCCTTTCTCACCTCGAGAGTTGGTGCAAACTTCGCCGGTGCATCCAAACCCCGTGATATGATATGCTCTATCACACATAAGCCTCATTATATCTTCCTCAAAACAGCCACCATACCTACCTATCATGGCATTTACATAGCCATTCCGAGATATATTGCCATGCAACTTCCATCACCATCATATACATGACTTGAGCATTCATGGTTGTCGGTGTCAAAACCGGCGGGTCTTGGGTAGGGGGTCCCGAACTGTCCGTCTAGGCCGGATGGTAACAGGAGGCAAGGGACACGAAGTTTTACCCAGGTCTGGGCCCTCTTGATGGAGGTAAAACCCTACATCCTGCTTGATTAATATTGATGATATGGGTGTTACAAGAGTAGATCTACCACGAGATCAGAGAGGCTAAACCCTAGAAGCTAGCCTATGGTATGATTGTATGTTGTCTTCAATCTTGTATCTTCATAGTCTATTAGTCCGGCCAATGGAGATAGTCTGGCTGTCCGGAGACCCCCTAATCCAGGACTCCCTCAGTAGCCCCCGAACCAGGCTTGAATGACGATGAGTCCGGCGCACAGTTGTCTTCGGCATTGCAAGGCGGGTTCCTTCTCCAAATTATGTGTACCTGTCGAAATAATGTCCGGTTCCTTGTGACAGTTTGTACTCCTTGGCTTCTACGCCCAATAATGGCCACTTTCCACGTGTCGAGCGAATGTGAAGAGCTAGGGTGTTTTCACATTTACCCCCTAGCTATGTAAATGAGCCGCCTATTTAAAAATACGAGGATTTAGATCCAAATCACATCATCCTCCCTTGCCGAGTCTTCATCGGAGCGTGCCCGACAGAGATCCATTCCACCATGGCCGGTCGACGCAGCTTCTCCTCTCGCACCCCTAGTTCCAAGTCTGGAGATTGGGAGAGATGTTCCATCCTGCACAGCAAATTGGTTATGCTTCAGTCCAAGGGATTTCTTCCCCCAGCGTACCTGGTCCCGGTTCGAGCCGGGCTTGCCACCTATAATGGCGGAGAGCAAGCAGAGAGCCATCCCAATCCCTCCAAGGGCGAGCGGGTAGGCCTTGTCCCTTATCTGGTAAGAGGGCTCGGATTTTCAATTCATCCGTTTCTCCAGGGGCTTCTGGAGTTCTATGGCCTCCAGCCACACAACCTCACGCCTTCCTCCCTGCTGCATATCGCGGGATTCATAGCCCTTTGCGAGTTATTTTTGGGCTGTGAGGCTTATTTCGCTTTGTGGAAGAAGCTGTTCTACCTTGTGCCCCGTTCTAAGATGGGATCAATATACCAAGTGGGCGGAGCCGAAGTGTGGCGTATTGCCTGGACTGGATACCTTTCCGGGACTCCGAAGAAGACGTCCGAAGACTGGCCTTCAGAATGGTTTTATGTAGAAGATGTCCCCCTTCCGGACCCTATTCAGATCGGCCTTCCTGAGTTTGACAACGCCCCTTTGAAGAAGCGCCGGAGCTGGCGCCCTCGGAGCTCCCTGGAGGAAGACGACAGGGACATTCTTTATCTGATGAGCCGGATAAGTTCTTTAGCTCGATCCGGATTGACCATGATCGAAGTCATGGCTATATGCATTATGTGGGGGGTGCAGCCGCTCCAGTATAGAGGCCACCCCATGTGGGATTTCAACGGGGAGGATGACGCCACCCGCCACGGCCACAAAGGGCCGGGATTAAAGATCTTGTCCACTTTGTACAAGGGAGAAGAGGAGGAATTCCATCATGTCAACCCGCAGGGCGGATTCTCCATGTACAATCCTCCGAGATGGGTAAGCGGAGACATTTTCTTGCCCATCCATTTCGTATTCCCATAGTTTAAGTATTCATTCTAGCGATTTCATCGCAGGAGCTGCGCCAAGTAGTAAAGGAGATAAACAACCCTCCTCCACAGCCCGAGGACCTGGACGGTCCCTTGACCCGGCCTCTCAGGAGGATCTGGACATATCCGTGGAGCTGATTGACGAGGTATTTTACCAAGGAAGTAATGACAATACCTTGGTAGCCATTACGGCCGATTACCCTGGGCTAGTTCCAGCCTCACAGGTGACTGAGACCGAAGTCCCAGTACTTAAAAAGGGATCCGTCCTTGTGCTCCTTTTTTATTGCTGTATAACAGCCGAGTTTTGCAGGGGAGGTCCTCGGGGCAGAAGGCCGAGCCCGGGGCAACTAGCCAACAAGGGGCCGCTTGGCTAGGCAGGCTGAAAAGATCTGCAGTCCGCATTGAGGCACTGGCGCAGCGGTATGGCGCGTCGTCTTTATTACAAGACATTATTTACAGGGGCATACTAACGCCCATGCCTTCTTTTCAGGAAAAAGAGCGCTCGCCGGACTATACCCGGAGAGGCTACCAATCGTGCCTCCACAAGCCAGGCTCCAAGGCCGGACTCAGAGGTGGGAACGAGTACAAGGCATGCGCCGGGTGCTCCTCCGACAGAGGATGCGGATAGACTATCCGCCACCCATTCCGAGGTGGAAAGTGCCATGAACCACAGGCGTCGCCGGACTGTTCTTCATGATGCTTGTTTCTCCCCAGAGGCATAGGATGCCTTCAACTCGGGAGACGCGCACCTCCGTGCCGCTCAAAATGGTCTAGGCAGAGCCACGGAGCAGTGTGTAAAAGACACACGGGTGAGAAAATTTGATGATGATATATATCAGTAGCCCCTGAGACTTGAAACAGTTAGGATAACTGATTTAAGGATCATTTGTTATGTAGGTTCTTACAGAAAAGAATACTCAACTGTCCCAGGAGCTGGAAGAGTGCAAAGCCCAACTTCAAGCCGCACTAGCCGCAACAGGGGAGACCAAAGAGACCCCCTCTAGTAACATATCCGTCAAATGCTAAGTATCATATTAGAATGCGGCTTATATGCAGATCTGACGATAAAATTGCAGATGACGTTGGAGTGAATCCGGATAAGCAACAACTCATATGCCAGTTGAAGGCTGGTGAGAGCGTGCTTACAAGGGTGAGGCAGGAGAAGAATGATCTCCAAGATGCCAACACCAAGCTGGGCGTGGAACTAAAAGATGTTGGTGCCCAACTGTCAGACTCTGTTAAGGAGAATCAACGGCTTCGACACGGCATATTTAGTAAGTGCTTGAACGAACTTTGAAAAAGAGTTCGGCGAGGAAGCTGGCTGACAGAGTTATGTCTGTAGGTATGTTAACAGGTCGTCCTGCCGAGGGGATGCCTAGTTCAGTGGGTGATCTTCTTCCCGAGCTCGCACAGTTGCACGAACGAGTTCGGTAGGTGATGCAAGGCGTTGCCCAGGCCTTGTGGCCGTCTGTCTCCATACCCGATGGCCTTGGAGAGCTTGCAGAAAAGCTAAAAGGAGCACAGCAGCGCTTCCAATTATGGAAGATATCGGCCTGCCGGCAGGGCGCCAGGGAAGCTTGGGCGATGGTGAAGACACGGTACACGAAGGCTGACCCGAACCACATGACCGAAGTCGGATCTGTGGGGCCTGATGGCAGGGAGATCCCTGTGAATTTAGTGTACGGCCAAGTAGAATTGGCCGCAAAGTATTCCCAACAGAACTGTAGACTAGACAGCCTATTGGATGACATTGAAGAGGAATTCAACCAGTCAAATTGACTATGTAATTGTAAAGTGACATATATGATGCCTTCTAGCCGGATTGTAGATCGTTTGTCGTGGCGGACCTTTTCGCTTCAACCTCGGGAGCCGTTTCCGGAGTGTATCCGAATACCCTCTGGGTTATATAAGAACCGGGGCATGCGTGGAGACCAGGCATAGGGGTCATTAGTGCTTTATCAGACAAGTGCTCAACTAGTTATGTTATATTACATGGATAGTGAGAAACTTCTTCCAGAGAGAATAGTTCCGTTAAGGGTTCCTTTCCCTGGGTAGGCATGCCCTAAAGTGCATGTCCGGACTGTGACAAGATGCACAGTGAAAACGTCTGGGGGCAGATATGGATAATAAATAAAAGTCATCTTTTGTTCACCGACCGAATATTCTCTTAAGAACGCTAGCTTTCGGCTTCACCCAGTCTGAGGTACACGTCCGGCTGACCCGGCGGTAACAATCGCAGAGGTGCTCCCCTTATGCCCTAGCCGAATTAACGGGAACGTAGGGCATAAATACAAGAGCCAGGCAACCCAGCTTGGCCAAAACTTAAGTCATATCGATGCATATCATGGTGAAAAAAGGTACATGTGGAAGTATAACACATGTGTTGGGCGTTGGGCCCAGGTAAATAATTTAAGCTTCTGTGAGAGAAGCCCCCAGGTATGAAGAGTGCGGCTAGCGCATCTATGGTGTATGAGTGAGGCACAAGGTGATCCTTGAAGGCCTAGGAAAAAAGAAAGAAAGGGAAACAAGACAGATGATGCATATGCAGAAAATAGATGAAGGGAGGGGACTAACGTAAAGTCCGGAGCTAGCCGTAGAATCTTCGGAGCTTGGCTGCATTCCATGGGTTTGGCTCGAGTCGACTGGTCGATGCATCCCGCAGTCGGTACGCTCCACCGTCCAGAACTTGGTCGATAATGAAGGGACCTTCCCATTTGGGCTCGAGCTTGTTCTTTTTCTTGTCTGGCAGCCGTGGAACTAGTTCACCAATGTTATAAGTTTTGGCCCGTACTTCTCTGTTTTGGTATCTGCGTGCCTGCTGCTGCTAAAATGCGGCAGAACGGGCTTTGGCTACGTTGCGCTCTTCCTCCAATGTGTCCAGACCATCCTACCAATCGAGCCCGGCTTCTCTTTCTTCGTACATGCGCACTCGAGGTGAGTCATGAATTATGTCACAAGGCACGACTTCCTCTGCGCCGTACACCATAAAAATGGTGTATATCCGGTACTATGATTTAGCGTGGTCCGTAGTCCCCAGAGTACGGAGTCAAGCTCCTCTACCCAGTGCGTATCGGACTCCGTTAGGGAGCGCACTAATCGGGGTTTAATGCCGCTCATTATAAGACCATTTGCTCGTTCGACTTGACCGTTGGTTTGTGGGTGATAGACTGAAGCATAATCGAGCTTGATGCCCATTTTGCTGCACCAGAGTTTTACCTCGTCGGCCGTGAAGTTCGTGTTGTTATCAGTGATGATGATGTGGGGGACGCCGTAATGGTGTACAACCCCGGATATGAAATCTATCACCGGTCCGGATACGGCTGTTTTTACCGGTTTGCCCTCTATCCATTTGGTGAATTTATCCACCATGACAAATAAGTATTTTTTCTTGTGGGTTCCCCCTTTAAGGGGTCCGACCATGTCAAGCCCCCAGACCGCGAAGGGCCATGTAATGGGGATCGTTTGGAGGGCAGTGGGTGGCATGTGGCTTTGATTTGCAAAGAGCTGGCAACCGGAGCAGCATTGGACAAAGTCCTGTGCATCTACCCAAGCCGTTGGCCAATAAAATCCTGTGCGGAAGGCCTTGCTTACAAGAGCCCGGGATGCGGCGTGATGGCCGCCGAGTCCGGTGTGAATTTCTGCCAAAATATTCCGCCCTTCCTCTTCGGAGACGCACCTTTGAAGGACCCCGGTAGCGCTTTTTTTATACAATTATCCCCCGTGGACCATGTAGGCTCTGGATCGCCGCACTATGCAGCGTGCCTCATTGTGGTCCTCCGGAAGTTCCTATCTAATTAGGTTGGCCAGGAATGGTTCTGTCCATGGGGCAATAATGGCCATTATTTTATGGGATGATTGTGTTATTTCGGTGGCGGAGCCTCCAATTGTGTCATAGAGTTCGGTATCGGGTATTTTGGCTAGGTTCAGACAGTTGTTACCGGTGTCCCCTTCCCATGCTACGGATGTCTTGAAAAGCCTTTCCAGGAAAACGTTGGGAGGGACCGCGTCGCGCTTTGCACCAATGTGGGCGAGGATATCCGCCGCCTGATTGTTTTCCTGAGCCACAAGGTGAAATTCGAGCCCCTTGAACCGAGCTGGCTTTTTTAGGACTGCATTGCGATAAGCGGCCATTTTTGGATCCTTGGCATCAAAGTCTCCATTTATTTGGGATATCGCGAGGTTTGAATCCCCACGCACCTCTAGGCGTTGAATGCCCATGGATACTGCCATCCGGAGACCATGTAGAAGGGCTTCATATTTGGCTGCGTTGTTGGAGTCCGTATACATTATCTATAGTACATATTGAACGGTGTCTCCTGTTGGGGATTTCGAAACAACGCCAGCCCCCATACCAGCCACCATTTTGGAGCCGTCGAAGTGCATGATTCAGTCTGAATATGTGCCATACTCTTTAGGGAGTTCGGCTTCCGTCCATTCAGTGATGAAGTCAGCCGAAATTTGCGATTTAATAGCTCGCCGTGGCTTATAAGTTATGTCGAACGGGAGGAGCTCAATGGCCCATTTGGCAACCCGGCCCGTCGCATCGCGGTTTTTTATAATATCGTTAAGTGCTACTTCCGAGGCTACCGTTATCGAACACTCTTGAAAGTAGTGTCGCAGCTTCTGGGATGCCATGAATACCGCGTACGCTATCTTTTGACAATGCGGGTACCGTGATTTGCATGGAGTAAGGACAGTGGACACGTAGTAAACCGGCTTTTGAAGGGGAAATTTGTGTTCGTCCACTTCTCGCTAGACGACAAGCACTGCACTGACTACTTGATGAGTTGCCGCAATGTATAATAGCATTGGTTCGCCAATGTGTGGCGCGGGCAGGACTGGGTTTGTTGCCAATATGGCCTTTATTTCGTTGAGTCCGGCCGTGGCGGCGTCCGTCCACTCGAAGTGTTCGGTGCGCCGGAGGAGGCGATAAAGGGGTAATGCCTTTTCTCCCAAGCGGGAGATAAAGCGGCTTAGAGCCGCCACGCATCCAGTTAAATTTTGTATTTGTTTGAGGTCTGTTGGGGTAGCCAACTGTGACAACGCTCGAATTTTGGCCGGATTAGCTTCAATACCTCTACTGGAGACAATGAATCCCAGGAGCTTTCCTGCTGGTACGCCGGAAATGCATTTTTCCGGATTGAGCTTGATGTCATATGTTCGGAGGTTGTCGAATGTGAGCCTCAAGTCGTCTACTAGAGTTTTGACATGCTTGGTTTTAACGACCACATCATCCATGTATGCCTCCACTGTTTTGCCGATCTGGTTTGCTAGGCATGTCTGAATCATGCGCTGATATGTTGCACCGGCGTTTTTTAGCCCGAAGGGCATTGTGTTGAAGCAGAATGGGCCGTATGGTGTGATGAATGCCGTTGCGGCTTGGTCTGGCTCTGCCATTTTGATTTGATGGTAGCCGGAGTATGCGTCGAGGAAACACAATGAGTCGTGTGCTACGGTAGCATCGATGATTTGATCGATGCGGGGGAGGGGGAAGGGATCCTTTGGGCAGGCCTTGTTAAGGTCCTTAAAATCGACGCACAAGCGCCATGATTTGTCCTTCTTAGGGACCATCACTAGGTTTGCTAGCCAGTCCGGATGTTTTGTGTCTCTGATGAAGCCGGCCTCCAATAGCTTGGCTAGTTCCTCTCCCATGGCTTGTCTTTTAGGTTCGGAGAAACGGCGAAGAGCCTGCTTGACTGGCTTGAATCCTTTTAGGATATTTAGGCTGTGTTCAGCCAGCCTGCATGGGGTTCCTGGCATGTCTGAAGGGTGCCAGGCAAAAATGTCCCAGTTCTCGCGTAGGAACTCTCATAGTGCGGTGTTGACATTAGGATTTAATTGTGCTCTGATGGAAGCTGTTTTTGTAGGGTCTGTTGGATGGACTTGGAATTTGACTATTTCGTCCGCCGGCTTAAAGGAGGTGGACTTGGATCTTTTATCGAGTATCACGTCGTCCCTGTTCACCGTGGAGCGCAGCGCAGTTAGTTCTTCGACCGCTAGGGCTTTGGATAGTGCCTCAAGGGCCAGTGCAGCTATCTTATTTTCGGCGCGGAGTGCTATGTCCGCATCACTAACAAGAGTGATGATTCCGTTGGGCCCGGGCATTTTGAGCTTCATGTACCCGTAATGGGGTATGGCTTGGCAGATTGTAAACGCCTCCCGCCCTAGTAGAGCGTGGTATCCGCTGCTGAACAGGGCCACTTGGAATGTAATTTCTTCGGACCTGTAGTTATTCGGCGTGCCGAATACCACGTCTAGTGTGATTTTTCCAGCGCAGCGTGCTTCCCGACTGGGGATGATTCCTCTAAAGGTTGTGCTGCTTTGCTTAATGCGGCTCCAGTCTATTTCCATCTTTTGAAGAGTTTCCTCATAGATGAGGTTTAATCCGCTTCCGCCGTCCATGAGTACCTTGGTGAGTCGAAAGCCGTCCACAATTGGACTGAGGACCAGTGCGGCTGGCACTCGGGCTGTTCGGAATTTAGGTTCGTCACTGGCATTGAAGGTAATAGCCGTGTCGCTCCAAGGATTTGTTTATGCTATGTGGCAGATTTCGGACATGCTGCGGAGTGTTCGCTTCCATCTATTATTTGACGTGAAGGTCTCAAAGACCGTTAAGACCGTATTGTTGTCCTCGGCGTGGTGCTCTGTGGTTTTTGGGAGGAGTAGATCCTCACCGCTTTTGGCCACCTGCTGGAGTATCCAGCATGCTCGAAGGCTGTGCGTTGGTATCGCATCCGCTGTACTATGAATTTTGTAGGGTCCGTTGAGCCATCCCTCCAGTACGGTTCCTTGCCCCGTAGAGGTCTTTTGCTTTTTGGTAGTTAACCCAGGTGTATTGTGATAATGCACCCTTTTATTTCGGACTGGATTTGTATTCAGGTCCGGATTATCCCAAAATTTTATTTCGGTTTTCCAGGCGCTTTCCATTGCACAGTACTTTCGCACTATGGACACCAAGTCGGCAAAGCGTGTAATTTCGCGACGACTTATGGCGTTGAGGATTCCCTTGTCCGTGAAATTATTGCAGAAGAATGAAATTGCGTCTTCCTAGCGGCAGTCCTTTATCCTGTTCTTGACCAGGAGGAATCTGGCCCAGTAATGGTGTACTGTTTCTTCGGGCTCTTGCCTAATTTGTGATAGATCACGTATGTTTGGGTGGGTGGGTGGAATTGACTCTGAATCCTCACCCAATCTGAGGCTCAGTGGCCAAGGAGTTTCCGAACTCGAAAGTTTGGATTCTTGGATGTTTTTCGGTAAATCTTGCCCGCTGCCTAATTCTGGGTTCGAGCTTTGAGTGACGTCCTCCCCTCCGTGGGTATCCGGCTTGGAGGGATCAGGAATCCGGACGTAGCTAGTCCTTAAGATGGATGAAGGGTTGCCGCATTGTTCTTCCACCACTGCAACATGATGGGTGACCTGGGGAGAGTTAATTTCTCTTAGATCGGGTTTAGGCACAACCTGATCGTAGTCTGTAGCAACTCCCAGGGCGGCAATGCGATCCAAGAGCTCGTTCAGGGAAGAGAGCTCCATTGGATCTAACTGCTCGGTGAGTTCTGAGTTGACATGAAGATTGCTTTTGATGACCCGAGAAGTCATCATCGGTGCAGCGGCCGAACAAGCGGTCATAAGAAAACCACCTAGCCGGAGAGTTTGGCCGATAGCCAGAGCTCCCTCAGCGATGGTGCCATCTTTAAAACGGGACGAGACATCCTTCCTGGTGGCAACGGCACAGCGGAACTCTAAATGAAAGCACCAATGTCGGTGTCAAAACCGGCGGATCTCGGGTAGGGGGTCCCAAACTATGCGTCTAGGCCGGATGGTAACATGAGGCAAGGGACACGAAGTTTTACCCAGGTTCGGGCCCTCTTGATGGAGGTAAAACCCTACGTCCTGCTTGATTAATATTGATGATATGGGTGTTACAAGAGTAGATCTACCACGAGATTAGAGAGGCTAAACCCTAGAAGCTAGCCTATGGTATGATTCTATGTTGTGATTGTTGTCCTACGGACTAAAACCCTTCGGTTTATATAGACACCGGAGAGGGTTAGGGTTACACAAGGTTGGTTACAAAGGAGGAGATATCCATATACGTATTGCCTAGCTTGCGTTCCACGCCAAGTAGAGTCCCATCCGGACACGAGACGAAGTCTTCAGTCTTGTGTCTTCATAGTCTATCAGTCCGGCCAATGGAGATAGTCCGGCTGTTCGGAGACCCCCTAATCCAGGACTCCCTCTATGGTCATATTGCTTTGCATGATCATAAGATAGCTAGCATGATGTTTTCATGGCTTGTCTGTTTTTTGATGTCATTGCTACGCTAGATCATTGCACATCCCGGTACACCGCCGGAGGCATTCATATAGAGTCATATCTTTGTTCTAGTATCGAGTTGTAATGTTGAGTTGTAAGTAAATAAAAGTGTGATGATCATCATTATTAGAGCATTGCCCCAGTGAGGAAAGGATGATGGAGACTATGATTCCCCCACAAGTCGGGATGAGACTCCGGACTTTACAAAAAATAAAAGAGGCCAAAGAAGCCCACCAAAAAAAACAAAAAAATAATAATAAAAAAATAAAATAAAAAAATGAGAGAAAAAGAGAGAAGGGGCAATGTTACTATCCTTTTACCACACTTGTGCTTCAGAGTAGCACAATGTTCTTCATAGAGAGAGTATCCTACGCTTTCACTTTCATATACTAGTGGGAATTTTCATTATAGAACTTGTCTTGTATATTCCGATGATGGGCTTCCTCAAACGCCCGAGGACTTCATGAGCAAGCAAGTTGGATGCACACCCACTTAGTTTCCAGTTTGAGCTTTCATACACTTATAGCTCTTAGTGCATCCGTTGCATGGCAATCCCTACTCCTCACATTGATATCTATTAATGGGCATCTCCATAGCCCGTTGATACGCCTAGTTGATGTGAGACTTTCTCCTTTTTTGTCTTCTCCACATAACCCCCACTATCATATTCTATTCCACCTACAGTGCTATGTCCATGGCTCACGCTCATGTACTGCGTGAAAGTTGAAAAGGTTTGAGAACGTCAAAAGTATGAAACAATTGCTTGGCTTGTCATTGGGGTTGTGCATGACGTAAATATTTTCTGTGGTGAAGATGGAGCATAGCCAGACTATATGATTTTGTTGGGATGAGCTTTCTTTGGCTATGTTATTTCAATAAGACATAATTTCTTGGTTGGTATGCTTGAAGTATTATTATTTTTATGTCAAAGGATGGACTATTGCTTTGAATCACTCGTGTCTTAATATTCATGCCATGATTAGACATATGATCAAGATTATGCTAGGTAGAATTCCACATCAAAAATTATCTTTTTTATCATTTACCAACTCGAGGACGAGCAGGAATTAAGCTTGGGGATGCTGATACATCTCCGTCATATATATAATTTCTGATTGTTCCATGCCAATATTATTCAACTTTTATATACTTTTTGGCAACTTTTTATATTATTTTTGGGACTAACATATTGATCCAGTGCCCAGTGCCAGTTCCTGTCTGTTGCATGTTTTTGGTTTTGCAGAATATCCATATCAAACGGAGTTGAAACGAGGTAAAAACGGACGGAGCTTATTTTTGGAAAACATGGAAAATTTGGAAGGAAAATCAAGGCAAACCAGTGCCCGAGGTGGTCACGAGGCAGGGGCGTGCCTGCCCCCCTGGGCGCGCCCCTACCCTTGTGAGCCCACCGTAAGGCGGTTGACGCTCTTCTTTTGCCGCAAGAAAGCTAATATTCGGAAAAAATCACGGTGAAGGTTTCAGGCCAATCGGAGTTACGGATCTCCATATATATACGAAACGGTGAAACAGAGCCAGAAGGGAACGCAGAACCAGAGAGAAACAGAGAGATAGATCCAATCTTGGAGGCGCTCTCGCCCCTCCCACGCCATGGGAGCCAAGGACCAGAGGGGAAACCCTTCTCCCATCTATGGAGGAGGTCAAGGAAGAAGAAGAAGAAGAAGGGGGGGCCTCTCCCCCTTGCTTCCGGTGGCGCCGGAGTGCCACCGGGGGCCATCATCATCACCGTCATCTCCACCAACAACTTCACCGCCATCATCACCAACTCTTCCCCCCTCTATGCAGCGGTGTAACCTCTCTCTTACCCGCTGTAATCTCTACTTAAACATGGTGCTCAACGCTATATATTATTTCCTAATGATGTATGGCTATCCTATGATGTTTGAGTAGATATGTTTTGTCCTAATGGCTATTTGATGATCGTGATAGGTTTGAGTTGTATGTTTTAATATCAGCGCTGTCCTATGGTGCTCTCCGTGTCGTGCAAGCATGAGGGATTCCCGCTTTAGGGTTTGTAATATGTTCATGATTTGCTTATGGTGGGTGGCGTGAGTGACAGAATCACAGACCCTAGTAAGTAGGTTGTTTGCGTATGGGATAAAGGGGACTTGACACTTTAATGCTATGGTTGGGTTTTACCTTAATGAATCTTTAGTAGTTGCGGATGCTTGCTAGAGTTCCAATCATAAGTGCATATGATCCAAGTAGAGAAAGTATGTTAGCTTATGCCTCTCCCTCAAATAAAATTGCAATAATGATTACCAGTCTAGTTATCAATTACCTAGGGACAAATAACTTTCTTGTTGACAAAAGCTCTCTACTAAAACTAATTTAGTTGTGTCTTTATCTAAACAGCCCGTAGCTTTTATTTTCGTGTTCTTTACTTTCTTGCAAGCTTACCCAAAAACACCTACAATGTACTTCTAGTTTCATACTTGTTCTAGGTAAAGCGAACGTGTAGCGTGCGTAGAGTTGTATCGGTGGTCGATAGAACTTGAGGGAATATTTGTTCTACCTTTAGCTCCTCGTTGGGTTCGACACTCTTACTTATCGAAAGAGTCTACAATTGATCCCCTATACTTGTGGGTTATCACCCCCTAGGGCGCGCCCCTGCCTCGTGGGCCCCCTAGGACTCCACCGACCTCAACTCCAACTCTATATATTCACGTTCGGGGAGAAAAAAAATCAAATGTGGCACCCCCGCTTAGAGCAACCGGTTTACCATGCATTGCCAGCCTAGAGACCATGTCTTCTGGCAACACACAACATCTTGGTACAGAAAACAACCGCTTTATTGATGCAAGCGGATCAAAGTTTATATTACAACAGTTAGCGAGGCCAAGCGACACACACAGTGAAGCTGAACAATATGTACATTATTTAGTGAACATAAAGGGGCCTTGATCACAACAACTACGCGGTAGCGGAGCAACGTCATAGCAGAACTCCATAGCACATGGACACCAATGTGGACACAATCTAGACTCAGACAACACTCCTTTCCAACGAGACTTTCTAGAAATCAGGCATGACACGCCAGGTGAGTACATTGAGTGTACTTGCAAGCTCACAACAAGCATAAACATAATGACCAACAATATTATGATAACTAACCAATTATTAGTAATGCAACAATATATCCAACATGTTGTGATCATTCTTTTGTGAGAATAGTCCCTCGGACTGGCTTACCAACGGTGATCGCTCTTGGATCACAAACGTACCAACCTCATGGTCTTAACTAGGGATACCTCGTGATCTTTCCGGCGACCATAACCACGACAAACATTTGGTCTCAAACGGTGATCCTTCCAGTGATCACAACCGCGACCAAACTTGGTCTCAAACAGCAAGATGACCTTCCCACCATCATCAACAGTGCAAAGTTCATAGCTTAGTGTGCAAGATTTATTGAACATTGACCCATGCTGTGACCTACTTTCGAGTGTGTGCGTAACCGTGGACTCAGCTATCGATAGATTAATACCCATGGCCTCGCACTCCCATTCGGGTGGACCAACGGCATTCTGACGAAACCCCTCCATTGCCATGACACTCTCCTGGCCACTCCGACACATTCCCCATCGGGCTAGTCCTAGGTGGCCCCGTGTCTACCAAAGACACCAACGACCACCATTGTGGCCAAAACATAAACGTCCCACACGGGGACACGGTACCATAATCTCAACAACAGGCACACAAGGTTATGTCTGCTTACCGGGCCAGGGTACCACACGCCCATAACCTTCCCTCATTGGAGGTACCGACCAGAGGCATGACAACGGACCGAATAAAGGCCTTCCCATAAAGGCAAATGTGATTGCATTGGGAAAAACTCGATTCAGTGGCACCATGACCCGGTCAACGATATATTCAAGTTGGGTTATTAATAGGTTCAACTTAACGTGAAAGTAACCGGTGTCATAACATGCCATGCAAGTGCAACACAAACATATGCATTATATACCATCGGAAATAACTGGGTCAACTATATCCACACTAAGCATAAACATCAACAACTCATGACACTTAGCTGGTTAGCATTAAACCTCACTTTAAACAGAATCTTTTCAAGCAATTTTTATCATTTTTCTCATGCAAAAAGAATAACTCCAAATAATTACTTATATTCATATCTATATTACTTCTTCATAAAAAATTACTTCTTGTTACTTCACCAACTTAGTTAGCTTCAACCTTTCTGTAAACTAAGCATGACAACTTAAACAAGCGACCAACAGAATATAAGTAATATAATAGTGATTTAAATGCATGGATTAAATCATTCATTCAAGTTGTAAAATCACAAATATTGTAATGGCATCATGAAAATGTTGTTGTGGCTTGCCTTAGTGCAGATGAGGTTCACAAGCCTCCTAGTGATCCTCAAGGCAAGCTTCACTGTCTGAAAACATTTATAAACACAAAAAGAAAACATCAAGAACCCTTTTGAAATTCACTAGAAAATCTAGACAGCAGGGAAAAATCCCATTTTTGGTGAGCTGCTATATTTATTTACAAAGAACACAATGCAAAAAGAATCAATTCATTTGGGCTTATGGTTAAAGAGTTTTGGCTGTTTGAAGCTCTCTGACAAAATATGAAATTTGAATTTAAATAAACATACTAGGGGGGTGGCGTCGAAGGCGTAAAGCCTCGCGGGCGCTACCACTCGTATCGCTTTGCGCGCGTACTGAGTGGCTGACTAGCGGGCCCCGCTAGTCAAGTGAGGGGGAGGGAGAGAAGGAAACAGAGGACGGCGCGGCTTCGCCGGAGCACACGCCAGTGACGAGGGCTTCTTGGCCAAAATGAGAGGGAGGGATCAAGAGAGGAGACGGAGGCGCACCTGCCCGTACCCGTAGAGTAGCTAGGGGTGGTTGGACGGCGTCGGAATCAGCCTCTCTAGCGGAGGCAGAGAGCGGAGGTCACCGGAGACGAAGACAGCGGCGAACAGAGGCGACTCCAGGGGTTCCAACCAGGCGGAACATCACCACCGAAGAGCGGCGTAGGCCCTGAAAGGGTTGCCCAGGCCTGGGAGGGGCTGGAGCTTAGGAGACGACCCGAGGGAATCGCCGGTGAGCTCGAGCTCGGGGACAGCGGCCCGCGGCCTGCCCGGCCGGGCTACGACTTCTACAAGATCATGGAGTGTATGGGAGGAGTGTGTGATGCTCGAGGAGGCTGGGGAGGGCTCTATTTATAGCCGAGCGTCGAGGGTTGTTCGGGCTCTGCCGGTGGACACCTGGACACGGCGCCCGGCGACGAACGGCGTCAGTAAGAGGAGGAGAAGGCGACACAGCTCACGCGGGAACTGTGGGCGAGCGGGGACGAGCACAGGGGCGAGGGGAAGGCGACGAGCACAGTGCGCCATGCACTGTTGCGTTGGCCGGACCGCGCCCGTGCTCGCTGCAGCGAGCTCTGGCGTCGGCGAGCGCCAGGAGGGAATTAAAATGTTCGGGACGACGATTGTGGCACGTTTTGGCAAGGCTAGGCGGACGGGGAAGCGAGCACGCGAGCAACAGAAGCTCGGGCGCGATGCAGAGCGCGTTGACATGCAGGTTGGCGTCGTGCACATGCGTGGTCACCGCGTGAAGTCTGCCCTCAGGCCGACCTAAGTCCAGACTTCATGTTTGGCATGTTGTTCATGGTAGTTTTAGAGTTTACCACACTTGGGTTTGATCTCAGGCGCAGTAGAATATATTTCAACTGCCTGGTAAGTTTCTGATCAGTAACTTTGAGAGCTTACTGTGGTGAAACTACTGGGAGTTGGGAGCTGGGCTTTGGAGGTTAGCAATCATCTACTAAGGTGATGATGCACACGAAAAATCAGCCACAATGGAGCAACTAAAATGGTAGTTGCTATAGAAACTACCATTTCTGTCCAGAACAAAAAATATTTTCTGTAGCAAAAATATTCCAAGAAGTGGTGAAATATTTTTGCTCAAGAAGGTGCCCTAGGGTTCAAAGAATATTTGTGAATTTTCTCAGACTTTTGTGGGCAAGAAAAATTAGGGTTGCTTTGGAGCACATTGAGCTGACTACGGTTTAAGAGAAGGAAATGAATATTTTCATTTAAGAAAAATATTCAAAATATTATTTTGAGTTGAACTAGAGAGGAAATGATAGTTAGAGATGGAAATGAGGCACTTGGGTGAAAGCCAAGGGGTACCCAAGTGTTTAAGTCCATATGAAAAGATTCAAAACTCCAAATTTCAAAACCAATTCAACTGAAAATCAGGCAAAGAGCAGAGGGCAAAAACCAGGCTGTCACAAATCTCCCCCACTTAGAATGAATCTCGTCCTTGAGATTCGGTTGCTTAGGAAAACCATTCTGGATAATGTGCCTTTAGAAATTCTTCCCGTTCCCAAGTTGATTCTGACTCTGTATGATGCTCCCATTGAACTTTGTAGAATTTCCTTGCTTTACTACGAGTGACCCTTTCCATCTGATCCAAAATTCTAACCGGCCTCTCTTCATATTTTAAATCCTTTGCCAACTCTATTTCAGTCATATCAGTCTTTTTCTTAGGCAGCGATATGCACCGCCTCAACTGTGAGACGTGAAACACATCGTGTACTTCCGACAATTCAGGGGGTAGCTCCAACTGATATGCAAAAGTACACACTCGGGACATAACTGGAAATGGACAAATAAATCTGGGTGCCAACTTTACATGAGTCTGGAATCTCTTGACTCCTTTCATAGGAGTGACTCGGAGGTATACATGTTCTCCGGGTTCAAAACTGATCTGTCGGTGCTTTGCATCATAATAACTCTTCTGTCGAGATTTGGCCAATTGTAATCTTTCACTGATTTCCTTGACTTGCTTCTCGGCTTCCATCATGAGATCCATTCCGAAGATAAGGCTATCTCCAGTTTGAGACCAATTTAAAGGAGTGTGGCACTTACGGCCATACAAAGCCTCATAGGGTGACATCTTTAAACTGGTCTGGAAGCTGTTGTTGTAAGAGAACTCGGCATACGGCAGGTAGTCTTCCCATCTAGGTCCTTGGGCCAAAGCACATGCCCGTAGCATATCTTAGAGTATTTGATTTACCCGCTCTGTCTGTCCATCAGTCTGAGGATGATAAGCGGTACTATATTTCAGCGTTGTCCCCAAGTCTTGATGGAGACGTGACCAAAAGGCGGAGGTAAAAATTGAACCTCATTCAGAAGTTATGGTTCGTGGTACTCCATGCAGACTGACTATTCTGGATACATACAGTTGTGCAAGTTGATCTCCTCGATATGTAGTTCTGATCGGGATAAAGTGAGCCACCTTGGTTAAGGTGTCTACTACGACCCAGATTGCATCATTGCCTCGCTGAGTCTTAGGTAGTACCGTGATGAAGTCCATGCAGACATCATCCCATTTCCATTGTGAAACTGGCAGCGGTTGGAGAAGTCCGGCTGGCTTCTGATGCTCCGCCTTCACCTTGTTGCATATGTCGCAACATGCCACAAAATAGGCAATGTCTTTCTTCATCCCATCCCACCAGAATATTTTTTGAAAGTCTTCGTACATTTTCGTACCTGCAGGGTGAATGTAATATGAAGATTCGTGTGCTTTTGATAGGATTTTCTGCTTTAAATCCGCCTGATTGGGTACACAAATCCTTCCACGGAATCGGAGGGTACCAAATTGGTCCTTTGAGAAATCTGTGGTCTGTCTTGTTACCATATTCTTGGCGCGTTTCTGCAGGACAATGTCAGCTGGCTGGGCCTTGCGGATCTCTTCCTCAAGTGTGGGGGCCAAAATATTAGCAAGGCCAGCATCCACTATGACCAGGTTGAGCTGAGCAATCTCCCCTTGAAGTTCAGGTGGCAAGGATTTCAATATGACATTTAGGTTGACAGGCTTTCGACTGAGTGCATCGGCAACCACGTTGGCCTTACCCAGGTGGTAATTTATTCCAAGATCATAATCCTTGACTAACTCAATCCATCTTCATTGACGAAGATTTAAATCTAGCTGAGTAAATATATACTTGAGACTTTTGTGATCGGTAAAAATTTGGCACCTCTTCCCGATGAGGTAGTGTCTCCAAATTTTTAGAGCATGAACCACCGCAGCCAATTCCAGATCATGAGTAGGATAATTTACCTCGTGGGGTCATAGTTGTCGCGATGTGTATGCTACTACCTTGCCATCTTGCATAAGTACGAATCCAAGCCCTTGTCTGGAGGCGTCGCTATACACATCAAAACTGCGGTAGATATCTGGAAGAGTCAACACAGGTGCGGTTGTCAGCCATATCTTTAGCTCCTTGAAACTTTTCTCATAGTCCTCAGTCCATTCAAACTTCTTATCCTTTTTGAGCAGCTCTATCATGGGTTTAGCAATCTTGGAAAACCCTTCAATGAAACGATGGTAATATCCGGCTAATCCAAGAAAACTTCGGGTCTGTGATATGGTTGTGGGCGGCAACCAATTGATCACATCCTTTACTTTGCTTGGGTCCACGGCTATACCTTCGGCGGATAGCACATGTCCAAGAAATCCTACTTGCTTGAGCCAAAACTCGCATGTACTGAAGCACTGCTCGGAGGTGATCTTTGTGATCGTCTTCACTTTTTGAGTATATAAGTATGTCATCGATGAAGACTACCACGAACTTATCGAGGAAGTCCATGAATACTTTATTCATCATATGCATGAAGAAGGCAGGGGCATTGGTGAGACCAAAGGACATAACTGTATATTCATAAAGACCATATCGAGTGGTGAATGCGGTCTTAGGAATATCTTCCTTTTTAATATTGAGTTGATGATATCCTGTCCGTAAATCAATCTTGGAGAATACCTTGGCCCCACTGAGCCGATAAAACAAGTCATCAATTCTTGGCAGCGGATATTTATTTTTGATGGTGACCTCATTCAGCTGATGGTAATCCACACACATGCGGAGGCTGCCATCCTTCTTGTCCACGAAGATAGCAGGTGATCCCCATGGTGAAGAGCTGGGACGGATGTATCCTTTCTGGAGCATTTCATCAAGCTATTTCTGTAGCTCCACTAATTCTAAGGAGGGCATCTGGTAATACTTCTTGTATAACGGTGCGGTTCCGGGCACAAGATCTATTGCAAACTCAAGATCTCGATATGGTGGCATGCCTGGCAGTTCTTCTGGAAATACATCAGGAAACTCACTAACCATAGGAATTAATTCCAATTTAGCCATAGTGGTGAAGACCATTTCTTTCTTGGGTATGCTTTTGCGAGCATAGAATTTGGTAGTCTGTCCCTTCTGACTGGTCAGAGTGACTTCTCGGGTTGCGCAATTTACGCATAATTGATATTGGGTCAACCAATTCATACCCAAGATAACATCCGACTTTACAAACTCAATGATTATCAAAGAAGTTGGAAAACAGTCTCCGTTGATATTGATTTCTAGATTACGCAGACCAGATTGCTCTTAATTAAGGATCCCATGGTTTGTACCAGCATATTCTTGCCCAAAAGCGAACAAAGAAATTTGTTTTGGGCAACAAAACTCCGAGAAATAAAAGAGTGGGAAGCCCCAGAGTCAAATAAAATTACTGCGGGTATGTTATTAACAGAAAAGATACCAATGACGACTTCGGGGTTCTCTTGGGCTTCATCTGCGGAGAGGTGATGTATGTGCCCATTAATGTTTTGCTGGTTTGGGCATGACTCCATAAAGTTGACTTGTGGCCTGATTAGTGAACTTGCCTTGCCGTTCTTGGGACACTGTCTGGCATAATGTCCGGTTTGCCCACAACTGAAGCAAGAATTGTTGCGCTGGCACTCCTCGTGCACTCGGTTAGTCACAACATTCTTGACTTGGGTGGTGGTCTTGTTAACATTCTGTTGCCAATTGGGCTTGTATTCCATTTGAGTCTTCTGCCAGGTACGAGCCTTTTGCATGCGTTGCCTTCCTTCCTTGGCTCAAACTTGCGCTTGTGGTCGCTGTTAGCAGGTCTATTGTCCGACACGAGCTTGTGCTCCCTTTCGGCAATGAAAGCTTTGTTTACCAGAGTTTGGAAATCTAGGAAATCAAACATACTGAGGTTACAATGTAGTTGTGGGTTTAATCCACCAAGAAATCTATCAATCTTTCTTTCTTTGGTGGCCACGTCATGAAGGGAGTAATGGGCCAGATGATTGAACTTTTGCAAATATTCACCCACAAACTAATTTTCTTGGAGGAGTGCGAGAAATTCACGCTGCTTAGTCTTCATAATTCCAGTAGGGATATGATATTTCCGGAACTGATCCTTGAATTTTGACCAGGTGATTTCTTCATCAGCAGGCCACATGGTTTTGCATTTTCCCACCATATGGCACAGCGCCTTCAAGATAATGCGTGGCAAATGGAACTTTATCATCCTCTTTAGTACGAGCAATCTCAAGCTTTCTCTCAATGGTCTATAACCAATCGTCTGCATCCAAGGGGTCAATAACCTGACTGAAACTGGGAGGCTTGGTCCTCTAAAAATCTGACAGCTTGGAGTGATGACCATTCTGATTTCCATTCTGTCCAACAAAATCTTGCACACTTCTTAATATTTCAATCAGATCATTATTCCTCCTTTCCTCAAACATACGTAGAATTTGCTTGGTACAGGGTGGATTTGGCGGTGGAGGCGGTGGTGGAACGTACGGCTCGGGAGAGTGTCCTTCCTGTCGTATGGAACGACGAACATGAGTACCCTCGCGAACGTTGCTACTGCTGCCTCCCCACGGCATCCTATTGTGGATTTTTTCCAAGACAACGCAACTGAGATGAGAAACATCCAAAAGTAAATTGGGGAAAAGCCAGCAACAAATCCCGAGAGAAACCGAAATAAAGAAGAAAATACGGCGAATAAAATAGAGTTCCAACATAATTATACATAGACCCATACATGAAAGATAATCAACATGCCAGGTTCAACTACTCTCATACAGGAAACGAAACATCATGACTCATACGACTACATCCGTACACCATCCTGACGACTGCGAATACTCAGGAGCTCTACTGCTCTGTTGGTGCTGCGGGGTCCTCTCCTGAAGCGGACTCGGATCCTGAACTGACGAGGTTGACTGAGACCTCCGGGGTAAAGGTAACATGATGACGTTGCCTTGAGGGCTCTCCCTTAGGGGCAGGTGTAGGGTGAAGCATCGGGGCTACAGGAGTAGTTAGAAGTGAAACCAACTGTCGGTGTCAAAACCGGCGGATCTCGGGTAGGGGGTCCCGAACTGTGCGTCTAGGCCGGATGGTAACAGGAGGCAAGGGACACGAAGTTTTACACAGGTTCGGGCCCTCTTGATGGAGGTAAAACCCTACGTCCTGCTTGATTAATATTGAAGATATGGGTGTTACAAGAGTAGATCTACCACGAGATCAAAGAGGCTAAACCCTAGAAGCTAGCCTATGGTATGATTGTATGTTGTGATTGTTGTCCTACGGACTAAAGCCCTCCGGTTTATATAGACACCGGAGAGGGTTAGGGTTACACAAGGTCGGTTACAAAGCAGGAGATATCCATATATGTATTGCCTAGCTTGCCTTCCACGCCAAGTAGAGTTCCATCCGGACACGAGACAAAGTCTTCAATCTTGTATCTTCATAGTCTATCAGTCTGGCCAATGCAGATAGTCCGGCTGTTTGGAGACCCCCTAATCCAGGACTCCCTCAGTAGCCCCCGAACCAGGCTTCAATGATGATGAGTCCAGCGTGCAGTTGTCTTCGGCATTGCAAGGCGGGTTCCTTCTCCAAATTCTGTGTACCTGTCGAAATAATGTCCGGTTCCTTGCGATGGTTTGTATTTCTTGGCTTCCACGCCCAATAATGGCCACTTTCCACGTGTCGAGCGAATGTGAAGAGCCAGGGTGTTTTCACATTTACCCCCATAGCTATCTAAATGAGCTGCCTATTTAAAAAGACGAGGATTCAGATCCAAATCACATCATCCTCCCTTGCCGAGTCTTCATCAGAGCGTACCCGACAGAGATCCATTCCACCATGGCCGGTCGACGCAGCTCCTCCTCTCGCACCCCTAGCTCCAAGCGTGGAGATTGGGAGATATGTTCCATCCCGCATAGCAAATTGGTGATGCTTCAGTCCAAGGGACTTCTTCCCCCAGCGTACCTGGTCCCAGTTCGACCCGGGCTTGCCACCTATAATGGCGGAGAGCAAGCGGAGAGCCGTCCCAATCCCTCCAAGGGAGAGCGGGTGTGCCTTGTCCCTTATCTGGTAAGAGGGCTCGGATTCCCAATCCATCCGTTTCTCCGAGGGCTTCTGGAGTTCTATGGCCTCCAGCTGCACAACCTTACGCCTGCCTCCCTGCTGCACATCGAGGGATTCATAGCCCTTTGCGAGTTATTTTTGGGCTGCGAGGCTCATTTCGCTCTATGGAAGAAGTTGTTCTGCCTTGTGCCCCGTTCTAAGAAGGGATCAATATATCAAGTGGGTGGAGCCGAAGTGTGGCGTATCGCTGGGACCGGATACCTATCCGGGACCCCGAAGAAGACGTCCGAAGAGTGGCCTTCAGAATGGTTTTACATAGAAGATGTCCCCCTTCTGGACCCTATTCGGATCGGTCTTCCTGAGTTTGACAACGCCCCTTTGAAGAAGCGCTAGAGCTGGCGTCCACGGAGCCCCCTGGAGGAAGATGACCGGGACATTCTTTATCTGATGAGCCTGATAAGCTCTTTTGCTCGATCCGGATTGACCATGATCGAGGTCTTGGCTATATGCATTATGCGGGGGGTGCAGCCGCTCCAGTACAGAGGCCACCCCATGTGGACTTCAACGGGGAGGATGACGCCACCCGCCACGGCCGCAAAGGGCCGGGATCGGCTGCTGATCTAATGAAGATCTTGTCCACTCTGTACAAGGGAGAAGAGGAGGAATTCCTCCGTGTCAACCCATAGGGCGGGTTCTCCATGTACAATCCTCCGAGCTGGGTAAGCGGAGATTTTTCTTGCCCATCCGTTTCATATTCCCGTAGTTTAAGTATTCATTCTAGCGATTTCATCGCAGGAGCTGCGCCAGGCAGTAAAGGAGATAAACAACCCTCCCCCATAGCCCGAGGACCCTGGACGGTCCCTTGACCCGGCCTCCCAGGAGGATCTGGACATATCCGTGGAGCTGATCGATGGGGTATTTTACCAAGGGAGCAATGACAATACCTTGGTGGCCATTACGGCTGATTACCCTGGGCTAGTTCGCGTCACAGGTGACTGAGACCGAAATCCTCGTGCTCTTTTTATTGCCGTATAACAGTCGTGTTTTCCAGGGGAGGTCCTCGGGGCAGAAGGCCGATCCCGTGGCAACTAGCCAACAAGGGGCCGCTAGGCCAGGCAGGCTGAAAAGATCCGAAGTACGGATTGAGGCATCGGCGCAGCGGTATGGTGTGCTGTCTTTATTATAAGACATTATTTACCGATGCATACTAACGCCTATGCCTTCTTTTCAGGAAAAGAGCGCTCGCCGGACTATACCCGGAGAGGCTACCAATCGCGTATCCACAAGCCAGGCTCCAAGGCCGGACTCAGGGGTGGGAACGAGTACAAGGCGTGCGCCGGGTGCTCCTCCGACAGAGGATACGGATAGACTATCCCCCACCCATTCCGAGGTGGAAAGTTCCATGAACCACAGGCGTCGCCGGACTGTTCTTCGTGACGCTTGTTTCTCCCCAGAGGCATTGGATGCATTCAACTCGGGAGATGCGCACCTCCGTGCCGCTCAAGATGGTTTAGCCAGAGCCATGGAGCAGTATGTGAAAGACATACGGGTGAGAAAATTTTATGATTATATATATCAGTAGCCCCTCAGACTTGAAACAGTTAGGATAACTGATTTAAGGATCATTTGTTATGTCGGTTCTTACATAAAAGAATACTCAACTGTCCCAGGAGCTGGAGGAGTGCAAACCCAACTTCAGGCCGCACTGGCCGCAGTAGGGGAGCCCAAAGAGACCCCCTCTGGTAACATATCCGTCAAATGATAAGTATCATATTAGAATGCGGCTTTACATGCCGATCTGAGATAAAATTGCAGATGACGTTGGAGTGAATCCAGATAAGCAACAGCTCAAACGCCAGCTGAAGGCTGGCGAGAGCGTGCTTACAAGGGTGAGGCAGGAGAAGAATGATCTCAAAGATGCCAACACCAAGCTGGGCGTGGAACTAAAAGATGTTCGTGCCCAACTGTCGGACTCTGTTAAGGAGAATCGACAGCTTCGACGCGGCATATTTAGTAAGTTCGTTAACAAACTTAAAAAGAGTTCGGCGAGGAAGCTGGCTGACAGAGTTATGTCTGTAGTTATGTTAACAGGTCATCCTGCCGAGGAGATGCGTAGTTCGATGGGTGATCTTCTTCCCGAGCTTGCACAGTTGCACGAACGAGTTCGGCAGGTGATGCAAGGCGTTTCCCAGGCCTTGTGGCCGTCCGTCTCCATACCTGAAGGCCTTGGAGAGCTTGCAGAAAAGCTGAAGGGAGCATGGCAGCGCTTCCGATTATGGAAGATATTGGCCTACTGTCAGGGCGCTAGGGAAGCTTAGGAGATGGTGAAGACACAGTACATGAAGGCTGACCCACACCACATGGCCGAAGTCGGACCTGTGGGGCCTGATGGCAAGGAGATCCCTGTGAATTTAGTTTACGACCAAGTAGAATTGGCTACTAAGTATTCCCAATAGGACTGTAGGCTAGACAGCCTATTGGATGGCATTGAAGAGGAATTCAACCAGTCAAATTGACTATGTAATTGTAAAGTGACATATATGATGCCTTCTAGCCGGATTGTAGATCGTTTGTCATGGCGGACCTTTTCGCTTCAACCTTGGGACCAGACAGTCCGGAGTGTATCCGAATACCCTCTCGGTTATATAAGAACCGGGGCATGCATGAAGACCAGGCGTAGGGGTCATTAGTGCTTTATCAGACAAATGCCCAACTAGTTATGTTATATTACATGGGTAATAAGAAACATCTTCCTAAGAGAATAGTTTCGTTAAGGGTTCCGTTCCCTGGGTAGGCATGCCCTAAAGTGCATGTCCGGACTGCAATAAGAAGCGCAGTAAAAACGGCTGGGGGCAGATATGGTTAATAAATAAAAGTCATCTTTTGTTCATCGACCAAATATTCTCTTAAGAACGCTAGCTTTCGGCTTCACCCAGTCTGAGGTACACGTCCGGCTGACCTGGCGGTAACAAGCGCAGAGGTGCTCCCCTTATGCCCTAGCCGAATTAACGGGAACGTAGGGCATAAATACAAGAGCCAGGCAACCCAGCTTGGCCAAAACTTAAGTCATATCGATGCATATAATGGTGAAAAAAAAGGTACACGCGGAAGTATAACGCATTTGTTGGGCGTGATGCCCAGGTAAATAATTTAAGCTTCTGTGAAAGAAGCCCCCAGGAGTAGATAGTGCGGCTAGCGCCTCTGTAATGTACAAGTGAGGCACAAGGTGACCCGTGAAGGTCTAAAGGAATAAAAGAAAGAAAGGGAAACAAGACGGACAACGCATATGCAGAAAATGGACAGAGGGAGGGGACTAACATAAAGTCCGGTGCTAGGCGTAGAATCGTCGGAGCCAGGCTGCGTTCCATGGGTTCGGCTCGAGTCGACTAGTCGATGCATCCCACAGTCGGTATGCTCCGCCGGTCAGAACCATGTCAATGATGAAGGGACCTTCCCATTTGGGCTCTAGCTTGTTATTTTTCTTATCCGGCAGCGGGAGAACTATTTCGCCAACGTTATAAGTTTTGGCTCGTACTTCTCTGCTTTGGTATCTGCGAGCCCGTCGCTGGTAAAATGTGGAACGGGCTTTGGCTACGTCGCGCTCTTCCTCCAAGGTGTCCAGACTGTCCTGCCGATCGAGCTCGGCTTCTCTTTCTTTGTACATGCGCACTTGAGGTGAGTCATGAATTATGTCACAGGGCAGGACTGCCTCTGTGCCATATACCTTAAAAAATGGTGTGTATTCGGTACTACGATTCGGCGTGGTCCGCAGCCCCTAGAGTACGGAGTCGAGCTCCTCTACCCAGTGCGTGTTAGACTCTGTTAAGGAGCGCACTAGTCTGGATTTAATGCCGCTCACTATAAGACCATTTGCTCGTTCAACTTGACCGTTGGTTTGTGGGTGGTAGACTGAAGCATAATCGAGCTTGATGCCCATTTTGCTGCACCAGAGTTTTACCTCGTCGACCGTGAAGTTTGTGCCGTTATCAGTGATGATGCTGTGGGGGACGCTGTAGCGATGTACACCCCCGGAGATGAAGTCTATCACCGGTCCGGATTCGGCTGTTCTAACCGGTTTGGCCTCTATCCATTTGGTGAATTTATCCACCATCACCAATAAGTATTTTTTCTTGTGGGTTCCACCTTTAAGGGGTCCAACCATGTCAAGCCCCCAGACCACAAAGGGCCATGTAATGGGGATTGATCGGAGGGCGATGGGTGGCATGTGGCTTTGATTTGCAAAGAGCTGGCAACCGGCCCAACGCTGGACTAAGTCCTGTGCGTCTGCCCGGGCCGTTGGACACTTGAATCTTTTAAGGAAGGCCTTGCTCACAAGAGCCCGGGCTGCGGCGTGATGACCGCCGAGTCCGGCATGAATTTCTGCCAAAAGGTTCCGTCCCTTGTCTTCGGAGATGCACCGTTGAAGGACTCCGGTAGCGCTTTTTTTGTACAATTCTCCCTCGTGGACCTTGTAGGCCTTTGATCGCCGCACTATGCAGCGTGCCTCATTTTGGTCCTCCGGGAGTTCCTGTCTAGTTAAGTAGGCCAGGAATGGTTCTGCCCACGGGGCAATAATGGCCATTATTTCGTGGGCTGATTGTGTTATTTTGGTGGCAGAGCCTCCGATTGTGTCAGGGAGTTCGGTATTGGGTATTTTGGCCGGGTCCCATTCCCATGCTACGGATGGCTTGAAAAGCCTTTCCAGAAAAATGTTGGGAGGGACTGCGTCCCGTTTTGCGCCAATGCGGGCGAGGATATCCGCCGCCTGATTGTTTTCCCGAGCCACATGGTGAAATTCGAGCCCCTCGAACTGGGCTGACATTTTTAGGATGGCATTGCGATAAGCGGCCATTTTTGGATCCTTGGCATCAAAGTCTCCATTTATTTGGGATATTGCAAGGTTTGAATCCTCGTGCACCTCTAGGCGTTGAATACCCATTGATACTGCCATCCGGAGACCATGTAGGAGGGCCTCGTATTCGGCTGCATTTATGGAGTCCGTATACATTATCTGAAGTACGTATTGAATGGTGTCTCCTATTGGGGACGTCAAAACGACGCCGGCCCCCAGACCAGCCAACATTTTGGAGCCGTCGAAGTGCATGATCCAGTTTGAATATGTGCCGTACTCTTTAGGGAGTTCGCCTTCCGTCCATTCAGCGACGAAGTCAGCCAAAACTTGCGATTTAATAGCTCGCCGTGGCTTGTAAGTTATGTCGAACGGGAGGAGCTCAATGGCCCATTTGGCAATCCGGCCCATCGCATCGCGGTTGTTGATAATATCTTTCAGTGGTACTTCCGAGGCTACCATTATCGAACACTCTTGAAAGTAGTGTCGCAGCTTCCGGGATGCCATAAATACCACGTACGCTATCTTTTGATAGTGAGGGTAACGCGATTTGCATGGAGTAAGGACAGTGGACACGTAGTAAACTAGCTTTTGAATGGGAAGTTTGTGTCCGTCCACTTCTCGCTCGACGACAAGCACTGCGCTTACTACTTGATGAGTTGCCGCAATGAATAATAGCATTGGTTCGCCAATTTTTGGCGCGGCCAGGACTGGGTTTGTTGCCAATATGGATTTTATTTCGTTCAGTCCGGACGTGGCGGCATCCGTCCACTCGAAGTGTTCGGTGCGCCGTAGGAGGCGATAAAGGGGTAATGCCTTTTCTCCTAAGCGGGAGATAAAGCGGCTTAGAGCCGCCACACATCCAGTTAATTTTTGTATATGTTTGAGGTCAGTTGGGGTAGCCAACTGTGACAATGCTTGGATTTTGGCCGGATTAGCTTCAATACCTCTACTAGAGACGATGAGTCCCAGGAGCTTTCCTGCTGGTACGCCGAAAATGCATTTTTCCGGATTGAGCTTGATGTCATATGTTTGGAGGTTGTCGAATGTGACCCACAAGTCGTCTACTATGGTGTTGACATGCTTGGTTTTAACGACCACGTCATCCACATATGCCTCCACTGTTTTGCCGATCTGGATTGCCAGGCATGTCTGAATCATGCGCTGATATGTTGCACCGGAGTTTTTTAGCCCGAAGGGCATTGTGTTGAAAAAGAATGGGTCGTATGGTGTGATGAATGCCGTTGCGGCTTGGTGTGGTTCTGCCATTTTGATATTATGGTAGCCGGAGTATGCGTCGAGGAAACACAATGAATCGTGTCCTGCGGTAGCATCGATGATTTGATCGATGCGGGGGAGGGGGAAGGGATCCTTTGGGCAGGCCTTATTAAGGTCCTTAAAGTCGACGCACAAGCGCCAGAATTTGTCCTTCTTTGGCACCATCACCAGGTTTGCTAGCCAACCCGGATGTTTTATGTCTTTGATGAATCCAGCCTCCAATAGCTTGGCTAGTTCCTCTCCCATGGCTTGTCTTTTAGGCTCGGAGAAACGTCGAAGAGCCTGCTTGACTGGCTTGAATCCTTTTAGGATATTTAGGCTGTGTTCAGCCAGCCTGCGTGGGATTCCTGGCATGTCTGAAGGGTGCCAGGAAAAAATGTCCCAGTTCTCGCGTAGGAACTCTCGCAGTGTGGCGTCAACATTAGGGTTTAATTGTGCCCCGATGGAACCTGTTTTTGTAGGGTCCATTTGATGGACTTGGAATTTGACTATTTCGTTCGCCGATTTGAAGGTGGTGGACTTGGATCTTTTATCGAGTATCACGTCGTCCCTGTTCACCGTGGAGCGCAGCTCGGTTAGTTCTTCGGCCGCTAGGGCTTCATATAGTGCCTCAAGGGCCAGTGTAGCTGTCTTGTTTTCGGCGCGGAGTGCTATGTCCGGTTCACTAACAAGAGTGATGATTCCGTTGGGCTCGGGCATTTTGAGCTTCATGTACCCATAATGGGGTATGGCTTGGAAGATTGTAAACGCCTCCCGCCCTAATAGAGAATGGTATCCGCTGCTGAACGGGGCCACTTGGAATGTAATTTCTTCGGACCTGTAATTATCCGGCGTGCCGAATACCACGTCTAGTGTGATTTTTCCGGTGCAGCGTGCTTCCCGACTGGGGATGATTCCTCTAAAGGTTGTGATGCTTTGCTTGATGTGGCTCCAGTCTATTTCCATCTTTTGAAGAGTTTCCTCGTAGATGAGGTTTAATCCGCTGCCGCCGTCCATGAGTACCTTGGTGACTCGAAAGCCGTCCACGATTGGACTAAGGACCAATGCGGCTGGTACTCGGGCTGTTCGGGATTTAGGTTCGTCACTGGCATTGAAGGTAATAGCCATGTCATTCCAAGGATTTGTTTCTGCTATGTGGCAGATTTCAGACGTGCTGCGGAGTGTCCGCTTCCGTCTTTTATTTGACGCGAGGGTCTCGAAGACCGTCAAGACCGTACTATTGTCCTCGGGGTGGTACTCTGTGGTTTTTGGGAGGAGTAGATCCTCACCACTTTTGGCCACCTGCCGGAGTATCCAGAATGCTCTAAGGCTGTGCGTTGGTATTGCATCCGCTATACTATGAATTTTGCAGGGTCCATTGAGCCATCCCTCCAGTACGGTTCCTTGCCCCGTAGAGGGCTTTTGCTTTTTGGTAGTTAACCCATGTGTATTGTGATAATGCACCCTTTTATTTCGGACTGGGTTTGTATTCAGGGCCGGATTATCGCAAAATTTTATTTCGGTTTTCCAGGCGCTTTCCATAGCACAGTACTTTCGTACTATGGACACCAAGTCGGAAAAGTGTGTAATTTCACGACGACTTATGTCGTTGAGGATTCCCTTGTCCGTGCAATTATTGCAGAAGGGTAAAATTACGTCTTCCTCGCGGCAGTCCTTTATCCTGTTCTTGACCAGGAGGAATCTGGCCCAGTAATGGTGTACTGTCTCTGCTTGCTCTTGCCTAATTTGGGATAGATTGCGTATGTTTGGGTGGGTGGGTGGAATTAAATCCGAATCCTCCCAATCTGAGGCTCAGTGGCCAAGGAGTTTCTGAACTCGAAAGTCTGGATTCCTCGATGTTTTCCGGTAAATCTGGCCTGCTGCCTGATTCTAGGTTCAGGCTTTGAGTGACATCCTCCCCTTCGTGGGTATCCGGCTTGGAGGGATCGGGAATCCGGACGTAGCTAGTCCTTAAGATAGATGAAGTTTTGCCGCATTGTTCTTCCACCACTGCAACGTGATGGGTGACCTGGGGGAGTTAATTTCTCTTAGATCAGGTTTAGGCCCAATATGATCATAGTCTGTAGCGACTCCCAGGGTGGTGATACGGTCCAAGAGCTCGTTCAGGGAAGAGATCTCCATTGGATCTAACTGCTCGGCGAGTTCCGAGTTGATGTGATGATTGCTTTCGATGACCCAAGAAGTCATCGTCGGTGCAGCGGCCGAACAGGCAGTCATAAGAAAACCACCTAGCCGGAGAGTTTGGCCGATAGCCAGAGCTCCCTCAGAGATAGTGCCGTCTTTAAAGACGGGACGAGACATCCTTCCTCGTGGCGACGGCACAACAGAACTCTCAATGAAAGCACCAATGTCAGTGTCAAAACCGGCGGATCTCGGGTAGGGGGTCCCGAACTGTGCGTCTAGGCCGGATGGTAACAGGAGGCAAGGGACACGAAGTTTTACCCAGGTTCGGGCCCTCTTGATGGAGGTAAAACCCTACGTCCTGCTTGATTAATATTGAAGATATGGGTGTTACAAGAGTAGATCTACCACGAGATCAGAGAGGCTAAACCCTAGAAGCTAGCCTATGGTATGATTGTATGTTGTGATTGTTGTCCTACGGACTAAAGCCCTCCAGTTTATATAGACACCGGAGAGGGTTAGGCTTACACAAGGTTGGTTACAAAGGAGGAGATATCCATATATGTATTTCCTAGCTTGCCTTCCACGCCAAGTAGAGTTCCATCCGGACACGAGACGAAGTCTTCAATCTTGTATCTTCATAGTCTATCAGTCCGGCCAATGGAGATAGTCCGGCTGTTCGGAGACCCCCTAATCTAGGACTCCCTCACCCACTCAGCAGGAGCACTAAGAGGATTCACGATCGAGGCGCCCGAGCTACTCGGAGGAGTAACCGGCGAAATAGGGGAAGTAGAACTGGCTGGAATATAAGGAGTAAATCCCAGGGAGGATGGAGCAGTGATAGACCTAGTAGAGGCTAATGCAGTATGAGCACGAGTCAGCTCTCGAGCCAGCTCGTGGATCATAAGATAGCTAGCAGTGATATAACAAGCAAGGTGGCTAGCAACACTATCAGACTCCGGATCAATGATAGGGAAACAGACACGACCACTGTCATGTAGAGAAGTATAGTAGTAGAAACCTGGGTGGTTCTGCATCCGGACCTCGTTGTAACGAAGCTCGACAAGGACCTCGAATGCAACAAACTGGACAGCCTGAGAAGCGGTAGAAGCGTAACCGCTCCGAGAGGTATGAGTGTAAGTGCTGGAATCAGAACTGGTGCGCAGAGTAAGCACTGCGTGATACTCATACACTGAATCAGCTAGATGCTCCCGGTACACATGATAGACTGGGTCATCCCCAAGGTGGTACAGCTGACGCCACACATTACGAAGAAGATGCGGCGACGTGTACGGCATCAGCTGCAACTAGCACAGATACGACACGAGAGCCATCTACACTCACAACCATTAGCAGGTTAGCATAAAAATAAAACAAGCGCATGCAATGCAACAACCAGCTACAAATGCTACCGGCACTCAACTTAAACTCGTATCTAACATCCAGTTAACACGTCGTAGCCTAGCGTGGCCTACAGTCAGCGTGGCTCTGATACCAAGCGTTGTGGCACCCCGGCTCTGAGCAACCTGTTTACCATGCATTGCCAGCCTAGAGACCATGTCTTCTGGGAACACACAACATCTTGGTACAAAAAACAACCGCTTTATTGATACTAGCGGATCAAAGTTTATATTACAATAGGTAGCGAGGCCAAGCGGCACACATGGTGCAGCTGAACAATATGTTCATTATTTAGTGACCATAAAGGGGCCTCGATCACAACAACTATGAGGCAGCGGAACAACGTCATAGTGGAACCCCATAGCACAGGGACACCAATGTGGACACGATCTAGACTCTGACAGCACTCCTTTCCAACAAGACTTTCCTGAAATCTGGCATGACACGCTAGGTCAGTACATTGAATGTACTTGCAAGCTCACAACAAGCGTAAACATAATGACCACCAATATTATGATAATTAACCAATTATTAGTAATGCAACAATATATCCAACATGCTGTGATCATGCTTTTGTGAGAATAGTCCCTCAGACTGGCTTACCAATGGGGATCGCTCTTGGATCACAAGTGTACCAACCTCATGGTCTTAACTAGGGATACCTCGTGATCTTTCCAGTGATCACAACCACGACCAACATTTGGTCTCAAAAGGTGATCCTTCCGGCAATCACAACCATGACCAACACTTGGTCTCAAACAGCAAGATGACCTTCCCGCCATCATCAACAGTGCAAAGTTCATAGCTTAGTGTGCAAGATTTATTAAACGTTGACCCATGGTTTGACCTACTTTCGAGCGTGTCCATAACCGTGGACTCGGCTATTGATAGATTAGTACACTCTCCAGAGGTAGCGCACTGTACCCACACCACAGAACCCATGGCCTCGCACTCCCATTCGGGTGGACCAACGACATTCCAACGAAACCCCTCCATTGCCATGACACTCTCCCGGCCACTCCGACCCATTCCCCATCGGGCTAGTCCTGGGTAGCACCGTGTCTACCAAAGACACCAACAACCACCGTCGTGGCCAAAACATAAATGTCCCACACGGGGACACGGTACCATAATCTCAACAATGGGCACACAAGCTTATGTCTGCATACCGGGCCAGGGTACCGCACGCCCATAACCTTCGCTCGTTGGAGGCACCGACCAGAGGCATGACAATGGACCGAATAAAGGCCTTCCCATAAAGGCAAATGTGGTTGCACTGGGAAAAACTCGATTCAGTGGCACCATGACCCAGTCAACGATATATTCAAGTTGGGTTATTAATAGGTTCAACTTAACGTGAAAGTAACCGGTGTCATAACATGCCATGCAAGTGCAACACAAACATATGCATTATATACCATCAGAAATAACTGGGTCAACTATATCCACACTAAGCATAAACATCAACAACTCATGACACTTAGCTGGTTAGCATTAAACCTCACTTTAAACAGAATCTTTTCTAGCAAATTTTATCATTTTTCTCATGCAAACAGAATAACTCCAAATAATTACTTATATTGATATCTATATTACTTCTTCATAACAAAATTTACTTCTTGTTACTTTACCAACTTAGTTAGCTTCAACCTTTCTGTAACTAAGCATGACAACTTAAACAAGCATCCAATAGAATATAAATAGTATAATAGTTATTTAAATGCATCGATTAAATCATTCATTCAAGTTGAAAAATTAAAAATATTGTAATGGCACCATGAAAATGTTGCTGTGGCCTGCATTAGTGCAGATGAGGTTCACAAGCCTCCTGGTGATCCTCAAGACAAGCTTCACTCTCTGAAAACATTTATAAACACAAAAAGAAAACATCAAGAACCCTTCTGAAATTCACCAGAAAATCTAGACACCAGGGGAAAATCCCTTTTTTCGTGAGCTGCTAGATTTTTTACAAAGAACACAATGCAAAAAGAATCAATTCATTTGGACTTATGGTTAAAGAGTTTTGGCTGTTTGAAGCTCTCTGAAAAATATGAAATTTGAATTTAAATAAACAGACTGGGGGGTGACGTCGAAGGCGTAAAGCCTCGCGGGCGCTACCACTCGTACCCCTTCGCACGTGTACTGAGTGGCTGACTAGTGGGCCCTGCTTGTTAGGTTAGGGGGAGGGAGAGAAGGAAACAGAGGACGACGCGGCTTCACCGGAGCTCACGCCGGCGACGAGGGCTTCTTGGCCAAAACGAGAGGGAGGGATCGAGAGAGGAGATGGAGGCGCACCTACCCGTACTCGTAGAGTAGCTAGGGGTGGTCGGACGGCGTCGGAATCAGCCTCTCTAGCGGAGGTCGCCGGAGACGAAGACAACAGCGAACAGAGGCGACTCCAGGGGCTCCAACCAGGCGGAACAGCACCACCGAAGAGCGGCGGAGGTCCTGGAAGGGTTGCCCAGGCCTGGGAGGGGCTGGAGCTACGGATACGACCCGAGGGGATCGCCGGGGAGCTCAAGCTCGGGGACGGCGGCCCGCGGCCTGCTCGGCCGGGCTACGGCTTCTACAAGGTCGTGGAGTGTATGGGAGGAGTGGGTGATGCTCGAGGAGGCTGGGGAGGGCTCTATTTATAGTCGAGCATCGAGGGGGGTTCGGGCTCTGCCGGTGGACACCTGGACACGGCGCCTGATGAAGAACGACATCAGTGAGAGCAGGAGAAGGGGACGCATCTCATGTAGGAACTGTGGGCGAGCGGGGACGAGCACAGGTGCGAGGGGAAGGCGACGAGCACAGTGCGCCGCACACTGTTCCATTGGCCGGACCGCGCCCGTGCTCGCTGCGGCGACCTTCGGCATCGGCGAGCGCCAGGAGGGAGTTAAGAGGTTCGGGACGACGATAGGCTAGGCAGATGGGGAAGCGAGCACGCGAGCAACAGAAGCTTGGGCGCGGCGCAGAGCACGTCGACATGCAGGTTGGCATCATGCACACGCGTGGTCACCGCGTGAACTCTGCCCTCAGGCCAACCTAAGTCCAAACTTCATGTCTGGCATGTTGTTCGTGGTAGTTTTAGAGTTTACCATAGTTGGGTTTGATCTCAGGCGCAGTAGAATAGATTTCAACTGCCTGTTAAATTTCTGATCAGTAACTTTGAGAGCTTACTGTGGTCAAATTACTAGGAGTTGGGAGCTGGGCTTTGGAGGTTAGCAATCATCTACTAAGTTGATGATGCACACGAAAAATCAGCCACAATGGAGCAAGTAAAATGGTAGTTGCTGTAGAAACTACCATTTCTGTCCAGAACTAAAAATATTTTCTGTAGCAAAAATATTCCAAAAAGTGGTGAAATATTTTTGCTCAGGAAGGTGCCCTAGGGTTCAAAGAATATTTGTGAATTTTCTCAGATTTTTGTGGGCAGGAAAAATTAGGGTTGCTTTGGAGCACATTGAGTTGGCTAGGGTTTAAGAGAAAGAAATGAATATTTTTCATTTAAGAAAAATATTCAAAATATTATTTTGAGTTGAACTAGAGAGCAAATGATAGTTAGAGAGGGAAATGAGGCACTTGGGTGAAAGCCAAGGGGTACCCAAGTGTTTAAGTCCATATGAAAAGATTCAAAACACCAAATTTCAAAATCAATTCAACTGAAAATCAGGCAAAGAGCAGAGGGAAAAAACTAGGCTGTCAGATCAGAGAGAAGGATTCATCGCGTTTTATGATACAGAGCCGCCGCCAAGCCCTAATCTTCATTGGGAGGGCTGATCTGGAGTCCGTTCGGGGCTCTTGAGAGGGCAATCTGTCGCCATCGTCATCATGAACCTTCCTCCATCACCAATTTCATGATGCTCGCCGCTATGCGTGAGTAATCCCATCGTAGGCTTGCTAGATGGTGATGGTTTGGATGAGATTTACCATGTAATCGAGTTAGTCTTGTTAGGGTTTGATCCCTAGTATCCATTATGTTCTAAGATTTATGTTGCTATGACTTTGCTATGCTTAATGCTTGACACTAGGGCCCGAATGCCATGATTTCAGATATTAACCTATTATGTTTTCATGAATATATGTGAGTTCTTGATCCTATCTTGCAAGTCAATAGTCACCTACTATGTGTTATGATACAGCAACCCCGAAGTGACAATAATCGGGACCACTTCCGGTGATGACCGTAGTTTGAGGAGTTCATGTATTCACTAAGTGTTAATGCTTTGGTCCAGTACTCTATTAAAAGGAGGCCTTAATATCCCTTAGTTTCCAATAGGACCCTGCTGCCACGGGAGGGTAGGACAAAAGATGTCGTGCAAGTTCTTTTCCATAAGCACATTTGACTATATTCAGAATACATGCCTACATTACATTGATGAACTGGAGCTAGTTTTGTGTCACCCTATGTTATAATTATTGCATGAGGAATCGCATCCGACATACTTATCCATCGTTGATCCATTGCCTACGAGCTTTTCACATATTGATCTTTTCTTAGTTACTTTTTCCCTTGCCACTATTACGATTGCTACAAAAACTACTATTGTTACTTTGGCCACCGTTACCATTACTTCCATACTACTTTGCTCCTAAATACTTTACTGTAGATATTAAGTCTTTTAGGTGTGGTTGAAATTGACAAGTCAACTGCTAATACTTGAGAATATTCTTTGGCTCCCCTTGTGTCGAATCAATAACTTTGGGTTGAATACTCTACCCTCGAAAATTGTTGTGATCCCCTATACTTGTGGTTTATGAAGACTATTTTCTGGCATCGTTGTCAGGGAGCATAGCTCTATTCTTTGAGTCACTTGGGATTTATATCTGTTGATCACTATGAGGAATTTGAAAGATGAAAGAACCGAGATTTTTCCCTCAACTATGAGGGGAGGTAAGGAACTGCCATCTAGCTCTGCACTTGATTCTCCCTCTGTTTTGAGTAAACTTGCGACACCTACTCCTGCTATTGATTCTGATATGTCGCATGTTATTGATGATGCCACTTCTACTATGCATGATGCTTATGATGAAACTACTTCTATGCTTGATAATACTGTGCCATTATGTGAATTTCTTGATGAACAACTTGCTAGGGTTAGAGAGAATGAAATTATTGAAACAGACAATATTGATGAAAGTGATGATGAAGATTCTCCCCCTAGATATGAATTGCCTGATGTGCCTGAGGGTTATGTTATGGATGAAGAAACTGCTAGAGACCTTTTTTCTTGCAAAGATAGATATGATCTTAAGAAACTGTTAGCTAAGCTGAAAGAAAAGTCTTTGAATGCTAGAATGAAATATGACCCTGCTATTGCTACTTCACCTATGTGTATTTCTGATAAGGATTATGATTTCTCTGTCGATCCTGAGTTAATTACTTTGGTTGAATCTGATCCTTTTTATGGCTATGAATTTGAAACTGTTGTGGCACATCTTACTAAATTGAATGATATTGCCACCCACTCATGAGGAAAAAATTCGTTACTACTATATCCTTGAGTTATTTCCGTTCTCATTAAAGGGTGATGCTAAAACATGGTTTAACTCTCTTGCTCCTGGTTGTGTGCGTAGTTCCTAGGATATGATTTATTACTTCTCTGCTAAATATTTCCCCGCTCATAAGAAACAAGCTGCCTTAAGGGAAATATATAATTTTGTGCAAATTGAAGAAGAGAGTCTCCCACAAGCTTGGGGGAGGCTTCTCCAATTACTTAATGCTTTGCCTAATCATCCTCTCAAGAAAAATGAAATACTTGATATCTTTTATAATGTACTAACCGATGCTTCCAGAGACCACATGGATAGTTGTGCTGGTTGTGTTTTCAGTGAAAGAACTGTTGAGCAAGCTGAATTGCTATTGAATAATATATTGAGTAATGATAATGATTGGACACTTCCTAAACCAACTCCTAAGCCAACTCCGGAGAAAAGGGGTATTATATTTCTCAGTCCTGAAGATATGCAAGAGGCAAAGAAATCTATGAAAGAAAAGGGTATTAAAGCTGAAGATGTTAAGAATTTACCACCTATTGAAGAAATACATGGTCTTAATAACCCGACACAGGCAGTAAAGGTAAATTCTCTCTATAGATTTGATGAAGGTGATATTCCTCATAATAAGTATGCTAGCCAATGCTTGGATGAGTTTGATAATTTTATTGTTACACAAGAAAACTTCAATGATTGTGTTGGTAGACAATTGAAACATAATGCTTATATGGTTGAATACTTGAATGATTATATGTCTAGAGTTAAAGGTGACCTTAAACTTATTAGTAAACATGCTTCTATTGTTACCACTCAGGTAGAACAAGTGCTTAAAGCACAAGATGATTTGCTCAATGAATTAAATAATAAGAAAAATGATAATGTTGTTAGAGTTGTGACTAGAGGCGGTAAAATGACTCTGGAACCTTTGTATCCCGAGGGCCACCCTAAGAGAGTTGAGCAAGATTCTCAGAGAACTAATGTTGATACACCTAGTCCTTCTAAGAAGAAGAAAAAGAAAAATGGTAGGACTTTGCATGCTTCTAGTGAACCTGTTGTTGACACACGTGAGAATCCCAATGATATTTCTATTTCTGATGCTGAAACACAATCTGGTAATGAACATGAACCTAGTGATAATGTTAACAGTACTAGGGAAAACCCTAGTAGTAGCGTGGGGTAATTGCTAGCAGTAGCCGCGGGGGGCTGCGCTGCTGCTAGGGCGCTACAACAAACTTTTAGCAGTAGCGTGGGTGGTACCCATGCTACTGCTACTTCTAGTAGTAGTAGTGTGGCTGCCACCCACGCTACTACTACTTAGTTGTAGCGCGGGTCAGAGCCCCGCGCTACTACTAACTAATTCAGAATTTAAAAAATTAATTGCAGTCATGGCGTCTGCTTCTGCTCGGCGTGATCTACCTCTCCATTCATGGCTGCTACTGGTTCTGGAAGGGATGAAGTTGTTCATGGTGATGGTGCTTCCCCACCCAACTTATGCCCGCAGCTCTCGTCTACTGCTGCTACAAAAGAAGAGAAAATTATTAGAAAGAGGAAGAGAGAGATAGAGAGCAGTAGGAGGAGGAACTCACCGGTGGCCGCCGGAGTTGGTGCCGACGCCCGAAACCCTAGATGAAGCTCGGTGACCTGCTGCTGCTTGTCGCGGGACACTTCACCCGGTGAGGAGGTGCAAGTGGTTGCGTCCATGGCGGATCTGGCTGCCGCCATGTGGACGATGCTCTGCTGGTTTCCCTCTCCTTCCAATAGCGGAGAAGAAGGAGGATGGAGGGGGAGGGGAGGGGTCTGCGAGAGGAGGTCGCCGGATTTGTGAGTGGCGCCGAGGTGCGAGGCCGGCAGTGGTGGTGGGTGAGGAAGGGAATGGCGAATGGGAGGAGAAGGGGAATCAGAAGAGTGTGGGTTTGGATTTGGGCCTCCGCACGCTATGTGTACATATGTCTTGGTGGGTCGATAGTAGTAGCGCGGTTTTATACCCCTCAATACTACTATGGCATGTCCCGGGTGGGCACAATAGAGACCACTTAGTAGTAGAGAGGATTATAAACCCGTGTTATTACTATCAACTCAGTAGTAGCACGGGTTTATA